>NC_067164.1:42909081-43223776 GCF_903995435.1 Acomys russatus
CAAATTAAAGCCAACTATGAATAAGTTAAATGGTGTAGCTCATAATATTTATCTGATTTGATAAAGTTCTGTGAATTGTGTGGAATCAGACACTTATGTATTCAACCCCATCTGCCTTAGTTAAAACATACACCCAGAAAGTCAGGACAGTATAGGGAAAACAACTTGCCAGTTTTACACATGTTGATGTCAGTTGAGGGCACATCATATTTGACTTGTTGAGAAGCTCGGCTGGGTCAAGGCTGTGTGTGAGCAGATCTGAGATGAAATAGAAATGGCCTGGATGGAAATAAGCTGCACAGAGTGCCTGGGTGGGATGTGGGGAAGGAGGCAGCAGCAGCTTTCTCTGCTGTTTGCACTCAGCTACAGTTGCCTTTAGTACTAGTGGAGAGGGGGCAAATTTAACCCTCAGAGCCCCAAATAGTGGGATACCATTTTGGGGGTGTGAAGGGTAAAAGCAGCTCCTTACTTGGCCTCTAAAACCAAATATAGGGCTTTGACATATACACCTACTGCTTCTCGTTACATTTGTAGATCATCTCACTTAAAAATATATATATAAATAAGGCTTTAAACCTGGAAAACCTCAAGGCATAAAACTGAGGAAGCAAGTACACTTCTCGTTTGCTTGATCGCTGACCAAAAGTAACTTGGGGGTAAAGGGCTCATTTGGTTTACATGTCTCTTCCACAGTCTATCACTAAGGAAAGTCAGGACAGGAACTCCAGCAGGAGCAGACACAGGAATCAAGAATGCTGCTTACTGGCAGCATTACTGGGCTGGGGGTTGGGGGTGGGAAGGATTTCAAGATTTCTTCAAGACAGGGTTTCTCTGTGTAACAGAGCTCTCTGGCTCTCCTGGATTCCCTTTGTAGACCAGGCCAGCCTTGAACTCATAGAACTCTGCCTGCCTCTGCCTCCCCAAGAGCTGGGATTAAAAGAGTGAGCGCATCACCACACCAGGCTCTCACCCAGGAACATCTGTCCAGGGGTGGTACCACCCGCATCAATCATCAATTAAAGAAACGCCCTGCAGACATGTCCATAAGTCAGCATGATTGACAACTCCCCGATTGAAGCCCCTTCTTCCCAGGTAGTGTGTCAAGTTGACAAGAACTAGCACCCCAGTTGCCAGTATAGAGGGGCCCAGACGAGGAGAGACAGCCTCCCTGAATAGCTCAGCTGTAGGTCACTTCCCAACACCCAGAGGATAATTATGAGTTGGGGGCACAAGGCCCATACTATTGGGAAGGCATCAACCACCACCTGTCCCCTGTAGGGCCTGGGCTGCCGACAGAAGCAGAAGAGCCCAGAGCTGAGCAATGCAAGCTGTATCCAGGAGGGTACGCATCCCTGGCGTCCCCGGCCGGCCTTACCACTGTGCCCTTCTGTACTTCTTACAGTTTTAAACAAAATCTCAATTGTTAAGAGATGCTGGGATGAAAATCTGCTAGCTCAGAGGCAGAGAAGGCACCCAGCTGACCTCCTTCCTCAGACACCCCAGAAGGAACCCCTCTTTCTCAAACAGCCTCCTTTAAGCTCAATGTCCCTTCTTCCTGTGCAGCTCTGTTCGTCCTCCGGACTTCCTCTCTATGGTTTCTTCTTCTTCTTCTTCATAATAATAATAATAATAATCCTATGTTTACTTCCTGTCAACTAGTTGCTTGTTCTGCCTCTTGGCTATGGTTGACTTTATTTAATCCTGTTTGCAATATTCAAGCAGAAAGCTCTTGTATTAAAGGTGTGTGCTAAGGCTGAGCCACACAACTAAAAACGGGGTATTCCATAAGTGACACAAATCTTGAGGTTCATGGTGTGATCAAAACTCTGAATCACTCACATGCTTCTGAGCGTCATTGTGTGTGTGTATGTGTGTGTGTTGGGTAATGATCATTAATTCCTTTGAAACTCACCACCCCCTCTGTCCCTATCTGAGGGAAAAATCAGGACACAACCAGAGATGGTGCATAGAAGCAAACAACCAAGGCAGTAAAGAGAGGGAGCCAGGGCATCACACAACAAAGCTTTATTCATCCTCAGCGACTAAAGACAAGCTCACTGGCGCCTCACTTGAGAATGCTGTCATCTCGAGCTGAAAAGAGAGACCACGTCACACGTTATAACACATCCCAGGCCACTTACAAGGATGTCAGGATTTCGGTTTTAAGCAATCCAGAACCTACTTCTAAGAGAACCTAACTCATCACTAAAACCAATCCTCGCATCCCCACTGCCCTCTGCATCTGACCGGAATCTGCAGGAAATCCAGAGTGGTCAGAAAGCCCGCTCGACAGGAGCCTCTCTGAAGGCTGTGCCGTTTGCAGATGCCCCCACCCCTTTCCCCAAGACAAGAGGCAGCATGGCCTCCACACTCCAGCGGGCCCCGCGGAGCCCAGCACCGGCCACAAGCGCCATGGGATGAGAGGCGGCCCCTGGTCCACCAACCATCAACTACTTCCAGAAACCGCGGGGGTGGGAGGAGGGGCGAAATGCCATACCTTCGGCCAGTTCTCGCTCGATGCGTTTTAGCTCGTCTAGTCTCTTCTTCTCCTCTGCTGCTACTCGCCTCTCCTCCTCTGCCCGGGGTTTTAGGTAACCTGGGGAGGAGACGCGATTAACTTCTTCCCTAAAAATGCTGCTTCGTGAAAAAGCTGACTGCAGAACCTCCGGGTAGCTGTTCCCATCTGCATCCGCCCCCCACCCCCCGTGGGCCCAGCGTCATCTCCCTCCCGAGCAGTCCTACGAAGCCAGGAATCCCGCACTCCCGGTCCCCGAACTCACTGTAGCGTTTGGCGCCGTAGGCCATGCCGAGGACCAGGGCGGAGTATCGGCCGAACTGCAGAACAAAACATTAGGGCTGAAGGCGCACACGAAGTGGGGACGAGGGATGGGGAGTGCAAGGGGTCGCCAGGGCCAAGGCTGCCTCGAGACCACAGGAGGTAATCTGGAGGGTGGGCAATGCTAAGTCAGGGGAAGGGAAAGGGGGCATGCAGGGGCTCTGGGGACCGCGCAGCGACGGTGAGGAGGATTCACCTTGATGAGCGGAGAGACCTGAACCGGGGGAACCATCTTGTCCGTGACCTTCGCACCGGAAGCTCAACGGAGGCGGAAGACACAGCGAGAGGGCAAGACGCCTCCCGGAGCCAGGTAAGCGCATGCGCCACAGCGAAGACACGCCCCCTAGCGACCGGAGGATAGCAGCAGTGCGAGAACTCCAGGCTATGCGAGCGAGATGGCTCAGAAGGGTGGTGACGCGGGGTCACGTCACTTCAGCGCAGACGACCGACCAGCCCTAGAATCCGGTCGCCCACTTGTTCTGGACTGGAGCAGATTAACAATCCCTTCATCTCTTGGAACAGATGAGCAAACCTGGGCGGCTTGTTGGGTGTGGGGATGAGATTACAGAGATTCTTGTACGGGCCCTATCTTCCCGAGAGGTCTGCAACCTTCCAGGCTTTTCCTGCAATTGCCGGCCCAGAGTGTGTGACTTCCACCTCAGGAGGTTTTGGGTCTTACAGGTGATGGTCATCCAAATGGGGCTAACCCCTGGGTATCCCCGCCCGCACTCTCGGAACCCCAAGTGCGGAGCCCCTAATGACCCCTTCTCTGGGCTTCATGGGGCTGGACCACGAAGCACCCAGCTCGCCAAACTGTCTTTCGGCAGGCCCCGTCCCCAGGGTGGGTGCCTCTCTAGCAGCTGTGCCTGCCTTAACGAGCAGTTCTCAACTTGTGGGTTGCGATCCCTTTGGCAAATCTCTATTTCCAAAAATATTTGCATTACGACTCAAAACATTAGCAAAATTGCAGTTATAAGTTAGCAATAAAAATAATTTTATGGCGCCGGGGTCACATAAGGAACTACATTAAAAGGGTCACAGCGTTAGGAAGGTTGAAAATCACTGGCCTTGACAGAAGTTGTCCAGGGATGGGGCAAGCAGTAGATACGGTGATTAACAGCTGCGTCCACTGTTGGCGTGCAGTCTCCGTACAAGTCAGAAACGGTAAGGTTATAGCCACTACGTTGGTTCCGTTGCATCCAAAATCCAATGAGTGACTTGAAATCTCCCTAAGGCTATGAGCCAGCCTCCTCAGTTTTGCGTTGCACCAGGGCTTGGAAAGGTGCACAGTCCATAAGTGCTCAGCTATCATGGGCTGTCCGAAGAGAACCCACTGGCCTATAGCCTGGAACTCTGCCTGCCTTTGGTGTGGAGTCTGAGCCCTGGGCTCCTCTGTTGGAATCCTAGAAAGTTCCCTAAACTTGGAACAGAGATACACCATACACACCACAGGTGCACCACATACTCTTTTCTTGCCTTTGATAAAAGTCTGATCTTCAGTTCCCCACCCCCCACCCCCATTCCTACCTGAGCCTGGGCAAAAAAGGCAGGCCCCTGCCCTCCCTCTAACCCATTGCTCCCCAGGGGAGCTGCAAAGGCATGCTGACCTACAAGGCACCCGCACTCGAGACCCCTCCCTTTCCTGCTCTTGATAACCTCAAGTAACCGAACAGGTTTCCCTCACTAGACCTTTTGTTTCTCTGTGTGTAGCCGTGCATGTCCTTGACTCGCTTTGTAGACCAGGCTGCTGTGGAGCTCAGAGGTCTCCCTGCCTCTGCCTCCCAAGTGCTGGGATTAAAGGTGTGCACCCCCTGCCCGCCTGGCCCCTCCACTAGATCTTAAACCAGACCCTCAGCAGCTCAGGGTTCCAGGACTGAAAGTGCTCTGGGACCCAAGGGGAGTGTGGGTTGCGGGGTGGGTGTGCAGAAGCCACATGGAGGAGTAGAGGCAGGAGAGGCACCCAGTACACACACTGGCATAAGCATACACACGAACATCCTGGCATCTGCTGCAGCTCAGGGTCATCGGTGGGGGCAGCAGGGGTAGTTAAGGTTCCACATAGCTCAGGACACCACCGGGAGGGTTTGGCACCTGTTGGAGACAGCTGTGTGCAGGATCTAAATTTTCCAAATGTGCTGCTATCTTTAGTGCTGTGCCCAGGCTCAGCCCAGCTCATCCCTGGGGTCTTGTGGCCCTCTCACAGTCAGAACTCACCACCCCTGTAGCCGGGCTAAGCCCAACCGAGGCCCTTTTCTCTCCACTACAACTCCTAACCCTGGACAAACTCCCACTTCTGCTAATTCCCCTGTGGCCTGAGGTAGCACCTGGGAAGGAGCTTCTGTAACTGAGGCTATAACCTTGGGGGGAACAGGACCCCTGACAGTGCACACTGTGGAAGATGTCAGGGTTTGGAAAGGAAGCAGGGTTAAGGATTTCAAGGGCTGGCAGTGGCCTCAGAATGGTTCCTGGGTCTGCCAAGTAATCAGAAAGTAAAATTAGTGCCTTGAAAGGCTTGATGCACACAGAATGAAACATAAAGTCTTGCACAGGTGGCGGTTGCACATGCCTTTAATGCACTCAGGAGGAAGACAGGTCAATCTCTGAGTTCGAGGCCAGCCTGCTCTACAAGGTGAGTTCCAGGTCAGGCAGGGATGACAGAGAAACCCTATCTGAAAAACAAAACAATCCACCACCACCACCACCCCCCCAAAAAAATTGAGCCAAAGCTGTTTATACCATCTCTGCTGGTCTTGAAAAGATGGCGTGCTGTCCTCAGCACCTATAGTTTCTGCCGCACTGGCAGCTGGCCCAGTTGCCTAGGATAACTCAGACCCCCAGCCTTTGGCCACTTATGTGGCACAGGCCCTAGAGATGCAGAGTCCTTGGCAGAGTAAAACCTCTGGTGGCTGAGCTGAGAGAAGAGGTTTCTGAGTTACTATCAGGCTACCTAGGTTCAGTCTGCAGTTGTCCAGTCCCCTCAGATGGCAGTCCTCAGCCTGTCCTTGTAGGAAGTGGCAAGTAAATTCTGAGCTGTCTTAGGAGACCAGGGAGCATCTTAAGACAGGCAGGAGCTGGATCCTGGGCAGGCAAGACTCAGGCATGGTGAGCAGGCAGCAAGGGAGGTAGGTGGTGGGCAGGGGGCATTCAAGTGTACTTGCACATGGTGGAAGTCTTTGTGTTTGTTCATGTGATAGACTCACTGTGGGTGTAGAGATATATGCCCCTCAGCTGTCATGGTGACAAACTGGAAAGAAATGAGGGAGGTCTGGGCCTTCAGAAAGCTGGATGCCAGGAGTGAGCCCGTCCTTGGAATCTATTTACCCTGCTTGGACCCTCCAGTGCCACAGTTCCCGCATCCTGTGAGTTAAATCTCCAAAAACATGGTCTGTCCCCAAGTGTTCCCCTAGTTACCTCAAAGCCCCCATCCTTGGCACTCCTGCCTCTCAAGACAGCAGGAAGGCCAGGAAGAGGAAAACAGCACAGCCTACCCAGAAGGCCCCCACCAATGTCTTCTCCGATTCTGAGCAGATCCACATCTAGAAGTTCTAGGAGACTAGTCTGCCTTTGCTCTCTGGGAGCCACTCACTGCCACAGACACGAGGACAAGTCATAGAGGCTTTGCTTGACAAAGTCCCAGAGACCTCCGACTGTCCAGCCTGATCTCTAGACATGCAGATCAGCTGTTTGAGGCTTCGCTTGACAAAGTTCCAAAGATTTCCAGCTGATCACCGCTGTGCTCAAATATTATGTATGGTCCAGGTGTAGTTTTTCTAAAAATCTGTCTTTTCTCCTAAAACTTGTTTTATTTTTCAGCAGTAAGTTCATATAGGGAAAACTTTTACCCAAGAGAATGTTGAAAGAGGGCATCTGGCCAAAGGCTTGAGACAATGATAAGAGTGTCGTGTCCCGTCCCCCCCCCCCCCCCCCGCCCCACTCTGACTGTGAGCACCCAAGCAGAAACTACTTGGAAGAAAGTAAGGACTTTGACATAATAGTGCCTGGCTGGATACTGTTACCTATAGAAAAGTTTTTTTAGAATCTGCTTTGAGGGCACTAGAAGGTGGGCTTGGAACATCATGCTTTACAGCTATTTTACAATAGAGGACCCCTTGGCAGTTAGCCGAGGCTCCAATAGCACAGCTGTTAGTTTGGCACTGGGAGTAAGTGAAGTTTTTTTCTTTATTAGAGACCATTTAGCTCAAACTATGTTGCTGTGGCAATCTTGTAAATACAATGGCTTTAACCCCCGGGGAAATTTGTGATTAAACTTTCCTAAGTATTTTTAAGAAACAATAATCAGGTCATGCTGACCATTGCTTGGAAATTGATTGGTTTTTGCCATATGCTTTATTGTAGGTTATACAGAACTTTTTGTAATTCCTTGTTAGACTGCTCTTTTGCTTTGTTGATTTTTGAATGCCCTGATTGTAAAAGGTGAGGAAAATCATCATGTAATCTGCAATAAAAAAACTGAGCTTCACTTTAAATAAAATACTGGGGTTGGCCCAAGGAGAACGGCAAGCAAGTAACAGATGTGAGAGAGTAAGCTAGAGTGAGAGGGACAGCAAGAGAGATAGGAAGACGCATAACAGCAAGAAGAGAGGTAGAAATGCGCGTGACAACAGCAAGAAGCGAGCTAGTGACAGCAGACAGCAAGCGAGACAGAGACAGACAGACACGAAGCTTGTGAGAGAGACAGAGAAAGGAAAAGTTCTCCTGGGCTTTAAACCCTTCAGCTTTCTCAAACTATGGCACCAGCCAAGGACAATCCGTGCAGTAGACTTCGAACCCCTACCCAGATCTAGCCAATGGACAGGACATTCTTCACAGTTGAGTGGAGAGTGGGGACTGACTTTCACACGAACTCTGGTGCCCCATATTTGACCACGGCCCCTGGATGGGGAAGCATGGTGGCACTCAGAGGAAGGATAGCAGGCTACCAAGAAGAGACTTGATACCCTATGAGCATATACAGGGGGAGGAGGTCCCCCTCAGTCAGTCATAGGGGAGGGGAGTAAGGAGAAAATGGGAGGGAGGGAGGAATGGGAGGATACAAGGGATGGGATAACAATTGAGATGTAATATGAATAAATTAATAAAAAAAATTTTTAAACCTCAGCTTATACCGCATACGCCTTGGTCTCCCAGTATTTCTTTTCTCCTCCGTTCCTCAACCTCTCCTCAACAGCTAGTTACTGTAACTAGTTGCCCCCCAATGGTTGGTTTCCCTTAACCAGCTGTTCAGTTTTCCCTACCACAGACTCACCTCTCTCTTCTCTCTTCACTGTTCCTGGCGCTGGTCTGCGGGAGCAGCACCTCCCACAGCTGGCACAAGATGACACATGTGGCTTTGGGTGTATCTGTCCCCTTGATGGAACAGAGCCAGGTGTGGGAGTAAAGGGTAGGAGCTAGAGCAAAGCTTGGCCACCAGCAGGGCAGTAATTCTGGCAATGGCTCCCAGGCCTTCGTGCTCATGGCTGAGAACAGAGACAGCTGTGTTGGCAAAGAGGGCCTCTAAGACATGCTTCCCTGAGTGGGTGTGAGAGGGCATTGCCCCTAAATGCTGACACACCCTTATATTTTGGGGGTGGTATGGCCACTTCTAGGTTTGTTTAGTGTCCCTTAGTTATTCCAAAGGACTCTGTTCTCTGGGTCTCAGGGTAGCTATTTAAGACCCTAGGTTTTTGTTTTGTTTTGGTTTTTTTCAAGACAGGGTTTCTCTGTGTAGCCTTGGCTGTCCTGGACTCACTTTGTAGACCAGGCTGGCCTCGAACTCACAGAGATCTGCCTGCCTCTGCCTCCCGAGTGCACCCTAGGTTTTTGTTGTTGTTATTTTGTTTTGTTTTGTTTTAGAACTAGCAGAGCATGTCCAGGGTGGTTAGAAAAACATGGGCTGGGTTTGATTGAGGCAGGGGCAGGAGAGACAACCCAGTGGATGACACAGCCAGCCCTATTCCCCTCCCCTACACCCCCATGCTCCTCTCAGGCTCACCTGTGGGCTTAGCAGAGCGTGTGGGTGGGTTAGGCCTACTCAGGATTTCACACGCAGATAACTGCTCTTCTCCCAGCCTCTCCAAGCCACTTCTGCTGGTACACAGCCCTCCCTGTTGTCTCAGTTGCCTACCACAACACACTCCTGAGTTGGGGGCAGGGGAATTTTGGAAGCCAGGAAAGGCAGTTACTTCTTCCCTGGGGTTGGGGTTCCCTAGTGCCTACCTTCCCTATATTTGAAAAATAGGAAACAGTCCTCCACTTTCTCTCTCCTCCACGGCAGATGGTGCCTGTAGATTTGAAGTGACCTGCTTGGCCCCAGCCTGTATTCCCCACACTCGGGCCTCCCCTCTGCCCACGTGTGCTTCAGTACTGCTCTGGAGTCCCGATGGGGATGGCAGATGTAGGCTGTCCTGTTGGGCCAAGGACAGTGGGAGCTGGGGATGACAGTGTGGCCCCACTGAACACCCACTCCTGCCCATGCTAGCAACGGACAAACCTAATGTCAAGGACAACAAGGCAGATGTCATACTCAAGGAATCTTCCTGATGTTTCTGAACGTGTTTGGAGGGATAAGTAGTGAGCTCTGCTAGGAACAGCCCTCAGCTCAGCCACCTGACAGTGCTTAGTTCCTAGTACTTAAAACTGCAGATACTGGGCTGGAGAGTTGGCTCAGTGGTTAAGAGCACCATCTGTTCTTCCAAAGGACCTAGGTTCAATTCCCAGCACCCACGTGGCAGCTCACAACTGTCTGTAACTCCAAGATCTGACACCCTCACACCAGTGCACATAAATTTTAAAACTTTAAAAAAATATGTTAAAAAAAAAAACCTGCAGATACTTAAAGTAAAAAAACAAACAAACAACAACAACAAAAACTCTAGATATTTTACATAGATGCCTGGGATAGATCAGATCCCCAGGCCTTTGGCCATTAACGGGCCATGAGGCCTTGGAAATGCAGCACCCTTGGCAGAACAAAGCCTTCTGATGGCTTGTGTAAGGGAAAGAGTAGCTATGTCACTGCCGGGCTACCTAGGTTCACTCTGCAGTTGTCCAGTCCCCTGGGATGGTAGCCCCTCAGCCTGTCCTGGTACAAAGTTGCAATTAGACATCTGAGCTGTCCTAGGGAACATCCCTTGAGAAACTTCTCTCAGTAGTCCCCAAGCCTTATCCCCCATCTACCCAACCCTATGTAGCCTCTGCCATTCTCAGAGCCCTGACCCTCAAATGGAAGCCAGGGCCACCCATGGCTATCTGAGAATAGTTTCCTCTTAGAGTGAACAGCAGGGGTCCTTGGGGCCCAGGAACAGGAAAGACTCCTCAGACTGTGCAGCAAGACTGAGCACGTGAAGCTCTAGGACAAGACAGGACTCTGAAAGCCTCTTTGTAGGCAGGCTCAACTACAGACTCCTAAATGTCTTCAAGATGCTCAACCTGAAGGCAATGGCAGCATCCACAAAGAATCGAGGGAGCTGGCTTGGGTCTGCGGGACACCTACCCTAAGAAGAGGCACAGTGCCTGGGCCCTAAGCCCACCTCACCAGCCCCTCCTGAGCCCTAGCTCCAAGGAACTTAAATAGCCACCCTGAGACCCCCCCCCCCCCCCCAGAGCAGAGTCATTTGCAATAACTAAGGGAAAGGTCATTCCTGACATTTGGGCATTGTCTCTCCTGACATTGTCTATTCATCTATTGCCGGTTTAAGCCCCTTTCACAGGTGGATCCCTTCCACATAGCACTAGGGAAAGGAAACATTCTGGTGTCCCAGGCATTTGCCTCTTAACCCATCAGGTCCCCTCTGTGACTCATGGAGGACCATTAGGCACATGGGCTTTGATGACAGGTGGGTAGGACATACAAGGCAGCCCAAGTATATCAGAGGGTGGCTAGAGGGATACATCACCACCCTGCTGCTGGCTAGCCCAATAATAGAAGCGGCCGACTAAGAGGCAGGAATAAGGTCTAGGCCCCAGCTTGTCTGTTCCATGTACTGACCACCATTACTCCCAGTGTACCACCCCTTTCTCCCCTCCATCCCTCTTTTCCTTATACCTTCCCTTCTCCCCTGTCTTGCCCCCTTCCTCCAAAGTCTCTCCTGACCCCATCTAGCGTACAACCCTCCCCCTCCCCCCCCGCCCTTGGTCCTCTGCCCATCTTTCCCCCCCTCCCCCTTAACGGGTCACATAAGACCCAGAAATCCACTGAATGGAGTTCAGTGCATGCAATTTACTGTTCCTGGGCTGCTGGAACCCGAGAACCTTATCTCTCCCCCCGCAACTTCCCCCACCCCCTCCCCCTCCCCCACTACCACCAACTTGACTCCCCCCACCAATACCCTCCCCTCCCCACCTTGGGCTCAGTCTTAGGCGAATCAGATGCTGGAGTTCGCTTTCATTGATGTGCCTGGCAACCTAGATTACTAAAAAGTGCTGAGCTATATGATTACCCATGTGGGGGAGGAGGAGGAAGAGGAGGAGGAGGAGGAGGGATAAGCTGCTCCATCGTCCAGGCTGCAAGCAGAGGAGGAGGAGGAGGAGGAGGAGGAGGAGGAGGAGGAGGAGGAGGAGGGATAAGCTGCTTCATCATCCAGGCTGCAAGCTGCAGCTAGTTTAATAGTTAGACACACAAACTTACCAGTGAGTTTTCATTGGGAGGCATATGACCACTAGAGGCCCCTCTGCTCACCACTCTGCTTTAGACCAGCTCACCGCCCTCTGTGCTGGTTTAGAATCAGGCTCAATGTCTGATCATACAGTGGAGACAAGATCTTTCCTACACCTGCTATCTCAGACTGGCCATGTTATAGCCTTCAGAACTCCCCCAAGTCTTTTTTTTTTTTTTTTTTTGAGACAGGGTTTTTCTGTGTAGCCTTGGCTGTCCTAGACTCACTTTGTAGACCAGGCTGGCCTCGAACTCACAGCGATGCACCTGCCTCTGCCTCCCGAGTGCTGGGATTAAAGGTGTGCACCACCACACCTGGCCTCCCTCCAGTCTTATGCCAGGAGTCCCCAGCTCACTCCCTTTGCTCCTGCACAGGCCTTGCTGCAGCACCCATCACAAGTCTGGCTTGGTCAGAGTCCACTCTTACACACCAGTATCCATATGACAACAGTTATTTCCAATTTAACCGTAGTCTACCCTGAGGGCCAAAGGCCATCCTGTCATACCCTGGTATGCTAAAGGGTTCTGTGTCTCTGTCAGAGATTTTAGAGTGGCTGGCACAATAAAAGAGATCCTATGAAGCCCACGCTTTACAAGACATCTCTGGCCATGGTCTCTGCCCATTCTGAGTGTCCTTTGGAGAGAGAACCAGGTGCTCCCGTCAAGGCACCAGCTGAAGGATTCAAACCAGGAGTCTCAAGGGGTGGTACGTGGGTGGGGCGTATATTCCGTGGCTCCCTGGCAGACATCCCGGGAGAAGGGGGTCCTCCAGACTCGGCCTCTAGGCGCCGGTATGGGGTCTTGAAGAAGAGCACCAAGACACAGGTGAAAAGGGTACATAGACCGGCCAGCACCAGCAGGGACTCTAAGGACACAAGCACAGGCCCATCCTTCAGCGGTTCAGGCAAAAGACAGAGCCCCAGACTCCCGCCGTAGCCACGACTTGGTGGATCTGACCCAGCTGACCCCAGTGATGGTGACTGTACAGAAGCCAGGAAAGAGCACTGGTCTCAGCCCTGCACAGCTGTCAGGATGTTCCCAGACCCAGGCTCCGAAAGCTAGGAATCCTGAGTTACAGGGCATGGATGTGTGACTGAGCACTACCCACTCTCATCTCCAAATCTCTATGTGTGTGTGTCTGTTTCCCCATAAATCTTCCTGTGTCTTTGTATCTCTTGCATCTCTGTCTCTATTTCTGTCTAAATATAATCCCCCCCCACCCCTTCTGTCTGTCCAGGTAGACTCTTTGTCCCTCTCTCTCTGTCCCTGTCACTATATTTCTATGTAAAATTGTATATTTCTCTATATTTCTACTTCTGTCCTTGGTTGGGTTTTTTAAATTTGTTTTTTGGTTTTTTGTTTGTTTTGTTTTGAGACAGGGTTTCTTTGTCTCTTGGCTATTCTGGGCTCACTTTGTAGACCAGGCTGGCCTTGAACTCACAGAGATCTGCCTGCCTCTGCCTCCCAGGTGCTGGGATTAAAGGCATGTGCCACCACCACCTGGCTCTGTCCTTGTTTTTGTTTATTTGTTTGTTTTGTTTTTTTTTTCCTGAGATTTCCGCCCTTATCTGTCTAAGATCTCAGTTTCTATTTCCCTGTGTTTTGAAACACCTCACATGGGGTGGGGACACTGATGCTGGATTTGTGTCAGGGTCCTGAGCACCCACAAGCAAACCCCAGGCATGTAACCATATTATTTAACATCAACTGGTGGCTGCCCAGGGGGATTGAAGAGCAACCGGGATCAAGATCTGCAAGATCTGGGCCAGGCCTCCTAATACCTTATCTTCCTGGTCTGGTCTTAGCTGTCCGGGGCCAAAGCCTGGGACACAGACACTCACCCGTCCAGTCCAGAGGGTCCTCGCCCTGCCCGCAGGTAGAAAAGGATGGGCCCGTTCGCCTCACAGTCAGCGCTGTCAACAGCAGCATGATGAGCGCGCCCTCCGCCTGCCTAGACACACGGGGCACTCAGCCTGGGAAGCAAAATTCTGTCCACAGCCCTGGACACCATCCATGCCCACCACCCCAACACGCGTCACTGCCTCTATCCACACATGCCCTGCAGCTGGCCCAGGCTTGCACACAGCCCAGGACACAGGGTGAGCGAAGGAGTCCATGCCCAAGAGAGGTGGCCAAGTGCAAAAGGACACTCACCCCAGGACAAAGATCAAACCAGCTGAGGCGCCCTCGCCCACAGGGAATGAGCATTCCACTGCCAACTCCATGGCCACAGGTGCCACTGAGAAGCCAAAGAGCCCAAGGAGGGAGCAGATGGCGGCCAATGCGAAGGTCTGCCCCTGCAGCTGGGACATCTGGTACCAACAAAGGGGGTAAAGAAGAATGGAGCAGGCATGGCAGTGAGACACCGCCTCCCCATGAGCCTTCTAGACTGGGTGACATGGATGTGGCAGTGAAGCCAGTCCTACGCAGGGCTGCCCTCAGATGGAGAACTGGCTTGACACTCAGGCACTTGCTCTTGGCAAGCCACCACTGAACCTGCTGCCCCTCACCCACCCGCCTGCCACAGTGTCCCTCCGTCCTGGGGCATATAGTTTTTGTTCCTGCTGAATCTCACCAGAGCAAAGGCCACGACGGTCAGGGAAGTCAGACAGAGGCCTATCTTGGTGGCCTCGGTGAAGCGTTTGGTCCGATCCACGTATAGGCCTAGAAGCAGTGCCCCCAAAATCCCAAACACGATGAAGAGAGCCCCACAGAGGCCTGAGAACTCCTGGAAGTGGGGAGGGAAAGCTGAGAGCCATCGGGAGGCAGGGAGCTACCAGGGATCCTGAGGGCATGTCATCACTAGGACAGTTTCAGAGGAGAAGGCTAGACAACCCTGTCAAGCTGCCTCCTAATATGGATTTCCTGCGATGTGCACCCGACAGATACCCCCAAAGACCCTGGGTGTATGCCTATGGCCCATGAGAGACCCACACTCACCACTCTGTCAGGAGGCAAAGGTCATGACCCAGGGATATATAAGCAGCCATGACTGCCACCTCCATGAGGGGATGTTGATCTCATCTCTTTCAGGGGTGAACTCTGAGTGCTCAGGAGCAGTAGGTAACCCCGGCAGGGGAAAAGCCCACCCCTTAGGCAGGGCTACTGCTTACATTGGAGTAGCCATTGGCACAAAAGATCTGCTCCAGGAGTGCCGAGAAGCTGGAGAAGACACCAATGCCACCACCAAAGCAGATGGCCAGGATAACGTAGGCCTTATTCTGTATGAGCTAGAGGGAAAAACAGCCCTTACCTCAGGAGTCCTAGCAGGCTTCTGACCTTTGCTTCCCTGCCCCCAGAATCCACACAACCTACCAGTTTGAGCCCGTGGAGGAAACTCTCTGAAGTTGAGCTGGCAGCCCCTGCAGAGGGTGGAGTAGGAGGCACACTCTCCCAGAGGCAGGCAGTGGCCAACAGACAGGCAAGGGCAGCAGGGACAATGTAGATGCCAAGCTGGGGGGGAGGGGGGGAAGAGGTTCTGAGTGTCACAAAGATGCCACAGTAACACACGTCTCAGCCTACTCTGCCCACCTTACTAGCCTTTCATCTCCAGAGTCGGCAACCTTACAACTTTGGAGGGCTGTATCACCCCACCCTCAGCGGCTCTTCATAGCTTCATGTGGTATCCATCTTTCAGAGTACCACTCAGGGATGATTCCCTCCTCGATAACATCAGCCCAACTTCCCAAGGCTCCAAACTCATCCCCACATAAGAAGCATATCATGCTCCCACACCCCAGGTATGCCATAACCAACAAGTGTGGGTATACACCAGACGTATATGTGCATAGACCACACCCCCGTACAACTACTGTATGTACTGTATATGCATATGAGCTATGTACACAAAGCTCACACAGCACACATGCCACATGCAAGATTTTCATCATAAGTCCCTCACCATCACAGGGATGTCTTCTGCCTTCTTGACTAGGGCAGGAGACAGCACATTTGCCATAAGGATGCCCAGAGGATTTGCTGAATAGAAAAACAGTTGTATCAGCTCAGCTATGACAGGCCTCACCCCATTCCTTGGGTTGAGTCCTTCCTGGTTGGGGCACCATGGTCTTGGCCCCAGGTGGGGAGCAGAGGCCTGTGAGCTGACTCTGGGTCGCTGAGGTCCCATCCCAGGACTCACACATAGTGGCGATCATATTAGCCGTGGCTCGCTGGTGCTCTGGAAACCACAGGGCAGCCAGCTTGGCTGGAGAAGAGATGACCAGGGTCTGGGCCAAGGCACAGAGGCCCTGCCCACTCAAGAAGAAGGCAAAGGGATTGGGGATCCTGACATCCAAGCAGGGAACAGCACGTAGCAAACTCCCGGAAAAATTCAACCATGCACCCAGGATAGTCTGCAGGAACGGACAGTCAAAGACTATATGCCAGCCTAGAGCCTCCACACCCACATCTCCAGATGCCCATCTCTAGCTTATAGGGATACCCCAGTATCTACCTCCCCACCCCACCCCCAAGCTGCTTTGCCTGGGTACCCAGCTGGTGGGACTGGTAGGGTCAAATCTGAAGAGACCAGGTTTTTGCACCCAAAGTCAAAGGGTCCCACCCAACCCAGGCTCCCACCCAACCCGGGCTCCCACCCAACCTGTACAAGTACAGGACGGGATCTGACTTACCGCAGCACGGAGCCCAACAGAGTCCAGAACCCAGATGGCTGCCATGCCAAATGGGATGGACACCACAAGGTAGATCAGCGACAGCCAGTTGACCTGCTCCATGGACAGTAAGAAGTGGCGTGCTATGGTGTCTGCCACAGGTGCAAAACTCAGCCACAGCTATGGGATATACATTAAGTCAGCCACAGGCCACAGATAAACACCTAGCCAGCTCTGTACTGGCTGAAGCCTATGATTGTCATTTGGCTACCTCAGGGTGGGAGCAGGGGTGTGTGGGCATGCCTGTTAAGACGATGGGGACACAGCCTAATAGAAATTCTGGGTCACCTGGCCAGAGAAGCACCTTCACCCTCTTACAAACCAGGAAGGCAGCCAGGCATGGCCTACAGCCTACACCCTAGCAGGGGGACACGAACCTCGTTAGGATTGGCCTGATTCTCTGAGAAAGCTGAAGGTAATCAGTGGGGATAGTGCCCACTGCCTGGGAGACAGTGTCAAAAGTGGTGGAAAGGGCTGGGTGCGGTGGCACATGCCTGTAATCCCAGCAGTCGGGAGGCAGAGGCAGGTGGATCTCTATGCGTTTGAGACCAGCCTGGTTTACAGAGTGAGTTCCAGGACAGCCAGAGAAACCCCGTCTTGAAAAACAAAACCAAAACAAACAAAATAGTGAGGAAAGTGGGCAGATGAGACTTGGCTGTGAGTAATGAGAGACAGAGAAGCCATGATCTCAGCGGGCGGTATATCCCGGATACTGCGTGGGTCATAGCACTTAAGGACATAGTCCTGGAGCAGCACACAGGGTAGGCAGGGAGATGTGGGCGTGAAGGCAGCCGGTAGCCATGGTTCTGAGTTTCGTGGTTGAGAAATGTGCAGAGACACGATGGATAAGGAACACATTCTGGGGGAGACTATGAGGTCTGATGTGTAGTGGAGACCCTATGACAGACATCTAGACGAATAATGAAGCCTTAGCGACTCAGGACATGCATGAAAACCAAGGAGGGGCCGAACAGAGCCAAGGACAGAAGAGTTCAGAGCCCAAGACTTCTTCACAGATGAAATGGAACCGATGGCATCTCTCTCTCTCTCTCTCTCTCTCTCTCTCTCTCTCTCTCTCTCTCTCTTTCTCTTTCTCTCTCTCCCCTCACATTCTCCCATCGTAGACATTACAAAGCACAAGCAAACAGAAGAGTTCAAAGTGGGGCTGGGTGGTGATGGTGCACACACCTGTAATCCCAGCATTTGGGAGACAGAGGCAGGTGGATCTCTGTGAGTTCGAGACCAGCCTGGTCTACAAAGTGAGTCCAGAACAATCAGAGCTATTACACAGAGAAACCCTATCTCAACTCCCCGCCCCACCCCCCAAAAAAAGTACAAAATAGAGGAAGTTTTTCTGGAAGAAATAAGGGGAGCTGAGTAGAAAAGAGGAGTCACCAAACTTAGACCAGCAGAGAGAACGATACATGACCAACAAGGGTGCGCCCCAAATCAAAGTTCCTGACGAAGCCCACTGAAGACGATGTAGGCCCAGACCATACCTGCCATAGCTCAGCGGAGAGTCTCAGGCTTTCTCTATCACAAAGCCTCAGGAAACACCAACGTTCTGCAACAGCTGCGTCTCCTTCCTTCTTTTCCTCAGGACAATACAAGGGACAGGCTTGTATCTCCCAGGCTTAGAAAGCACCCCATGCAGTCCGGCCTAGTTGCCACCTGCCTGCCCTCACAGAGCAAAACCTGCTGTGCTGAGCAAGAAAATCAGAGCCTACCTCTCAAGTCTCACAAGTGTGTCCTTGCTCCTCCCAAGCCTGTAGCCCCACATACAAGTGGGCAAGTGCACAGTAACAGATGTGTGGAGGGAAAGAACAAAACAACAACCATCCACCTCACTTAACTGAGTAAGAATGACAATCAATGCCTCCAACCAGCTCTCAGCCTTGCCCTGACTCGGCCCTTCATCTCTTCCCCATGCAAAGCACTGGCCATCTCTTGGCCTCACCGTGAGCTCTGCCGTGCCTGCCTCCCAGGCTGCTCTCTCAGAGCCCTGGAGCCCAGTCATCAGCTACAGGCAAATGAGCAGGGACTGGTCAGAATGGGGACCCAGCGAAGACCACCACAATTCTTAGAGTCAGCGGACACCAAAAAGGTAAAACCCAAGCACTGAGCCCTGCACATATCCGCAGGCATCTATCCCAAACCAGTTGTGTTTCCCAGTGTTAAAAAGGAGACCTGTGAGCCAAGCCGTAGCAGCGAGTCCCAGATAACGAAGATAGCCATCAGGAGAGAAGTTTCCGGTATTGCTACAGATAGTTGACTCCAGGCCCCCTGATTTGTAGGCCTTTACTCAAAGCTGTTTCTTCACAACCAGCATAACAGGGAAAAAGAAAAGGCTTTGGACCCCCGGCATGGTGCTGCACGCCTGTAATCCCAGCACTCGGCAGGCGGATTGCTGTGAGTTCGAGGCCAGCCTGGTCTACAAAGGGAGTCCAGGACAGCCAAGGCTACACAGAGAAACTTGTCTCGAAAAAAGAAAGAAAGAAAGAAAGAGAGAGAGAAAAAGAAAAGGCTTTGGGCACATGAAATGCCAGTGCCCCCCTCCCATCGCGACCAGTAACTTCTTGGCCCCGCCCACTTGGCATTCCCTGAGGTCTATTTGTTACAACTCATAGCTGCATGGCCCAAACGCAACCCATCCAGCTGAGCGGCCGCGTGTGACTCAGCGGCCGCGTGTGACTCAACGTTCCTTCACACATACTAGGGAGACCACATCAGAGAGGTCAAGGCTTGAGTGGCTGTCCCTCAGCGGCGGGTGGTAGCAGCTCCACGCTCTCCGTCCACTCAGGCTCAAGTGCCTGTGGGCCTATCCCTCGGGAGGATCACCAGCAGTCCCCCTGCGCCTGATAGGATGAAGGGAGAGGCGGAGGGCCCCTGACATCAGCATTTGGGGGGTAGGGAGAGTATGAGGAAGCAACAAGTTGCGGGGCTGAGACCCTTGAGACACTAACAGATCTGTTTCCCTGGCTGGTCCATTCCAAGCGGGACAGGCACTTACTTGTCCCTTCTACAACTTCTTGAGCCAGAAGAAAGGTCTGTCCCAGTGACTGAGCAAAAGCAAACTGGCGCTGGAGCTGCTGCAAAGACCCCACCCCGCCCGCCCCATCGTCCTTGTACCATGGCGTTGGAGCAGCTCAGGAGGCTGACCACCAGCAAGAAGACCCAGCGGCGTGCATAGACGCGGGGACCAGGCGGCGCGTCTCCAGCGGTCCCAGATGTCCCTGGCCCGTCACAGGCTTTCAGCTCATCCTCCATAGCTCCAGCTGTCCAGGGTGTCTGCAGGCCGCCCGCGTGCATTTCAATGCAAAGCGCTGCCCCGGGTAGAATGTCCCAGGGGCAGGGCCGGGCGGAATGATCTGGACAGTCCCCGCCCCGAAGGACAAGTCGTGTTGAAGAAATCAGGGTTACCCTCCGTCAGAGAGGGAGGGCATGGTGGAAGCCGAAGGGATTAAACTCCTTTAAGAGGTAATTTTTTTCCCTTTTTTTAAAAACCACAGCCTGTGTGGTCTGCACCAGGAAGTGCGGGAAAGGGGTCTCTAAGACTTCCGCAAAGTTTGCATTTTTTTGAAAGATTCCCCCAAATTCTTGAGGTCCCAAGAAACAGCCACAAAGGTCCGAGGCCAACCCGGAGGAGGAGGCCCGGATCGATTTCCCAAAAGCCTCCAATCCAGACCTGTCACAGACTCCTCCTAGAGGAGGAAGAGGCGGGGTGGAGCGGACCCGGAGGAGCAAAGGCTGAGCCTGCTGCCTACCCTGCCCAGGCAGGCAGCTTCCAGCCCCACTCCAGGCTCTTGAATTTGCCTTTGCCCCTCGGAAACAGCTCCGCTGGGTAGGTTGTTTTCTGAGGCCTGGCAAAGATGTCAGAAGCCATCTGACTCTGGGCTAAAGCAGCTGACAAGACTCAATTGGACCTTGGCCACAGTGTCTGGGCTGTCTGGTTCAAGAGAAGCCCGCTGTGTCAAAAGCCCTGTTCATATTGGTGTGAGGGAGTGAAGAGGTGGTGGGACGGGAACAGGCTGTGTTGTGGAGGAACAGGGGACTGGACAAGCAGGGACAGAGGGGGGATTTCTTTCAGTGAGGAGGCTTTTCCTCCCTCAAATACATGCCTGTGGTCTTGCCCTCAGGATTACAATTCCCTTTTTTGTTCATTTCTTGAGTTTTAGGGACTTGGGTTTTGAGCAGGAGTCTCCCTTGTGCAGCGTTAGGCTGGCATCCTTGCTGTCTATCTTTAATAAACATGTCAACCGTACAGGTCTGCACAACGTTGCCTCTGGTGTGTTCTTAGCGGGGCTGTGTGCAAGCCCAACGGACTATCCCATTTGGGGGTGCAGTCCTGTCCAGGAAGGAGAGAATGCGCAGGGCCCTGGTGATACCTTGCAAAGGGCAGTCCTACCCTGAGTGCCAAGATCAGGTTTGTGGTCCTGGGGGGCGGGGGCGGGGGCCCTCTCCCCCTTACCCTTAGCCCCGCCCCCTCAGTACCACCCCCATGACTTAGAGCTGCCTTGGCTGGGGCCTTTGGTTTCCTGACACCAGTGATGGAGAGGACTTTTCAGGCTTCACTGTTCAGGGCTCTAGCTTGGGTGAGAACCTGCCTGTCAGAGCCTCTGGTTTAGGTCACCAAGTGCGACCATTGTCTCGGCTACCTCTCTGCTTAAAGTAAATCTTCTGACCGGCCTCCATGCGCTCTGTCTTAGGGCTCCTGTTCTGAGTGAGTCCGACAAAGCTATCAAGGGTAAGATCGGTACACAACCAACAGCTGCATTCCTAAGCACTCTACCGATGTGGCAACTATGTAAACCAGAATGAAAAACAATACACTCATGATCTCATTGAAGATAACACTCAGCTATAAACGGGTATAGCACTTACATGCTAAAAATGGTACAACACTAATGAAAGAAACCAGCAAAGACCTAAAGAAGTGGATAAGCATGGCTTACTCGTGTACTGACAAATGCAGTATGTTCGCTAATACTAATTTTCTCTGAATTGGCCTATATGGTAATTGCAACTTCTATCAAAAGTGAGGGTTTTGTTTTTGGTTTTTGGTTTTTTTTTTCTTTTGTCTTGTTTTGTTTGGCTTTGGTTTTGGTTTTTCGAGACAGAGTTTCTCTGTGTATCCTTAGCTGTCCTGGACTCACTTTGTAGACCAGGCTGGCCTCGAACTTACAGAGATCCACCTGCCTCTGCCTCGCGAGTGTTGGGATTAAAGGAGTGTGCCGCCACCACCTGGCTTTTGTTTTTGTTTTTCGAGACAGGGTTTCTCTGTGTAACTCTGGCTGTCCTAGACTCCCTTTGTAGATCAGGCTGGCCTCGAAATCAGAGATCCACCTGCCTCTGCCTCCCTAAGTGCTGGGATTACAGACGGGATCACCGTGCCAGCTTCAAATACACATAGATTGCAAGAAAATATTTGCAAACCATATATCTAACACAGGTCTGCTACATAGTGTTTTTTTTTTTTTTTTTTTTACTTCCAATTAAGGATATTGGCAAAAGGCTGAAGAGACAAAACAAAACAAAACAAAACAAAAACAAAAAACCAATAACAACAACAGATGGCAAATAAAGATTAATGACTAACTTTATTAGCCACCAGTAAAAGTCAAATTAAAACCACAATGAGAGCTAGGCACAGTGACGAATGCCTATAATCCTCGCACTCAGGGAGGCAGAAGCAGGCCTGATCTCTGAGTTCGAGGCCAGCCTGGTCTACAGAGTGAGTTCCAGAATAGCCAGGGATACACAGAGAAACTCTTTCTCCAGAAGCAAAGCAAAGCAAAACAAAAACCAAACCAAACAAAAAGCCACAGTGGGATAATACCTTATTTCTTTTTAGAGCACTAAGGAAAAATAATGACCATCCTAAATGTTGTCGTGCCTATAGAGAACAAGTTGGCAGTTTCTTATAAAACTAAGGATGTAGTTTTCATATAACCCAGCCACCGCAGTCATCAACATTAATCCATGTGAGATGAAAACCTGTAGCAGCTTTATTTGTGATCATTAAAAAAAGTAAATATCGAGGCGTCTTTCAGTCAGTGAATAGTCAAGTAAACTGCAGTATAGGCACCAAGGACTATTACCAGGAATGAAGAGCTAATCATACAGCGACCTGGACTAGGAGGCAGAGTGAGGAGATAAAAGCCAACCCCGCAAGTTATATACTCTGTGTGAGTCTGTTTGCAACGATGTGGTCTGGTCTGTGAGTTTCCTATGCCTCTCTGTGCTGTAGGCTTTGCCCTCGGAGTGGTGAAGCTGAGATGGAAGACAGCTCAAGACACGAGGCCTAGTGGGGAGTCTTTAGATCATCTGAGGTGCTGCTTTCGAAAGCCCCCAACCCCGTGTGTGTGTGTCTGTGTGTTGTAGAATCTACAATTATTTCAACACAGGGAGTTTAATTTTGAGAAACCCTGTGATACAGGACCAGCATTTTTTTTCGAGACAGGGTTTCTCTGTGTAGCCTTGGCTGTCCTGGACTCCCTTTGTAGACCAGGCTGGCCTCGAACTCACAGAGATCCACCTGCCTCTGCCTCCCGACTGCTGGGATTAAAGGCGTGCACCACCACGCCCAGCGCAGCATTTATTTGTAAATGGTGAGTTACTTTATTTATTTATTTGGTATTCTGAGACAGGGTTTTTCTGTGTAACAGCCCTGGCTGTCTTGGATTCACTTTGTAGACCAGGCTGGCCTCGAACTCACAGAGATTCTAACTGCTTCTGCCTCCTGAGTGTCTGGCTTGCAAACGGTGACTTTAACATTCTCCTATTCAATGTAACCATTTACCTGGGTGCAGTGGCACAGGGCTTTAGTCCCAGTGCTTGGGAGGCAGAAGGAGGTAGATCACTGTGAGTTCCAGGCCAACCTGGTCTACAGAATGAGTGCAGGCCAGCCAGGGTTGTTACACAGAGAAACCCTGTCTTGAAACAAACAAATCAATGTAACCATTTTGCTTAAATCTCAACAAGTTACCATCCTCACACCTTAGAACTACACCAGGTGATTGACGATCACAAAAGGAAGCCTGGAATCTTCTTAGTAGTGATCTTCAGGGGTTTAACATTCAGCCCCCCAAATCATCGTGAAATCTATGTTCAGTGTCTTTCCCTCTTAAAGCCAGAGTCACATTTCTTGCAGCATCTCAAACCAACACTAAGAACAGCTTCTCAGGCCAGCTTGCCTTCCCCAAGTAGCATCTTGCTGCATGAGGCACGGTCCCCTTCTCTGGGGTATTCCCAGGCACAATGCCCTGAGACTAGACGGGGCCAGGAGCCCCGCCTGGTTATTTACTTGGTGATCATCTGCTCCTCCTGGAAAGTATTGGGATGTGGAGGGCAAGGGCACCCATCTGTCTATTCCAAATATTTGGGCAATGAGTGGCTGTATCTTGGAAAAACAAGGGTGGAGGAAAGACCCTTAGGGCCATTGCCCCACCAAGGCTGTCGAGCACCCACATACAGCTATGTAGAACCTCCCAGGCTTATCTCTTTCCAGCAGCATGCCTCCCTGCTGTGCCTACCCAGTGACTCACCTGTGCCTCACTAACCTAACTAGGACCCGCCTGCTGGAAAACCACCTACGATATCCACCCCCAGCAGGGACCATGTCAGCATTTTCAGGATCCAGACTCTCAGACACCTTAAAGTGATTGTCATCCTCAGGGGCCAAGGGCAGGATCCATTGCTAGAATTGTGAGCCTGTTTGTTTCCTCTTTGAAGGAGGCCTCTGGTCACTGTCACATGGGCTGTAGTTGGTCCTTAGAGTAAGACCCCCAGGTGTCCACTTCCTCTCTTCCCCATGGGGCCCCAGAACTCTCATAAGTCCCAAGATGGAAGCCAGAATGTGTACGTTGCCAGCTTGTAGCCCTCGCCCCAGGACTGCTCGACTCCAGACCTATTAATCTTGTAAAGAAGTGAAATTTTTGGTTTTATTATTCATACATATAGTATTAGTAATTTTCTGCTTGAGTGTGGTGTGAGACAGTACTGGGTATAGGTGTTTGTGCTACTGAGGGTTAGACACAGACCCTGTACAGGCTAGGCTGATCGCTCCACTACGCGGCCACACTCCAGCACCTGTCTCTGTACAAAAAATCTGATGTTTATATTGTGCACTTATCTATGCCGAACTGGTATCTAGTTTGTGTTAATGTGTTATACCTTTGTATACCATTTAGGTCTTAATAAGTGATGTGAGGTAGCTCTGTCCTTTGTGTGCACAGAAATGGTTATCTGCCTTGTTGTTCATGTGTCCAGGAGCATCTAGTTTTAAAGACTATGCAGATGTAAAGAGTGGCTCTTTAGGGCCTGGAGAGATGGCGCTGAAGTTAAGAGCACGTGACGCTCTTCACAGGTCTCTAGTTTGGTCTCCAGCACTTGCACGGTGGCTCACAGCCATTCGTAACTTCAGTTGCGGTGGACACGATGCCTCTTGTGACTTCAACCAACATCAGGCAGGCTTATGGTACACATATTTTCATACAGGCAAAACACTCATACACATAAGATAAACAAACAAGGCAATGATTTTTAATCATTTAAAAAGAGCGTCTCCCTAGTGTAGAGCACATGTAAAATAAGAAATTTGGAGGGGCTGGGTTTTAGCTGTTCATAAGCCCAGTGCCTGCCAGAGTGTCACACACGCAAATAACAGGGAACACAGGATTCCTAGGTACAGACAAAACATCTCATGCTCGAGGCAAAAGCAGCTGACTTTGTAATGGTTCCGCAGCTGGTCTGATAACGCTTGCACACATGTTGGGGTACGCGTTTCAGGAGAACCCTGGTTAGGACAAGTCTGCCACCCTCCCCAACCCTGGACTGCAGTGATCTCCTTCTCTTCCCCTCCAGGGGAAACCTGATGTACACTCTGAAATCTGTGCTCCCTTTGGTCCAGGAGGCAAAGGGCAACCTCCCCTTAACCCTGGTAGCTCCTCACTGTCACTGTCCCAAAGTCTGCTAAGCAAACTCCTAGCCTGGCAGAAACTACCCTACTGAGGTCAGGGATTGCAGAGAAGCAAGGGTGTTTGCGGAGTGTGAGTTCCCAAAAGGATCTCATGTGAACTGGGTATTGAATTCACTGTGTGAGCACGGCCATGGCTTATAAGGTAAGCTGTATGTATGGTGTGTGTGTGTGTGTTTAGTTCTTTAACTTTATTGTTGTTTCCACGGGAGTAAGTAGACAACACTTTACTTTTCTAATCAGTCCGAAATATTTTGTAGTTTCCTTTGTATATATTTCTAAATATTTGTTTATTTATTGGTTTTTTAAGGCCGGGTTTCTCTGTGTAGCCTTGGCTGTCCTGGACTCGCTTTATAAACCAGGCTGACCTCGAACTCACAGAGATCCTTCTGCCTCTGCCTCCCTAAATATTTATTTATTTATTTATTTATTTATTTATTACATAGACAGTGTTCTGCTTGCATGTATGTCTGCACACCAGAATGGTTGAACTCAGGACCTCTGGAAAAGCAGCAAATGCTCTTAAACGCTGAACCATCTCTCTAGTGCATATATATATATATATATATATATATGAATAGCTTTACTGAGATATAATTCACATGGAAGCCATTTAAAGTGCTTGTATAGCACCAGCAAAAATAGGTAAAAGCACATGAAAGAGCTGGGCGTGGTGGTACATGCTTGTAATCCCAGCTCTCAGAGAGGCAAAAGCAGGTAGATCTCTGTGAATTTGAGGCCATCCTGGACTACAAATTGAGTTCAGGACAGCCAACGCTACACAGAGAAACTCTGTTTTGAAAAACCAAAAAACCAAACCAAACCAAACCCAACAATCAAAAAAGCCCAGGAAAACCTGAGTTTGACTCCAGAACCTATTGAAAAAGCCAGAGTTGGTAGTGTGTGTCTTTGTTGTTGTTTTTTTGTTTTTCAAGACAGGGTTTCTCTGTATAGCCTTGACTGTCCTGGACTGGCTTTGTGGACCAGGCTGGCCTGGAACTCACAGCGACCCGCCAGCCTCTGCCTTGAGTGCTGGGATTAAAGGCGTGCGATACCACGCCCGGCTTGGTGTGTGTCTTTAATCCCAGCACTCCTGGGGTGTAAGGGAGGCAGACAGGAGAATTGCTCAGTTCACATGCTAGCCTGAGGCATGCATTGCAGCATAAACAAGAGAGACCCTTTCTCAATCATGTGGAAGCAGAGAACTATCTGTTGGAAGAAGTTGTCTTTTGATCTTCACACATACCTGTGGTGTACACACATACACACACACACACACACACACACACACACACACGATAAAATTAAAGTGAGCAGGTTGGTCTGACCATGGTGCTAGCACCTGGAATGCAGAAATGAGAGAATCAGTAAGTCAAAACATCATTCTCAGTCACAAAGAGAGTTAGAGGCTACCCTTCCTCAAAAAATTTAAAAGAAAAAAAATTTTTAATTAAAGTCACAAGTTTCAGATTGTAAGGCAGTTATCACCCAAATTGTTTTGTTTTGTTTTCTCACGACAGGGTTTCTCTGTGTATCCCTGGCTGTCCTGGACTCACTTTGTAGACCAGGCTGGCCTCAAAACTCACAGAGATCAGCCTGCCTCTGCCTCCCAAGTGCTGGGATTTCAGGCATGCAATAGTATGCCCAGCCTCGCCCAGTTTCACGTCATCACTGCAAAGAATGCAGGCGCTCATTCAGGGTCCCAGGTATTCTTGACGACACTTATCTGCCTCTGTTTCTGTGGACTTATCTGTTCTGAACCTTTAACTTTAATAAGGTCAGGTAGCATGTGGTCTTCTGCCACACTCCTCTGACTGGCTTCTTCTGGTCATCACAGCGCTTTCTGGTTCATCCACTCACAGCATATAACTTCCATTTATTGCCAAACATTATTTTATTATATGTATCTACCACAGTGTCTTCACTCACGCCTTCATCCATCAATTGATTGATACATGGAATCGTCTGCACTTTAAGACCATTGAAAATGTTGCTGCTTTGAGGACTTATGTACAGGGTTTTTTTTTTTTTAAATTTTATTTATTATGTACAGAGTGTTTCACCTACTTGTATGCCTGCAGGACAGAAGAGGGCACCAGATCTTGTTATAGATGGTTGTGAGCCACCATGTGGTTGCTGGGAATTGAACTCAGGACCTTTGGAAGAGGAGTCAGTGCTCTTAACCACTGAGCCATCTCCCCAGCCCTTATGTACAGGTTTTATGTAGACATTTGTTCTTATTTCCCTTAGTTCTATATCTAAGTGAGAGATTGTGGGATCTCTTGTTTTGTTGGTTGGTTTTCTTATTCTTTTTGTTTTTTCAGGTTTTTGTTTTGTTTTGTTTTTGAGACAGGGTTTCTCTGTGTAGCCTTGGCTGCCCTGGACTCTCTTTGTAGACCAGGCTGGCCTCCAACCCACAGATCCACCTGCCTCTGCCTCCCTGAGTACTGGGACTAAAGGCATGCGCCACCACACTTTAACATAATTTTTATATTTTTTGAAAAATTTTTATTAATTTATTCATATTACATCTCAATGCTTATTAACATAATTAGTAAGAGTTCTCAATGGCTTTTCTTTATAGGTTGTTACTTATTTGGGGGGAGGGGGTGAAGGTAGGGGTTGTCATATAAGCATTCCATGTCCCTCTTTCTCACCTGTGAGTCTGCATGGCAAAAGCAGCTTCCTTGCCTTTTACCGTCAGTGGAAGCACAGACTCACTGATTTCCACATGGCCTCCAGCATCAGCATGTGCCGTGGACCTCAGCGCGGGGTCCGGTGGCAGTACCACAATACCACAGGCCACTCAGCATCAACATGGCTTCAGACAGCAGATGGCCCATGGCCAACAACATGACTTCAGGTGGCAGCACAGACCGTGGACATCTGCATGGCATTTGGAGGTAACGTAGCATGGACACCAGCACAGCCTCTGGCTGCAGCAGGACCACGGACCCAGACATGCCTCGTTGTTTTCATTGTTAATTTTCAGTATGATTAGCAGTTTCAGACAGACATTAGTTAAGTTAATATCTTCCACATTTTTTCTTTTCAGCTTCCCCTATATGACTTAGCTGTTAATAGTGTTTTGTTGGTTTATATCATTTTGTTTGTGTGCCTATCAGTGTGTGCATGCCATGGCACACGTGTGGAGGCCAGAGGCCAACTTATGGGAGTCCATTCTTTCCTTCCACCATCTGGGCAGTGGTGGCGCATGTCTTTAATCCCAGCACTCGGGAGGCAGAGGCAGGTGGATCGCTGTGAGTTCAAGTTTGAGGCCAGCCTGGTCTACAAAGTGAGTCCACGACCGCCAAGATAACATAGAGAAACCCTGTCTTGAAACTCTGTCCCCCGCCTAAAAAAAAAAAAAAAAAGAAAGAAAAAGAAAAAAGAAAGAAAGAAAATGATCAGGGAGCAAGAAAAGATACAAGGAGGCTAGCTGGAAGCACAAATAGGGATACAGGGTGAGGACTTGGGGGACACCTGGCTGGATTCTGATATGTCAGCTGATGGCTAGAGGAAGAGTTCAGGGAAGGAAGGTGGGGACCTAAAGTGGGCAACAACCTCCAGGAAACACCAGAGGTTGTGAAAAGCTAGATTTCCCTGAAGGTGTCCCCGATGGCTAGACACAGAAGCAAGGTCCGGACACTGGACCTAGAATGACATCTGAGAACGGTCTTCCCTAAGGCATGAAGAGCCCACCGGCAGACAGACTGGAGCCCACCGGCAGACTGGTGGTTGAGGGTGTTGTAGAAAGTGTATTCTTTTTTCTTTGTTTGTTTGTTTGTTTGTTTGTTTTTTGAGACAGGGTTTTCTCTGTGTAGCCATGGCTGTCCTGGCTCTCTTGGTAGATCAGGGTGGCCTTGAACTCACAGTGATCCTCCTGCCTTTGCCTCCCGACTGCTGGGATTAAAGGTATGTGCCACCACGCCCGGCTATTAATTCATTTTTTTAAAAAAATCCAGCTAGTTCACAAATATTTGAGACAAAGACCTAGCGATTTATTTAAACAGATTTTGTACAATAACTGGGCAGGCATGCTTTTGTTGTTGTTGTTTTGATTTTGTTTTGTTTTTCCAGACAGTGTTTCTCTGTAGCCTTGGTTGGTCTGGACTCTCTTTTTAGATCAGGCTGGCCTCAAACTCACAGAGACACTGCATACCGAGTGCTGGGATTAAAGGCGTGAGCCACGCCCCTGCCAGGGCAGGCACAATCTAAACTAATTTTTAAAGCTAGTCTGGTTACTTCCCGTTGGATTTCCCAAATTGCACCATCAGGCCACATCCTTTTTCTCCGTTTTCCTCTTCCTTCACCCACCCCCACCCAAGCTTCCCCTTGCTTCTCCTGGCCACGTGATCCCTCCTGAGACCCCCCCCCCCCCCGCCCCCAGGCCTGGACACTGAAGCTCCGCCTCCCTCTAGTCTGCCTACCAACAAGCTCCTAAGTAGTCCTGGACTGGCTTTGTAGACCAATCAGGCTGGCCTCGAACTCACAGAGATCCACCTGCCTCTGCTTCCTTGACTGCTGGTATTACAGGCTGCCTTTCTTTATTTTTAACCAATCAGAGAATAGTTTACACAACACCTTTTGGTGTATGTGAGAATGTACTCTGAATAGCAACCAGATCTTGGGGGACCAGTATTTAGCAAACGAGGTCTATCTATATATCAAGTTACATGACTTTTTGCGATCTGTGCCCTAAATCCGGGGCTGCTCATGGTCTGCTCATCAATACCTCTTTGCTATCTCTAATACCAACACCATATCCTCCATAACTTAGGGACTATCTCCCAATCTTCTCCCTCACCAGTAGTCTCTCTGTGATACCAAAGGCTGCCAGCCTTTTGTAGAGCATAATTGCCTTCCTGGGTTCCGGTTCTGTTTTCCCGGAAGCCTTCCTTCCAACAAGACCTCAAAAGTATCCCCTTTTGACCTCATTGTACAAATGCCCTTGTTGGTTGGATTCTCTGCAAGGCACGCCCCTGCCCCATACGCCTGCGGGTCCCCCCTCTCTCTAGTTCCTTCTTTGTCCCACCCTCTGTCTAGCATACTGCAGCCACAACTGCTTTGTTCCCTAAGAACAGACTTCCTGTCGGGTGTGGTAGCGCACTCTTTTAGTCCCAGCATCTGGGAGGAAGAGGCAGGCGGATCTACAGGAGTTTAAGTGCAGCCTGGCCTACAAAGTAAGTTCCAGGGCAGCAGGGAAACACCGAGAAACCTTTTCTTGGAGGAAATCAAACAAATCCAAAATAATGATAATAAAATAACAAGCTTCTTTTTCTGTTTCTGCCCTCTCCCAGTTACAATGACCACTGATCACTACGCACAAGTGGATAAACGGACAAGCTGAGAGTTTCCACGGTCCGAAAGTCGAGCAGAAGGGTCTCTCTCTGTCCAGAGTGTTCCGCGCGCCTGGCTGATTCCTAGAAAGGACAGGAATGTAAGAAGAAGACTTACACGGGAGAAAAATCCATGGGCCAGGTGCTCGGGTTTCGTTCCCAGCCTTGACAGTCGCCCGTCAGCAGCGTCTTTAGCTCCGGAGGGGCGGAGTTTCTCCAGGTAGTTGCTTTTGACTACGCCCTCTGACCACACCTCTCACCCGGTGGCCACGCCCCCGAGCTCCACCCCGCCTGTCTCGCCGAGCCAGTTTTCTGAGTCAAGCGAATGCCAGCACGCGCTTGCGCCCTCTCGCCCCGCCTGCACCCCACCCCTATAGGCCCCGCCCACCAGAGGCCCCGCCCCTCCCGTTTGCGAGGTGGGAGCTGAGACTCACACTGCGCATGCTCCAACCGCGGCGCCCCCGACTCCGCACTCGGCTGGTTTCGGGCATTTCCGCCTCTTTGTTTTAAACTCCGCACGGCTTTTTTCTCCTCCTCTTGGGGGGGACCCAGAGGGAGCGGTGCCCCCCTCCCCCTCCCGGCGAGCCCCCGCGTGCGCCCGCTCGCCCGCCGCCCGAGACGCAGGTCAGTGAGCCCGCCCCGCCCGGCCTGGCCCGCGCGCCCGTTCCTCAGGCCGCGGCCTCGGCCCGTGGTGGGCAGAAGGCTGCGAGCCCAGCGCCCTCGGCAGGCCCGGGAGGCGGGACCCTAAAAGCCTGCAAGAAGGCCAGGACTTGGGAGGTCTGGACCCCGGGAGGGCAGAACCTTGGGCCATGCTGGGTCCCGGAACAATCAGGACCCGGGGAGGACTAGAACCTGGCTGGACCAGGCAAAACCCAGGGAAGACAAGAGCCTGCACCAGGCTGGACCCTGGACCAGGCTGGACCAGGGGTGGGCAGAATCCTAGACCAGGCAGAACATGGAGTCAGCCTGAATTCCGAGCGGTTTGGACCGAGACGACAGGACCTAGGGAAGACAAGGAGCCCAGATCGGCTGGACTTGGCACCAGGCAGGATCCCAGAGAACAGGACCCCGGAAGAACAGGAGTCCGGACCTGGCTGGATCCAGGGAGATCAGGAGCACAGACCAGGCAGGACCCACACCAAGCCAGAATTACTTAGGGCCAGTCATGTAACAGTCTCTAGGACTGGGCAAATTCCTCATAGTGCTGGGATCCCAAGACAGGTGGAGAGACCCGACCCTTGGAATGGGCATGGGGGGTGCGGGGGAGGAGGGTCAATAGTAGAGACCTGACAGATTCTAGGAAAGGTCACTGAGGAAGAATGGATCTCAGGACCTAGAAAACGCCAGAATTCCAGAGATGGTCCAACTCAAGATAGATACAGAGGAGAGAGTTAAGACCTTGCGACCACCCCCACCGAGGGCCAGGGACACTGGGACAAGGCCTCTGGAAGGTCAGGACTCAGGGACAGATCCAGCTGTAGCAAGCTGGAAACCGAGGCTGGCCAGAGTCATTTGAGCAGTTTGGGGCCCTGAGGGTTAACTGCGAGGAGGGGTCCAGGACAAACAGAACCAAAGGTGGGGTCACTTTAAGGTTAAAGCCTTGGGGGCCAGAACTGTGAGGTAGCCCTCAGGGATTACATGGGTAATAGTTGGAGCTATAAGGCAGGGAGGCATGGAACTCTGGACATCTAGAACCCCCCCCCCAAAAAAAAAAAAACAAAAACTCTGCTGAAAAGATTACTAGGCATTAGGAGATCCAGGGATGGTTCAGATCTGCTCCCCTCCAGCTGGTCCCTCTGCTGTGCAGTGCTTACATGTGGGCCCCGACTTATCTGAGCCCAAGGGTTTAAACCCTGCACTCCCCACAAGTTCCCCTAGCACCCTGATGCTGTGAGATAGGTGAGGGTCTTGGCATAGTTGCAAGGCAAGGTTGGAGTTGGCCCTGGCTCCAAGGACTCAGGATGTCAAGGGCATGCCCTGTGCTTGCTGCTTCAGGCCCCGGCCTCCAGGCTGCCTCTTGCCTACCCTGCCCAGCTCCTACAGTGCTGTGCCTTTCCCTGGCTTGGGCCACAGGTCAGTGGCCGCTCCTTCACCCTCCCTCCTCTTTCCCCGGCAGGTCATGAGGGTGTATAGACAGGCTGGGAGTGTGTCCAGGGGCGGCTCTCCAGGAGTAGGTAGGAAGGTGAGGTCAGTGAGCAAAGGACTGAAGGGTCTTGCACAGATCAGCACCTAAAGGAAAGCGTTCTTGTTTCTCTGAAATGCCCCCAGTCAGTCTGTCATGGAGAGCCAGTGTTTGTGTCAAAGCTTCTGGGGAAAGGAGGGAGGGTGAGGGAGCAGCCACTGACCTGTGGCCAACACCAGGCATGTGTTTCTACTGCTGTGGGAGACGTTAAGAGGTAGCAGTGTGCTGATGTGTTTCAGTATGAGAAGGCTAGGGGAGTCTAGCGTGACCTCCTAGCTCCCACGTAGACCTGGGGTGCTCAGCAATGGGTGTGTGGCCCTGGTGGAAGTGCTGCTTGGTGGGGCTACACTCAAAAGTGCTGTGGACAAGGTGAGTCTAAGCTCTGGGCTGTTTGGATTCCTAAGTGACACTTGGACTGGACAATTCCATGTTGTCAGTTTGAGTCACTTCACTTTCCTGAGGGGGAAACAAGCCCAGGTTTCTTAGTACTGGGTACATCAGCTGAGTCGAGACCTGAGTAGCCCAAACTGGAAAGTTGTATTTGTCAAGCACCTCTTACATTTGGGAGCCTTGTACTTAGAGCTTACCTCTGAGTTGTTCTTTGCTGTGCCCTTTATTGTAATTTGCTGTGTGAAATTTTAGAAAAGACTGAGCCTTTGTTTAAGTTTGATGGTGCTCTTTTGCTTTTTTTTTTCCCCCCCCTTGCTTGGACTTTCAAACATGGAGCAGTGTTGGCGGCTTATGTTACTTACATGTTGCTATACACACGGACTGTCCCAGCTCAGCTCATCTCTCAGGTCTTCTGACCAGGTTCCATAGGCCTGTATTTAGGGTACAAGCTAGGCCTTCTTTGGGGGCCCCACACGTAATGTCCCAATGCTGCTCCCCTTTCCCTCTGAAAACCCATTTCTTTTCCTAGGGCATCTCAAAGGACAAGAGAGAAGAGGCCAGTGAGAGAACAAGGCAGCCTCTGGAAGGGGGCTATAGCCTTTACAGCAGGCCCCTGGACGGGGCATGCCATTTTTCTGGGGCTGAGTTGTTTTTTAGAATGAAAACACAAGACCCTGCACACTTGAGAGGAGAGCAGAGTGGGTACCAGAAACGGGTCAGGTTTGCAGTCAGCCAGGCATTTGTCAAGTCTTAAGTATCATATGGCCCATCCCCAACAAAGTTTCAAAAGTAAGAGTTATGTGTAGATTCAGACGTGGTGGCTCCTACCTGTAATCCTAGCAGTTGGGAGCCGAGACAGGAGGATTGCATTGAGTTTGAGGCAAATATGAGCTACCATAGTGAATCCCAGGCCAGTTTGAGCTGCAGAGCAAGATCCTATCTCAGAAACAAAAATAGTTGTTTGAGAGTGAGGCCTGTGCCTATCTCAGAGACACAGCTAGTGTGTCTAGACTGGTGTGTGAGAGCGAGGCCTGTGCCTGTCTCAGAGACATAGCTAGTGTGTCTGGAGTGGTGTGTGAGAGCGAGGGCTCATCTGATGTCACTGTAAAAGTTAAGATGATTGTAATGCATGCGTGTACCCTATTTAAGAGACATCTGTTACAAACAGAAAATGTTCCTGGTAGTTAAGTTACCATTTGGAATGCTCTGGCAAACAGACCACTGTGGATAAAGTGGGGTGTAGGAGCACTGTGCTAACCTCTGGGTGAGGGCTTTCTAGAAGTTAGGAGCCTTGCCATATTATTCTGAAAGAAGTTATAAACCAACCTTCTAGATTTTTTTAAACCATCTTAAATAATATGGAGAGAGTGTTTTTCCTGGTATATTGGGCCTCATGCACTAGGTTGTGCGTGGTTTTTTCACAATAGTAGGGTGTGAGATTCTGAAAAGGTTGGGATATTTGTCCCTTGTGGGAATATTATCTTCAAAGAAAGATGTCTGGCAGATTGGGAACCCCTTCTCCCCAGCCCAGGTCTTGGAGGGAGTGGTGGAAAATTGCCCAGGGTCCCCTGGATGCTCTTGCCCCATGGCCACCTCCCCGTCATCTGTTTGTTTTGTTGTTGTTGTTGTTGTTTGTTTGGGTTTTTTGTTTGTTTTGTTTTATTTTTTGTTTTGTTTTTTGATTTTTTGAGACAGGGTTTCTCTGTGTAGCCTTGGCTGTCCTGGACTCGCTTTGTAGACCAGGCTGGCCTCGAACTCACAGTGCTCCGCCTGCCTCTGCCTCAGAGTGCTGGGATTATAGGCTGCGCCACCACGCTGCTGTCCCTGTCCTCTCTGGACTTCAGGAGGTTCCACCTCAAGTTCACAAGATCATTGACTAGAATTGTTGGAGTTGTGTGTGTGTTTAAAACAAGGCGTGTTTGGGTCTGTGTTATTCTTTTATGATCAGATTTATTATTTGCTGTTTACTGTTCAAAATTGGATTTAAAGTTGAAGATGTAATTTTTCTTTATTTAGGGAACACTTTGTGGTTGAAGGTCAGTTGCCTGTTATCTTTTGTGACCCTCACAGTCTTACTGGTCACACTGTGAGAGTGTTGCACAGTAGGTTAGGCTTCACAGCCGGAACTACTCACTCGTTCTGTGAGTTGACACCATTAACTTAGCTAAACATTGTAATGCTTCTGCTCATGAGACTAAAACACGGTCATTTGAGCTCAGAGGTTGGAGACCAGCCTGGGCAACCCTGTTTCAAAAAATAAACTATTTAATCACAAAGAAAGATGAAGCCTTTAAAAAATGAGAAAACATCCTTTTCTCTGCTACATAACTTCTCAACATAACTAAATTACACAGAAGCCGAAAGGGTAGGGCAGGGTGGTAATAAGCATAACCTACTTCTGTTGTTGTAGACTACCCACTGAATTGAGCAAACTTCCACCGACACTTCTGGAGATGCTGTTTTCCTCAGCCTATTGCTGTGTTAAAGAGAAACTCTACAGTGTTTAGTTGGACCTCAAGAATAGAGGTTAATTGGATTTTTTTTTAAAGTTCTTTGATGTTTGGTGGACTTTGCTGTATTAGCAGTAAATTCTAAATAAGAAGCGTGTAGATGGTGAGATGTGTTTATAGACTTCCCAAAGCCCCTGGTTAACCCCTTGTGTCCTGTGTGGGTTTCTTCACTCAGACTAGGCCTGCAAGTCCTATGTGATCATTGTAAGGCCTAATGGAGGCCCCTGGGTCACATGGTGAGTTTTGGAGTTTGTAGTGGCTTTTCTCTGTCTACTGGTTCCAGTAGGGCCTGGCCTGCGTTAGGTGCTCAACACACTCTAGGTTAGAGGAGATCATGAGCAGTGGCTTTTGTGGCTTTATGCTGAGAATATGTCAGATGTCAGCTTGGTTGCTAAAATCCTCAGGACATGCTCTACAAGTCAGTAATGAGGGTCAAGCCACACATACAAGTGTGGTACCACTTTAAGGACTTTTACTTTAAAAAATAATTTTTTAAAAACTACGTGTGGTGCACACCTTTAATCCCAGCACTTGGGAGGCAGAGGCAGGCAGATCGCTGTGAGTTCAAGGCCAGCCTGGTCTACAAAGTGAGTCTAGGACAGCCAAGGCTACACAGAGAAACCCATATAATTATGTGAGTGTGTTTTCTCAGTGCAGAAACACTGAGTATATATGGAGATTAAAAGATAACTTTGTGGAATCTTGATTTCTCCTGCCATCTTTATGTGGGTTCCAGGAATTGAACTTTGGTCATTAGGCTTGGCGGCAAGTGCCTTAACCCCCGAGTCATTCCACCAGCTGCCACCCTTTGCTTTTTTTTTTTTTTTTTTTTTTTTTTCCCCTCAAATTTTAAAAATCTAAGTGCTTACCAAAGCACAAACAAACAAAAAACCGTAATGGAACAGCCAAGGCTACACAGAGAAACCTTATCTTGAAACAAAACAAAACTACAACAACAAAAATCTAGTGGAGCACAAATGCAGGAATTATAATCAGTGGCATCTGCTATGGTCCCAGTGTTGTCTTTACTCCTCCCAGATGTTTAGGTTAGAGTCCTATTAAAAAATGACTGCCTGAGAAGTGAGCTTTGTGGGGCTTTGTCCTGGAAGATAGAATTAAGTGCCTTATCAAAAGTCCTGAACGCTTCTCCATCCTTTTTGCCCCAAAGGTCTTGGCATGGGGATTAGGTCTGAACAAGCTACAGGATCTACCGTGACCCAGATTCCCTGCTGAAGAATAAACTTAGGTTGCTCATAAGCCTTTTATTGTAGAGTGTTCTGTGACAGCAGCCTACAGTCTAGGACAGGACTCTCACGCTCACTTGCTGGGCACAGTTTTCTATTTGATAATATCTTTATTTTTCATTAAATGCCACTTTCCTGTCATTGAAGTATCAAAGAGCAACTTCCGATGGTCGGCCACCTCTTTCAGGAAATGAGGAGGAACACCCTGCTTAAAGCAGAAGCAGGCCTAGCTCCCATCCATCCTACAACCCCCTGCACCAGGGTGGGGGGCTTGGCATGTCCCCCAAATAGCTACTTTGAGGGTTTTACAGATGGCCCTGTTGTCATAATGAAAGTCCTTATAGTTTTTCCTGGGGTCTGGTGCTAGGTTGTCCCATCCTGAGACAACCCAGAGAAGTCTGGTGCTGTGTTGCTGGGCGCTGTCCTGACCAACTCCAGGAGGCCTCACATTAGACTGATGTCTGTTTTAATACACTCATGGAATTCTGGTGTTGAGTTTTATGTCCTTCTGATATCCTCAGAGTGACAAGACTTTGGAGTAAGACATTCCAGGTTGGAGTATTTTTGCTTTGTGACTTATATCAGTAAGCCATGGCTACCATACATGCAGTGAGTTGCTAGTGACTTATTCCCTGCTGGCTGGTTTTGTGAGGTGAAATGCTACAACACAGTCAGCCAAAGACAGGCATATTGGTGAGGTCATAGATTGGGACAGGCCTCTGTCCTCAGCATCTGTCTTTGGTTACCCCCAAGGCCAATGATTGTCCCTGGAGCCTGACAGCCGTAAGCGCTTCTGGCTAGGTGAAAAACCAGTCATAGAAGTTTCAGCACAAATTGGATGACATGTAACTATGTGTATCTTTGAGGGTACAGTGTTCAAGCTCAGCACAAAGCTTCTGGGAAAGTTCTAATCTGTGTAGGAAACTCCTACCTGCCAGTGAAGAATAATGTTCCGTCTATTAACCATGGGAGGGACCTCTGCAAGACTCCCACAGACCAGGAAGTTCTGGGAGAGACTGGAATGGTCTTGGATGTAGGAAGTGTGCCAGTGGTAAGAACCAGCCACCACAGAAGGGTCGGCACAGAGCGTACTGAACAGCACTGCCATGGACAGATCGTAGGGCAGAAAGAGGCCCCTTTGCAGTGAGGTGGGAAGACACTTGTCAGCAGCCGAAGTTCTGTAACTGCCTTATTTGGAAAAGATTAGTTTCTAAATTTTTTTAAATTGTAAGAACTGTTCTTTCAGTATTGATAAAGCTATTATATTCATTAATATGTATGTTTAGGGACCAGCTTGGAATCTGATCAGATCAGTGTTGCCTAAGACATAGATCTGATGGTGTCTTTACCTAGATCTTACCCCCAGGAGAGTAGGCTTCTGTTACTGATTTTAATGAGGACAGCATTCTCTCTCCACCCCCCCCCACCCCCGCCTCAGTCTTTTGTAACTCAGGGTGGTATCAAATTCATACAGCTAAGGATGACCTTGAGCTTTTGGTCTTCCTGCCTACACCTCCTGAGTGTTGAGGTCACGGGTCTGCACCACCATGCCGGGGTGGATCTAGGGTCCTGTTCATGCTTGGCAGGCGTCACCTACTGTCCTGCAAGCTTAGATTGAACGGTTGTCCTCATCTTCTGAGGTACATGAGAAGGAGCACCTGGATTGCATAGCGGTTTCTTTTACATTATCTGCAGCCAGGATTAAGAGAAGTTTTAAAAACATTTAAAGTTATATTTTTATTTATTTGCTTTGGTGGGTGGCATTCTTAGGACAGCTGTGGAATTCGGTTCTCTCCTTTTACTATGTAGGTCCTAGGGGCTGAATGTCCACGTTCATCTCTGTTCCTGTAACCACAGAGGTGATGATGCAGCAAACAGCCAACATAGGCGCAGATTCTTAGAAGGCCTGGAGAAGACACCAGGCCGGCTGTTTGGCCACGTGGACAGGGTAGAGGTTCTGAACACTGCACAGGGTTAGGGCACCATGGCCCGCCACTCACTAGCACACTCCATTTTGTAAGTAAGTAAACTTTCTGTTTAGTAATAAAGTCGATCAGATGAAATTCACTTAATTTGGATTTTTCTTTAGTGAATCCCTTTTCATCATTTAGAGCAGAAATGGGCCAAGTTTCTTTTAAAAACAAGTAGTATTTTGGGCGTGGCAGGTGTACGCCATCTGGAAAGCCTGGGCTGCCAGGCCCTGGCCACCGTTATATATCTCATATGTTGTAGATATGTGCGTCTCAGCCACGATAGAGCCACGTCACTAATCAGAGAAGGTGGTGAACACTCAGGCCTACGTGGCACTGAGCGTGGCAGTGTGCGCCCTGTGGAATGTGAGCATTTTCTTGAGGGATCCTGGCTAAGTGTGATTCAGTGCCACCCTACCATGCGGAGTATGCCTGTTGTTTATTTTAAATTGTAAGATACCCTTTTTATCAGTTTATTGTGTAGCAGGGACTCAAGGGCTCTTCCTGAGACCCATGGTCGCCCTTGCTGGCCAGCCCATAGCAGGCTGCCCACCCTTCTGGAATGTTGTGTCCCGTGGGAGTGGCACTGTTCTCCTACAGAGAGCCCTGCTTTTCCTAACTGCTGAGGAACCGCTGCTCTGTGCGCCCGATCTTCTCACGGGCTGCATGCTGATGGGCATCCCAGTCACCGCCATCAGAGACCTTTGCACGCAGAGCTGTAGTGTTCACATCTGAGTTGCTGAGAAGTCATGTTAGCATCCCCTTCGATAGGGTTGCCTCCTTACAATCTTTCAGGATGTCTAAAGACACTAAATGGGTGATTTATCGAGTAATTTTTATGTGTCTGTTGGGAAGAGTGTGTGTTGTTCTACGTTTACTTTTTGGTGTAAGCAATGTTTCCCTTGTACTGTTGTGTGCCCGTATCCCCAGAATACACCCGATTCGTCCCGAATGACCCCCCCCCCCTTTGCATACGATAGGTGAGGATGGATGATGCGCTGCTTAGGGTCAGGTAGGTCTGTTAGTTTCCTTCCAAATCTCATCTTGCTAGAATTAGGTGCATGACTAGTAGTTTCGTAAAGTGAGTTGGGGAGCCCATCTTTAGCTGTGCACGGGAATGTGAACTCAGGACCTGGTGCAGGGCAGACAAATGAGTGTCTGCTTCAAATACTTGTACAAGCTGAAATGGTGATTTGCTCTTAGAAATGATGGACTTACAGACCCAGAGTTTTATTTGAAGAAAATTTTGTGACTACGTATTCAGGTCCCATAATAGAGAATATTTTGGGTTTTCTTTACTAGTTTCAATTTAGGTGCTGTTCCCCGGCCCCAGGAATTTATTCATTTCACATAAACTTCATTTTAAAAAATTACATGTAAGCCAGATGTGGTGAATCCCAGCACTAGAATTAAACGTGATTAGAAAGTCAGGTATAGTGGCTTATGCCTATAAGCGTACCACTTGAGAGGCTTAGAAAAGATAATCACTGCAACTTTGAAGTCAGCCTGGGGACCGTAGTTTTAGGCCAGCTAAGGCTGCATAGTGGAAGCCTATCTCAAAGCAATGAATAGAGGAGAGGGGGGAGGAGAGGGGGAGGGGGATGGGAGGGCAGGGGAGGAGAAGGAGAGGGAAGAGAGGGAGAGGGAGGGGGGATAGGAGGGCAGGGGAGGAGTGGGGGAGGGGAAAGGGAAGGGAGGGGAGGAGAGGGGGAGGAGAGAGAGAAAAGGGAGGAGGGATAGCGGGAGGGGGATGGGAGGGAAGGGGAGGAGAGGGAGAGGGGAAAGGGAGGACTGGGAGGGGGAGGACAGGGAGGGGAAGGAGAGAGGTTCTTTTGTCACAGGAGCCACCAAGTTTCAAAGGACAGCAATTTCATGTGGTCATTGGCCTCCATACTAGGCAGGGGCTAGTTTAAGACCGGCCTGGCCTTGAGCTGGCTCCACCTCTTCTCTCACCACCTTATTTATCTGCAAGGACATACTCACCCCTTCTACCTTCCCATTTCTTGCCCTTATTGTGTACACGGTTCCTGGCTTGGTTAGTTAAGGAATGCAGTTCCGAGGCTGGAGAGGCCTAGTGGCTAGGAGCGCACACTGTTCTTCCAGAGGGCTCAAGCTCCTTTCTTAGTACCTACATCAAGCCGTTCATAACGGACTGCGACTTAAGCTTCAGGGCATCCAGTTCCCTCTTCTGGCCTCCGCAGGCACATGTACACACATTACACACATGTATGTAACGAGCATGCACATGTGCATGTGCACATTTAAAAAAACTCTTAAAAATTGAAGTTTTGGGAAAAAATTTAAAGGTGAAATTATCTGAGTTGCATTTAAAGAGGAAGTTCATTTAAGCACATGTTAAGACTCCAGCCACCTTACTCCCTTCACCAGCAATACCTGTTCAAATGGAAAAAACCCTGAACTCAAGGGCAATGCCAAGGGATCCATAGCCAGGTTCCTAGGAACCCTCAGAGCACCTTAGTCATGAGTGCCTGCAGTGTTACTCTTGAGAGGCCCCAGATCATTCGACCAGGATTTCTCTAACCCTGCCCATCTCTGCCCCCTGGCATGAATACCTGGCTCACTGGCCTTAGCCCACTGGGCCTGGTGTGGTACAGTGACCACTTGGGTTCAGGACACATTCAGTGAGTGGGTGGCGAGTCTGTGATTAGGGGAGATAAGGACGTAGTCTAGGTGTGAGGATGTAGAAATTGCAAGCATCAAGTGAAGTGAACAACAGAATGCTTCCCTGTCTCCTGAGGTTTCTCGGGTCATCCCTGAACTCTCCTGTCTCCTGGAGCTCCTACAGATATTCTGCCCTGCCTCCCTTACACTATTAGCTGGATATCGTGCAGGGCTCAGGGACTCTAGGAGGTGTCTCCGCTGAGGTGTCTTTACCATCATTCTTACTTGATTACTTAAAGCAAGTAAAAAAGCAGACATGTCTAACCAAACAGTGCCTGAATTACTATAGGGTAGAGGGCAAGACAAAATCCTCCCATGGTGACACCCATCTCTGCCTCTCCACAGACTTCACGATGTAGCCCCGATTCCAGGCTGTCATTCACAGGTAAGCACGGCGGAAGCCCACCTTCCTTTCTGGCTACCTGTGACTCAGCATGGTGGTCACTTCCTATTTCTCTGAAGTCTGTGCTCTAGCGACTGCCATTGGATTATTTGTGCATCCTGATCGTCTTCTGGCATTTCTGGTGGCTCTGTCATGGTTTAATATATAGGACTTATCTAAGATGGGAGGTTTAGTGTGGGCTTGTGTGCAGGACTGGTATCCGTGTGCTTTGAAGTAACAGTGCCATGTCTCTGCTAGAAAATGGAAAAGGAACAAGGGACAGAAGGAAGGTGCAGAAGCCAGCCAGAACTCAGAGGAAGGAGGGACCCTCACATCCACTTGGTGGCCTGAAGCCTCCATGCCACCAGGTGAGGAAGGACACACAGACATCCAGAGGAGGTGAGGTCTTGGATTCCTCCGGCTAGGGGAGGGAGGTCTGGGTTCTGTCTCAGGAACAAAGAGTTTGGTCTCTCTATACTGTGTGTGTACTCTGTAGAGCACCATTAGTTCAGGGTGGGGTCGGTGTGTACCATTGACCAGTCAGCTGCCTAGGAGAGGTGCATGTGGTACCATGATCAGGATGGACTTTGGCGGGGCTGTATAGCCACGCTCAGCCCTGAGTATAAAAGTGTCTAAAAGGTAGCTCCACTGAGTCTGGAGCTCAGCAGGGACTAGGTGTGGTGACTTGATGGAAGTGTCATAAGTTAGTTTCCTCTGACACTGAGTCCCTCTCACAAAAAATGCAAGAATGAGGATGACTAAATTCCTGAGGTTGGACTGGACCAAGCTAGGTATCAGCTGTAATGTTCAAAACCCTGTGGCAGATCCAGGTCAAAGTGATTGGTGGTAGCTGGGCATGGTGGCGCGTGCCTTTAATCCCAGTGGTCAGGGAGGCAGAGGCAGGTGGATCACTCTTGAGTTCAAGGTCAGCCTGGTTTACAAAATGAGTCCAGGACACAGAGAAACCCTGTCTTGAAAAACAAAAACAAAAACAAAAAGTGGTTGGGGATTAGTTTGGATCCACAGGAACTTATCAGGGCTCCTGTTGGCCTCCATGTCTCTTTGGCAGACAGTATGGCAGCTAGTGGCAGTCCCTTGAGTTGAGGTTCAAACTCCACCTACCATTGAGGCATGAGGTGGGTCACTGTTCAGCGATGGGAGGAGATGAGATGGGATGGGTCATGCGTCCAACAAAAAGACTATAATGGGTCTCTACACCCACTACATCTGTGGATAGTGGGAAGACAAGCTAGGAAGGAAACAGGTGCCTGTGTCTTAGGGCTCTAGAGAAACAACAGATTGAGTGACATGTGGGCACGGCTCATCACAGGCTCTGGCCTAGCTAGTTCAACATGGCTATCTCCCAACAGAAAGTCCAGGAATCCAGTAGTTGCTTTTATAGTCCATGAGGCTGGGTATCTCAGCTGGTCCAGTGCCAGTGATGGGATGGGTCACAAGACCCAGATTAAAGTGGGTCTTCCTCACAAGACCCAGATTAAAGTGGGTCTTCCTCACAAGATGCAGATTAAAGTGGGTCTTCCTCACAAGACCCAGATTAAAGTGGGTCTTCCTCACAAGACCCAGATTAAAGTGGGTCTTCCTCACAAGACCCAGATTAAAGTGGGTCTTCCTCACAAGACCCAGATTAAAGTGGGTCTTCCTCACAAGACCCAGATTAAAGTGGGTCTTCCTCACAAGACCCAGATTAAAGTGGGTCTTCCTCACAAGACCCAGATTAAAGTGGGTCTTCCTCACAAGACCCAGATTAAAGTGGGTCTTCCTCACAAGACCCAGATTAAAATGGGTCTTCCTCACAAGACCCAGATTAAAGTGGGTCTTCCTACTTCAGATGATTTAGTTAAGAAAAAAAAACCCTTCACAGGTATATTCAGCCACTTGAGGGTTAGTTAATTCCAGATGTAGCCAGTTTGACAACCAAGATTGGTCATCACAGATATTCACTGTATTTCTCTTGCAGAAGCCAAAGATGTTGACCAGGAAGATTAAACTCTGGGATATAAACGCCCACATCACCTGCCGCCTGTGCAGCGGCTACCTCATTGATGCAACCACAGTGACTGAGTGTTTGCACACATGTGAGTACAGCCACTTCTACCCTGATCTGAATGTGGTGGGGGCTGCGCTGGCACGTTCCTTAGGATTTTAGCCTGACTAAGGGCAACAGGGCCAGGAAAAGCACAAGGCACTTGAGGAGGGTTGCTGTGGGTGACTTCATGGAGGGAGGCATCTCTTAGGAAAGCTGAGCAAAGGAAAACTACTTTCTTTCTTTCTTTCTTCTTTTTTTTTTTTTTTTGTCTGCCAAGTTGGTCACTGTTGGTACTTCTGTTGTAAAATTTCAAGTGGAGTCTTTCTTTGTAACAGTCAAGCCTCTTTGGATTTCAAGAGTCAGTATAATGCCTATTTCATGTTATTTATTCTGCTTATCAGGCCTGGATCTGTGTAGAATCAGATCATTTTAGTATTATCTTATTTTTGTCTTACAGTGTTTAGCCTGTGTATGCATGTGCACCACATGCTTACAGTGCCTGCAGAGGCCAGGGGAAGGCGTTGGATCCTTTAGGACGAGAGTTGCAGACAGTTGGGAGCCACCATGTGGGTGCTAGAAACCGAAGCTAGGTCCTCTGCAACAGCACCAAGTGCTCTAACCACTGAGCAGTTTTTCTAGCCCCCTGAGATTTTTTTTCTTAATTTTTCTGTCTCACTGGGAGACAGATGTCCTGTATGGGTCAGTTGGAGGCGTAGCTGCTGCATGAAAGAGGGTCTGCTAACCCCCGAGATGAAGTGAAAAACTTACAACACGTGTGATTTCCATCCTGTACATTTGGTATTTTTGAAAATGTTTTTCACTTTTGAAGAATTCCTAGGCTGAGGCTAATTGTATCAGTGTACCACCATACCCAGCTAGTTTCACTGGATTTTGCCTAGTTTTGTTGTATAGTGTTGTTATCTTTTAGGCCAAATTGCAAATTTTTAAATATTAGCTATATTCTCATGATCTTGCCCCTTAATGGCTTAACCACTCTTTGATGTTTCGTCCCCAGTTAGTTCCTAGGCTCAGTGTGTGTAGCAGGTAATGTCACAGTGCAACCCAGGGGCACGTTGTTTTCAGAGGTCAGGGACTGTAGAGAGGAGCCCTCGTAGCTCTCGTGGGGTTAGCTGGGCAGGGCAGCAGCAGGATGTGTCTTCTGGCGCGCGGCATCCTTTCCCTGTGCGCAGTCTGCAGGAGCTGCCTGGTGAAGTACCTAGAGGAAAACAACACCTGCCCCACCTGCAGGATCGTCATCCACCAGAGCCACCCGCTGCAGTACATCGGGTGAGTGACAGTGAGGCCTAGCGCAACCTTGGTCTTGGTCCCCAGCCACTGCCCTGCAAATGCCCGGGGGCCGGGCTAGTGGATACCCAGCAGCACCTGCCTCAGGAGGCTGTGAGAAGAAGTAGACTCTCAGACACTTCCTTTTTCTTGTTGGTTTTTTGTGTCAAGGTTTGTCTGCATAACAGAGCCCTGCCTGTCCTGGAACTTGCTTTGTAGATCAGGATGGCCTCGAACTCACTGATCTGCCTGTGTCTGCCTCCGGAGTGCTGGTATTAAAGGTGTGTACCACCATGCCTGGCTTTGTAAGTTCTATTAAACTAAAAGTTTGAAGTGGAAAGGACCCCAGACCTACCCTTCTTTAGAGTAATAACTTGCCCCAGGGCTGGGCCTTGAGCCAAAGAAGCAAGAGCCTGTAAGTGGAAATCCTGACTTGAAGGGCCACACTGAAAGGAAAGGAGATCACAGTCAGAGAGATGAACTGAAAGAAAGAGGTGTGCAGCTCCTGGGAGCAGGAGCAGGAGCTCCAGGCAGCACTACTGAAGCCACTGTCGACCCCACATTGAGATGACAGTATTTTCTGTGTGCCTGACTTCATTGTCCAGTCATCTACTCACACAGTGCCTGCGTAAGGCGTCATGGGCTACATATCTTGTGTGGTGGACATATGGAAATGTCTAGCAGCTCTTAGTATTTAGTACCGTCTTGAGTCCTTGTCAGTGTCCCACATGTGGAGTGGGTAGGGACATCTGAGTTAAGGAACTTCTGTCCATATTCTCATTGGCCCTTGAACCAAGTTCTTATGCTCTGTGTTCTAGCCAATGCTGTATGGTGGCAGGTTTTCAATTTGTCACCATGTGGCTCTAGGCATCTCAGCCCACTACCATAGCTGTCCCTAAGCTTGATGCCTTGCCATATATCAACTCTCTGTTGGGACTTCCCTGTGATACCACCTGTCTCAGGCTCTGCTCTGCATCTTCTGTCTTCATGTGCCTCAGGACAGCACAGGCTGTGTCACTGCAGTTCTCTGGAGCTCAGAAGCAGGTTCCCCATTTGAACTGCTGACAGGAATGGTGAGGGGGCTTCCTTGGGCCTGGGATTGGAGGCTGGGAAGACTGGACCAGGTGTTGAACACAAAGGAAAGGAAGCGGGGTAGCGTCTTGGCCTGGGTGCTGTGACTTAAATTATGAGCTGGGTAGCAGCTGTTGCCTGCCAGAAACCCCTGGCCTCCAGGGGCTCTTAGCCCCACCCCCACCCTTCTGTGTCTCTTCCTTTGGTTTAGTTGTGTAGCCTTGAACTTCTCATCCTACGGCTTTTACCTCCCGAGCGCTGAGGTGATAAGTGTGTTCTACCTTATCCCATTAGACCAGGAGCGTTGCGAATGCAAGGCAAGCATTCTACCAATTAAGCTATATCTCTGAACTTTCTTAGCCCCTCTCTCACTGGCGATGCCTGGGTTCCATCTGAAATTGTCTAGGATGACACCTCTGCTGGTGCTGCCTTTGCTCCTGACTTGGCTTCACCTACTCCCGTGTCTTGTCTGGTTTTCTACTTACAAGGGGCAAGGAGGAAAGCCTACGGGCCCTGTGGTTTTATGTAGAAGGGGTCTTCTTGGCTTCAGTATTTACATTTCATGATTTAGGGTGGAAAGATGCGCCACCAGGACTACCAGAGATGGTCCGGGCAGGTGACAGAGACCTTGCAGAGAATGTTGAAAGTGCCACTGTCAGCCTGCAGTGTGAACATGTTCACTTTGAAGAAACAGCTCCATTTTGGGAGGTTTCCATCCAAAAAGTACCCTGTGTTATACATCCCACTTATCCCCGTTTCCCGGCCCTCTTGCCGGGCTTCCAAGGTAGGCAAAGCCTGGCCTCACTGCTTGGTACCCAAGTGTTGGGGTTCTGGTCTTGATCTGCCATCTCCAGCAACAGCTAGGTGGATGTGGCAGAAGACGTCAAGGGCATCAAATGAATGCAGGGCCCTGGCATGGTTTGCTTCTGTGATAAAACACTAACCAGAACCAACCTAGGGAGGAAAGAGTTTGTTTGGCTTCTACTTCCAGGTAGCAGTTCATCACTGTAAGGATCAGGGCAGGAACTGAAGTAGACCCATGGAGAAACGCTGCTTCGTGGCTTACTCTCCACGGCTTGCTCAGCCTAGTTTCCCATGCAGTCTTGCTCAGGGGTGACACTGCACTGTGGTCTGGGCTCTCCTATATCTATCAGGAGTTAGGACCTTACCCACCCGTGGCCACAGACCCAGTCCGATGCACCCTGTTCCTCAGTTGATGTTCCCTCTTCCCAGGCGACTCTGGTTTGTGCCAAGTTGGCAGAACTAGTCAGCAGAGGCTCCAGTCTACAAAGTCCAAATTTGCACCTAAGTGCATACATCCTGGTCTAGGTGTGGACCATGCTCCGTCGTGTGGATAGTGGGATGAAGGTTTGGAGCTCTGTGTGACCGACATACAGTATATAGAGTTGTGCCTCATAGCCAAGTGCTTCCAGAAGTTGGAGTGAGCAGTAACACGTGGTCTTCCAGCTGTCAGGCAGCTGTAGTTACACTAGGACTTGCCCGTGAGTTGGGCAAGCTGAGCGCAGGTTGGCTAGACTCTTGTGCATTTGTCGAAGTGCAATCATATGTCAGTTACCGGTTCATACAGGGTTCTAGAATAAGGACTATTCTATAATGTTAATTATATTAACATGGAACATATCACAAAGGTTCTACAGGTTAGAATGGCTTTGAAAATTAAGAAATTCTCTAGCACTTTAATCAAGAGATTACTTGACATGATTGTACTTTATGCATAAAAGTAGCAAACTGTAATAGGAGCCATATTGTAGATAAAAGTAGTTCTGTCCCTCCATGTCTGCCTGTGTCCAGCAGGTTGAGCCTAACTCTGACCAGCAGGCAGGGGCACTGTTCCCAGAGTGGCCTTATCCCAATAAATTAAATGATGTGTCAATTCAAATCCTAGATAATTTTTTAGCATGTTTTTCATTGCAAACTAGACGGAAAACCCAACCTTAAGTTGTTAAATAGAATTTGTAAATAATTACAGCATTTACACTGGTTGACGCCCCTCCCCACACCTGTTCTCTTTTTGCAGTCATGACAGAACCATGCAGGACATTGTTTACAAGCTGGTGCCAGGCCTCCAGGAAGGTGAGTGGAAACACTGCTCAGCTCAAGCTCGTAGCTAGGGCTCGGCTCTTGGGCCCAGGCTCTTTCAGCAGCATCCCCACCTCCCACGTCTTAACTCTAGACCCCCCCCACTGTCTCCCTGTGATACACAGGCTGTGCTAGTCTTGGGAAACAACAAAGAAAACCTCACGATAAGATGCTGAGATCTTAGAAGCATTTGCAGTAGAATTTTATAAGCATGGAGCTAAGTGCGTGACGAGCCCTGCATGCTATGGTCACTGATTTTTTTTTTTTTTTTTGATGTTGTTAATTTTTTATTCTGCTATTTTGCTAAAAGTATTTATCAGCTGTAGAAGTTTCTGGGAGCAATTTTTACTGTCGATTACGTATATAAACATATCTGCAAATAAAGATACTTTGACTTCTTTCCTTCCTGTTTGTGTCCCCTTGATCTCCTTCATTTGCCTTACTGCTCTAGCTAAGATTTCGAGTACTATATTGAACAGGTCTTGTTCCTGATCTTAGTGGAAATATTTTGAGTTTCTTTCCACTTAGGTTGACATTGGCTGTGGGCTTGCTATAAATCACCTCTATTATGTTGGAGTATGTTTCTTTTTTTTTCTTTTGGCTTTTCAAGACAGGGTTTCTCTGTGTAGCCTTGGCTGTCCTGGACTCACTTTGTAGACCAGGCTGGCCTCGAACTCACAGTGATCCACCTGCTTCTGCCTTCCGAGTGCTGGGATTAAAGGCGTGCGCCACCACGCCAGGGGAGGAATGTTTCTTGTATCCCCAGTCTCTCCAGGACTTTTGTCATGAAAGGGTGTTAGATTTTGTCAAAAGCCGTTTTCTGCATGTGATGAGATGAGTATGTGGTTTTGTCTTGAACCATCCCTGTACATCTTTAGCCTCCTGGATCACGGCGGATGATCTTTTCCATAGGTTCTTGAATTTGGTTTGCTAGTATTTTATTGAGAAATTTTTATGTTTATACAGGAAGTTGGTCTGTAGTTCTCTTTGTGGTTTATATATGAGGGTAACTGTAACCTCATTAAAAAGAATTGGACACTATTCCTTCTGTTTCTGTTTTATGGGAAATTGAGGAGTATTGGCGTTAATTCTTCCTTCAAAGTCTGGTAGAATTCTGTCTTGAAGCCATTTGTCTCTGGGACTTTTTTGGGGGGGTGGGTGGGATAGATTTTAATGACTGCTTCTGTTTCACTATGGTTTATAGATCTGTTTAAATTTCTTATCTAATCTTGATTTAACATTGATAGATGGTATATATCAAGAAAAATTACCCATTTCTTCTAAAGTTTCCAATTTAGTAAAGTATAGATTTTAAAGTATATCCTTATGATTTTTTTGCATTTCTTTGATGTCTGTTGTTATGTCCCATGTTTCATATCTAGTTTTGTTAATTTGAATCTTTTCTCTCTGCATGTTAATTTGGCCAAGGGTTTGTCAATCTTTTGTTTTTGTTTTTGTTTTTTTAAAGAACCAACTCTGTGTCTCATTGTTTTTTTGTCTTGTTTTGTGGTTTGTTTTTGTTTTTTTCCTTTTTGTATTGCATTTTTGTTTGATTTGGTTTGAGTTTTTTGTTTGTTTCTTTGTAGACCAGACTGACCTCAAGCTCCACCTGCCTCTGCCTCCCAAGTGCTGGGATTAAAGGCGTGCGCTACCATCCCCAGCTTGTTTGTTTTTATCTTACTGATTTCAGCCATGAGTTTATTTTTTGCCATCTACTCCTTTTGAGTATTAATTCTTTTTATTCTAGAGCTTTTGGGTATGCCACTAAGTTACAATATAGTCACTTAGTGCTATGAACTTGCCTCTTAGAATCACCTTCATTGTGCCCCATAAGTTTGGGTATGTGATATTTTCACTCATTTCTAAAAAAGTTTACTTTCTATCTTGGGACATTTTTCATTCAGTAGTGAATTGTTGGGTTTCCATGAGTTTATAATCTCTCTGCTGTTTCCATTGATGATTCCAGCTTTAATCCATGGTGATCAGATAGGATGCAGGAGATTATTTCAGTTTTCTTGAGTCTGTTGACTTGCTTTGTGTCCAAGTATGTGGTCAGTTTTAGAGGTACTGAAAAGGTATATTCGCTTGTGTTTGAGTGAAATGTTCTGTAAATATCTGTCAGGTCTATTTGACTTATGAAGTCCAATACCTACAGCGTTTCTCTGTTTCAGTTTTCTCTGGATGACCTATCTGTTGATGAGAGTGGGATGTTGTCACTGTGTGAGGGCCGATATGTGATTTTAGCCGTAGCCGTGTTTTTGTTTTTGTTTTTGTTTTATGAACTTGGATGCCCTTGTGTTTTTCACAAGATGTTAAGATTGTAATATCTTCTTGGTGGATTTTTCCTTGGATGAATATATAGTGTTTTCCCCTTTCTGTTTGAAGTCTTATTTTATTGAATACATTGCCTTGTTTCTTGGATCTATTTGCTTGGAATGTCTTTTTCCATCCTTTTACCCTGAGCTGATCTCTATTTGTTGTCAAGGTATAGTTCTTGGATGAAGCAAAAGGAATGGTCCTGTGTTTTTATCCAGTCTGTCCGTCTGTGTCTTTCTATTGGGAGGATTGAGACCAGTGGTGTTGAGGGTTATTAATGAGCAGAGTCTGTCCAGATTCCTGTTATTTTGTTGGGTGGTGTGGGTCCTATCCCCACCCCTTTGATTTGCTGGTCTGTGGGTCCTATCCCCACCCCTTTGATTTGTTGGTCTGAGGGTCCTGTCCCCACCCCTTTGATTTGCTGGTCTGAGGGTTCTATCCCCACTCCTTTGATTTGCTGGTCTGAGGGTCCTGTCCCCACCCCTTTGATTTGCTGGTCTGAGGGTCCTATCCCCACCCCTTTGATTTGCTGGTCTGAGGGTTCTATCCCCACCCCTTTGATTTGCTGGTTTGAGATAATTTATTCTTTATGTTTTGTTGGATGTGGTTAACCTCTTCAGGTTGATTTTTTTTTTTTTTCCCCCTAGTGCCTTCTGTAGAGTTGGCTTTTTAGATAGATAACTGCTTAAATTTGGTTTTATTTTGGATTGTCTTTCCTGCGATTGAAAATTTAGCTGGGTATAGTAGTCTAGGATGGTATGTGTGGTCTCTTAAGACTTTGTAGAACATCTGTCCCAGCCTTTCTGGCTTTTAAAGCACCCATTGCATAGTCATGTGCTATTCTAATGGTTCTGCCTGTATGTTACTTGGTCATCTTTCTCTTGCAACTGTTAATTCTTTCTTTGTCCTGTATGTTTAGTATTTTTATTATTATGTGTCAGGAAGAATTTGTTTTCTCATGTAGTCTATTTGGTTCTAGGTGCTTCTTTTACTTTAGAGAGGGAGGGACCCTTCTCTAGGTTAAAGAAAATGTCTTCTGTGATTTTGTTGAAAATATTTTCTATGCCTTTGAACTGGGTTTCTTCTCCTTCCTCTGTTGCTGTTATTTATAGATTTGGTCTTTTCATGGTGTCCCAGATTTCCTGGACGTTTTGTGCCTGGTGTTTTTCAGTTTGAATTTTCTTTGGCCAAGGTATCCATTTCTTCTTTCTTGTCTTCAGTGCTTGAGATTCTCTCATCTCTTGTACTCTGTTGGCGAGGCTTGCCACTGAGGTTCCTGTTTCTGAATTTTTCATTTCCAGGTCCCTCGGTTTGGGTTTTCTGTATCGATTTCATTTCTGCTCTCATGTCTTGAATAGTTTTATTTCATTCTACCCCTTGTTTATATTTTCACAGATTTCATTAATAGATTTATTCATACCGCTGTAAAGATCTTTGAGCATATTCATAAAGGCTGTTTTGCAGTCCTCATCTGCGCTTCAGCTATGCTGCATTTCTCAGGGCCAGCTGTAGTAGGGTTGCTGGGCTTTAGTGGACACACACTGTCCTATTTGACCACCATGAATCAAGGCTGGACATCAACAACAGAAACAGCAGGAAGCCTACAGACTCATGGGAACTACACAACTCACAACTGAACGAAAACCAAGTCAGGATAGAAATTATTGATTATGCTTTTACGCTGATGTCTTGGTATATCTGGATTTGGAATAATTGTAATTCTAGGTGTGATGTCTAGTCTTGTCTTTATAGGTGGGTTTTCCTTTTAGATTTTTGTTGCCCTCTGTAGCTCTTAAGAATGTGTGGTGGCTGTAGGTTTCCTGGTAGGGAGTGCTTCTGAGTCCCTGCCAAGTGTGACCAGTGTGTGTGTGTGTGTGTGTGTGTGTGTGTGTGTGTGTGTGTGTGTTCGTCCCTGGGTAGAACTTGTTTGTAGGGTTAGGATTGAAGGGTCCAAAGGAGTGGGCAGAGACAGTTCACAGGAGGGAGGGAGGCTGGGTCTGCCATGGGCATCTGTGGAGTCCATAGTGAATAGAAGAAGAGAGGAAGACAGGCCTCTGCAGGGGTTCTTCTGCAGGCTTGGGAATAAGACTGCAGCCACAGAGTCAGAATTGGAGGATGACAAGGAGAAGGAAGCTTGCCTGCCTGATGCATGGCCAGTGGGTTTCCAGGGAAACCACCCTGGGTATTGGCTGGTGAGACAAAGGGATGGGGTGAGAGACTGAAGCCATAACTTTTAACCAAAGTTGGAGAAATGTTTCTCCCCAGAAGGATTCCATTCTTCTTATCAGTAGACTTACATTTAAAAAGCTGTACTAATTGCCATTATTGTATTTTGATTGACAAGAGCTCTGTGGCTGAACTGCATCTTTAGTCCCTTGTTACTGGGTTTTGAATTTCGTCTGTAAGAAGCAATGGAAATTTGCTTCTCTGTTTTTACTGAGCTCCCGTCAGTGTCACAAGTTTGCTTTGCTTCTTTATGTAGAAAACCTGTGGTCAGTTGGGGCTGATGCAGAGTCAGGCTGGTGCACATAGAGCCTGCTTGCTGTTGGTGTGTAGAGCTCAGCGTTGCCCCCGCTCTGGGCCAGCAAACACATACAACTCAAGTCCACGCATTAGGAGAGTGTTTCACTGGCAACAGTTGTAGTATCTCAGATGCAATTTCACTTCTAAATCCCAAGAGAGCCCTGGGTTTCTTTCTTGAGTGTGTGGGCGTTACACTGGTGGAGCCTGAGCCAGTCGTGTCTGACTTTTCATTACTGTGCATCATGGTGCTTGCTCCTTGCCACGTGCACTGTTCACAGTGGCTGCACAAGATTCCTTGGGGTAAGTGGCCCTGCTCTGGTTCCATGATGCACCTGTTGAGTTTACTTTGCCTGTTGATTCTGACCAGTGCCGAAATATTCAGTCTCTGTAGGAATATCTGCTGAGCAGAAGAGATACTGTGGGCCAAGTTGAAATGGCTCAGTTCCAACTGTTGCTTATGCAGCATTTAAGCTGTGCGTGTTCGCAAGTAAGATGACTTCCTCACACATCGCTCTGTTTGCCTTTAGGATGGATTACTAACAGTGGCGAAATTCTAATGTGTTTTAGATATAAAATACCAAAACGATTCCAATTAATGTTTTCATATCTGTTTGTTTGGTGGTTTTTCATTTGTTTGTTTTTATAGGGTCTGACTATTTAGCTCTGGCTGGCCTTGAACTCATTGAGATCCTGTCAGCTTCCCAAGTGTTGGGACTAATATGCCTGCATGTTTCTGTATCTGTATATATCTGACATTGGGCATACTAGGTTTTTCATTTTTTATGACAAACGACCTACAGAGATAGTTTTGCCCTACAGTTTTAGGATTTTGCGTCTGTGGTCATCTGGTTCCATTATTTGTGGGCCGTCGTGAACCAGAAAAACATCATGGTGGAAGGAACCAGAGGAGCCAAAACGGGCAAGAAAGGCTCGGAGCAAGCGCCTCCTCAGAAGCACGCCACAGCTAGGCCCTGCCTTGTACACCCCCAGTGAGGCCAGCAGGTTATCCCCAGACCCAGTCACCCCCCAGAGCGTCACAGTTGCCAACCTTAAGCAGGAGCCTTTAGTTGACCTTTGAGACTCAAACCATACACTGGGTATTATCATCTTTATCTTCTTTATGATATGTAAAAAAATAAAATAAAAATAAGAAAATAGGCAGTAATCGTGGTGTCAATAGCTGAGTTATTTCTATCTTAGGGGAATTTCCTATTGATCTCTGGGCTTTTGGTGTTCAGGTCACAGCTATTTTTGAGGCCACTTTTGGTGGCTTCCCTTTGTAAGAAAGTGTTCCAGTCTCTGGTTTCAGGGTTACCTTTCATTTAATAGCACATGGGACCCTCTCTCTCTTCATTTATTCCGTGTATGTATGTGCCCGTGTGGGGATGGATGTGCGCCTTATTCCGTGTGTGTATGTGCCCGTGTGGGGATGGATGTGTGCCTTATTCCGTGTATGTATGTGCCCGTGTGGGGATGGATGTGTGCCTTATTCTGTGTGTGTATGTGCACGTGTGGGGATGGATGTGTGCCTTATTCCGTGTGTGTATGTGCCCGTGTGGGGATGGATGTGTGCCTTATTCTGTGTGTGTATGTGCACATGTGGGGATGGATGTGTGCCTTATTCCGTGTATGTATGTGCCCGTGTGGGGATGGATGTGCGCCTTATTCCGTGTGTGTATGTGCCCGTGTGGGGATGGATGTGTGCCTTATTCCGTGTGTGTATGTGCCCGTGTGGGGATGGATGTGTGCCTTATTCTGTGTATGTATGTGCCCGTGTGGGGATGGATGTGTGCCTTATTCCGTGTGTGTATGTGCCCGTGTGGGGATGGATGTGTGCCTTATTCCGTGTATGTATGTGCCCGTGTGGGGATGGATGTGCGCCTTATTCCGTGTGTGTATGTGCACGTGTGGGGATGGATGTGTGCCTTATTCCGTGTGTGTATGTGCCCGTGTGGGGATGGATGTGCGCCTTATTCCGTGTGTGTATGTGCACGTGTGGGGATGGATGTGTGCCTTATTCCGTGTGTGTATGTGCACGTGTGGGGATGGATGTGTGCCTTATTCCGTGTGTGTATGTGCCCGTGTGGGGATGGATGTGCGCCTTATTCCGTGTGTGTATGTGCACGTGTGGGGATGGATGTGTGCCTTATTCCGTGTGTGTATGTGCCCGTGTGGGGATGGATGTGCGCCTTATTCCGTGTATGTATGTGCCCGTGTGGGGATGGATGTGCGTCTTATTCCGTGTGTGTATGTGCACGTGTGGGGGTGGATGTGTGCCTTATTCCGTGTGTGTATGTGCCCGTGTGGGGATGGATGTGCGCCTTATTCCGTGTGTGTATGTGCACGTGTGGGGATGGATGTGTGCCTTATTCCGTGTGTGTATGTGCACGTGTGGGGATGGATGTGTGCCTTATTCCGTGTGTGTATGTGCCCGTGTGGGGATGGATGTGTGCCTTATTCCGTGTGTGTATGTGCCCGTGTGGGGATGGATGTGTGCCTTATTCCGTGTATGTATGTGCCCGTGTGGGGATGGATGTGCGTCTTATTCCGTGTGTGTATGTGCACGTGTGGGGATGGATGTGTGCCTTATTCCGTGTGTGTATGTGCACGTGTGGGGATGGATGTGTGCCTTATTCCGTGTGTGTATGTGCCCGTGTGGGGATGGATGTGCGCCTTATTCCGTGTGTGTATGTGCACGTGTGGGGATGGATGTGCGTCTTATTCCGTGTGTGTATGTGCACGTGTGGGGATGGATGTGTGCCTTATTCCGTGTGTGTATGTGCACGTGTGGGGATGGATGTGTGCCTTATTCCGTGTGTGTATGTGCACGTGGGGGGGTGGATGTGTGCCTTATTCCGTGTGTGTATGTGCACGTGGGGGGATGGATGTGCGTCTTATTCCATGTGTGTATGTGCACGTGTGGGGATGGATGTGTGCCTTATTCTGTGTGTGCATGTGCACATGGGGGGATGGATGTGTGCCTTATTCTGTGTGTGTATGTGCACGTGTGGGGATGGATGTGTGCCCTGGTGTGTGACGCTACGGTTGGATGTAGACGTTGGGACAACTTGCAGGAGCCAGTTTTCTCCTTCCACTGTGTGGACCACAGGATGAAGTTCCGATCGCCAGCCTTGGTGACAGGCATCTTTAATCACTGAACCATCTTTCTGGTCCAAGAACATCTCTGGCTGTACTTTTGCCATCTTTTGGGCTGAGCCCTTGCTTCCCTCCACTCTAGAAGTCTCCTTTTCTAACCAGGCACACAGTTCATCCATTCCCATGCGTGCAGGCTGGGTTGCAAAGCATCTGCTGAGGCTGGGCGTGTCCAGAGTGTGTTCTAAGTTATCTAAGGATTCCAGGTCTATAGGGAAAGGCAAATGTACAGACAAAAAGTTTAATAAGGCCAGGCATGAGGCATTCAAGAGACAAGAGCAGGCCGATCTCTGTGAGTGGGAGGCTAACCTGGTTTACACAATGAGTTACAAGCCAGCAAGTGACCCTGTATCCAAAGAAAAAAAAGAAAGAAAAGAAAGTTTAATGAAGCATTTCTTGTTTGACTACATGTAAAGTATGTTACAGAGTAACTTACAGATTTTTTTGGTTTAAATACATTACGTTTCCTTTGCCATCTGTATGTTCTGAGCAGTGGCCAGATCTGATGCATGTCATTTGGGTCTGAATTTTAGTCTCATGAGTGGAACTTTCGCTGAAAGTCAGAAACTGTTTTCCTCTAAGTGCAAGGTATCAGCCTAGTCCAGCCAGCGGGCTCCGCTGACCATCCAGGACGGAGCTGCTGCTCTGTTGGCCAATGATCCACAGGACACAGCCCCTGACGCCCTAGATAGCTCCAGGACTAGATACCTGCCTTCTAGAATACACTTTCTCTGTAGGTTGGAGGGTTCTGTTTTCCCTTTTTCTTACATTTCTTTCATGGTCACCACTGCCCAGAACCACTGGGCACACAGACACAGACTTTCAGGACAGGGTTGGGTCTGTTCGTGTCTTCCTGGCACATCTCCTACCCTCAGCCTAGTGAGAGCTCTTCTGCACTTGATGGCAGCCGGGTGGTTCTATGTTGTAACAGTCATGGCTGCAAGGACAGTGAGAGCGCTCGGCAGCATGTTTGGATTGCTAAGCTGCCTGTGCCAATACGGTACATGGGATCTAGGGATTCATAGCAGCCACAGTGTCAGTGCTGCTGTGTAAAGGGTCCTCTGAGCCACCTCCTGCTCCGGATGCTGAGTAACCCCGCACCATCCTAGAAGGCTGAGAAGTTGGGTCAGAGTCCTGGGCCAGGATCCCTACAGCTCCAGAGCCTGTCCGGTTACACCACCTGTTACACCTGCTCCAGCCCTGCTCCATGGTCTCGCACACCCGCAGCATGGGCAGCACGGCCCCACCCTGACCTGTGCTCATCTTCTTGCTAGGCACACAGTTGTGTCTTCAGCCCTGTCCTCTAACTCTGCAGGTTTCTTCGTGGGATGTCAGTGAGCAGTTTTACTATTTTACTGAATATTAAAATTGTCTCCATTCTTAATAGCGGAAATGAGGAAACAGAGGGAATTCTATCACAAACTGGGCATGGAGGTGCCAGGTGACATCAAGGGGGAGGCGTGCTCAGCAAAACAGCACTTAGATCCCCGCAATGGTGAGTAGCTGCCTCAGGCCACCATGCAGTTCACAGCTCATTGATCAGGCTTTCCCTCCCAGAGCGCTTTGTCTCAAGCCTTAGATGGTTTTTCCAGAAAGGGACCATTTTCTGATGCTTGCTGAAAAGGTTGTTCATCGACCCTGGTAGCTGAACCTGTGGGTTATAGCACCAGAGATACTAGAAAATGCCTCGGGCTCATGTAGAAGAGAATAGGATTGAACAGAAGGCGTAAGGGGAACGTGGAGGGTGGTGTCCTTTAGATAAGATTCTAACTTGTAAAAAAAAACAAAACAAAAAAAATAATTAAAAAAAAAAAGATTCTAACTTGTTTGCCTTATGGTAAAGAGCACAAATGCCTGTTAGTTTTGAGCATAAAATTAATTGGTGCTCTTAAGTCTGTATTTAATAAATTATTCAAATCTTTAAGTACTGGCACTTTGCTAATGGGACCATTTAAGTTCCTGAAAAATCTCAAGACCACTCTTAACAGCCTGGGAGAGTTGCCTAGGTCCCAGTGGGAGCGAGCCTAGACTGCATGGGAGTGGGTAATGTGGACGGAAGTGGACTCTGGTCCTGAGTATGTATCCAAATATGTAGCCAGGCTTCATAGAGAAGTAGGTTGCTATGGTGAGGGCTGAGTGGTCCTGGAGGCTTGTCCATGATGTGCTTACCAATTTTGGTCACTGTTTCTATCTTCTGTGTCCCACACTAAGCCAAAATCCACTAAGCTCCCACCCAAAACACATAACCCTGAACTTGCCTCACTCAGCTGTAGCCATCGCCCACAGGGCCTCAGACCACAGAGTTGCTTAGTTTCCTAACAGACATGCAGAACGGTTTTAACTGCTATCAGCGAGCTCCTTGTATGTATTCTCTCAGTAGAGTAAATGTCAACATCAGTTTTTGTATGCTGTGAAGTTTTACAAATATTATAACATTTTGGATTTCTTAATATGCATATTGCTTGTCCAAAATGCTTAGAGCCAAATGTGGTTTTTTTGTTTGGTTGGTTTTGTTTTGTTTTCTAAATGTGTTTTTTGAACTGTTTGTTTTGTTTCCATTTTGGAAAAGTTGCATAAAATATTTTAATTCTACATTTTTGTACATGCAGCCTGTCATATGGGGTTAGGCATGATATTTTCCACTTACACCTCGAAAAATTTGACATGCTAGAACTTTGAATTTTGGATTAGAAATATTTCAACTTGTACAACATTTTCTGTTTGTACTAAAAGGTGAAACCAAAGCAGATGACAGTTCAAATAAAGAGGCAGCAGAGGAGAAGCAGGAGGAGGACAGCGACTACCACAGGAGTGACGAGCAGGTGAGGGCGCCTCTGGGGACGTCGCTGGCATCACCTTACCCCCATGTGTGCATACCTCAGTGTCCAGGAAAATGCAGGATAAAGCATTCTAAAGTTTTTTCTATTAATTCTTAACTTTTCTTTACATTACTTTTGTTTATATGTTTTAATTATCAAAGCAACATAGACTGACTGTAAAGCACTTCAGGCATGCAGAATTACAGTCCACAGTTAGACTGTGTTTTCTACAACCCCCTGTACTCACTGTTAGTGGTTTGGCACCTTTCTGCTGTGCTCCCAAAGGAAGCCACCCGTCAGCACAGTGAAAAATACAGTGTTGAGGACTGTCCATGTCTCATTTGTCACATTCTCAGGCGGGAAAAAATCCCCACAGAAGTGCCGTAGAATGATCTGATAAAATTCCATATCCCCATCAATAGAACGTCCTAGTGTGTCATCTGAGTCTGTGAGTTCTAATACTTGTGATGTCTTAGATGAAATAGGATCGTTGTTTCACTAAAACAGGCAGCAGTGAAATGCCATGGCTGATTGGCTGTCACTGTGTTTAGATGGCCTCTCCTAGCAGCAGGGAAGCCAGAATGGGACACATAGGGAGGACAAGATGCCGTTGTTCCGTGTAGCAGTCAGTGTGTGTTGTGAATAGGCGAAGCAGTGACGCACGCCGCCATAAGAGAACTTGGCTGAGTTCCTTGGGTAGACAGGGCCTTTCCCCAGTCCACCTTCACGCATGATGCCAAGAGCGGTCAGGAAGCCGTCCCAACACAGCTCACTGGGAGATGACGGGGCATGAGTAGCTGTGAGACTGCTTGGTGTATTTGGTACTGGAGTGATGGACTCTTACTTTTAACATGTCTGTTTCTGACAGTCAGCAGCACAGAAATAGAGCTTTGCAGATACATGTGGGGTAAGAGTTCTTTCCTGTGGGGAGAGGACCACTTTGACTACCCTGCAGGCTCAAGCACTGCAGTCACCTTGGAGTAGCCCCTGGTTTCATCTGCTGTGCTGATTCTGAGCCTCAGTAACAGAGGTAACACTGTCTCTAGGTACCTTAGGACAGCTCTTGGGCAATACCTCAGGTTTCACACGCCTTGCCTTGGTGGCCATGTGCCTACCAGTCTTTATAGAGCAATAGTGTTCTTTGCCTGGACTCAGCCCTATGGCATTGTCTATGTTTATTTTCTGTAGATTGGCAGAGAATTGTTCAAAAATATTTTCTCTTGCTGATAGTTGTGAATTTTTGCCTTTTCCTTTTATACCGTGCTACTGGCATCTCCAGTTCAAGTTTCTTAAAGCATATGTGAGAAGTGGATTTTGTTTGCGTTTTTGTGTTGTATCTAGCCTTTGGAGCTAAACTCTGTGTATGTTCTTGATCTCACACAGGCTGTGCACTTCCTGAGTGCCTTGGGTGCAATCCCTGGACCTGAAAAATTGTGCTTTCTAACCCTTATTTCTGGGAAGACATTAAAGCCATCATCTTGCCTTTTTAAATAAGTGTTCTCAGGTGTCCCCTTGTGTACCCTGTTTTGGCTACAGTGTTTTCTACATCATCGCACTGTTGTTTAGAGGATCCTATCTGTGCTGATCTCTGAGGGAGTCTGTGCTCCTCAAGGTCCAAGCTCTAGTTTGCTTTTCTGTTGCTGTGATCAGCAACATGACCAAAGAACCTGGGGAGGAAAGGGTTTGTTTCATTTTTCACTTTGTGGTCCATCATCCAGAGAAGCCAAGAAGGATCTCACGGCAGGAACTAACCCAGAGACCACAGAGAAACCTGCTTATTGACTTCCTCCCCTGGCTTGGTTGTCTAGTTGCCTTATACAACTCAGGACCAGCTCCTTGGGGCAACGCTGTCGGTAGTGGGCTCTGCCTACCTCCATCAATTAGCAGAATCCCCATGGGCCAATCTGATGCAGGCAGTTCCTAAGTTGAGGTTCCCTCTTCCCTATGTGTCAAAAGACAAGATTAGCCAAAACAGATCTACTCTTTGTCAACTTGACATATAAACATATCACTGCTAAACTGTGGCAGTTTCTTTTTGTTTTATCTCAGAATCTCATGTTGATTGTCAGAATATAAAATTCAGAACAACTTTAGAGTCTCAGAGTGTTTAGGAAGTTTCATCACTTAAAAGTTCAGTGTCTTGGGGAGACATCAGTGAGTCTCTTCAAGAGTTTAAAGTCTTACTTCTGGGCTGTTGTAAAATCAAAGCCTGTCCTTTTTCAGAAGGGAAGAGTGAGGCTATAAACACAATCACACCTTGGAAAACCGAAGTTTAGCATGTAGCTGTAAAATCTTGTAGTTGAGTGTCTGGCTCCTGGGACTCGTGGGTTCCAGAGGACTTAGGCAGCCCCCCTTTTTGGCTCTCCTGTCTGTAGCACACACACTTGTCTTATAGGTTCAGGTCACCCCAATCCTCACTTGCCACTGTTCCTGTTGTCTTCCCACAGTCCTGGCATCTCTAGTTTGCAAGGTTTCCCCTCAGTGGTGCTGGTCTCTTGTTAATCACGGCTGACGCTTCAGCTCCAGGTGACCAGAAATCAGTTTCTCATCGCATAGACATTTAAGGCTGCACATGGTGGCACATGCCATTAGTCCCAGCACTCCGAAGGCAGAGGCAGGTAGATCTCTGTGAGTTTGAGGCCAGCCCGGTCTTATATAGTGAGTTCCATGACAGCCAGAGTTGGGGGGCGGGGGCTCTCTCCCTCCCTTCCTCTCCTCCCACACACACCCTCACACCCTCCCTCTCAAATGCCTTTTCCAGTCTAAAGATCCAAAATTCTCTACTTTTGTCCCATAAAAAAGTCCAAGAGATTAAAGCCATATAGTAATACCCCATGTCCCTGCTACCAGTCAGCCTTAGCTTGCTCCTGTTACCGTGATAAAGTGCTGACCACACATAGTCTGAGAAGGCAAGCGTTTCCTGGCTTACAGGCTACAAGTCCATCCTGGAGGAAGGCAGAGCAGAGCCCTGCTGTCATGGGTACTGCTTGCTGACCACTCCCTTTCCTTGCTTTGCTTTGTTTTACCTAGCTTTCTTGCACAACACAGGAAGGTCCACATGTTCGGGGTGGTGCCACCCTGGTAGTGTGGGCCCACCTCCATCAATTAGCAGTAAAGAAACTGCCCCACATATGTGCCCATAGAGCAGTTGAAGGAGGCAGTTCCTAAGCAGAGGTCCCTTCTTTCCAGATGTGTCAAGTTGACAGCCAAGATAGGCCATTGCAGTGCACTTGTGCAGAGACCAGGGGACTCTTCTCCAAGTCACTGTTGGCTGTGTACATGGTGGTCACACACATGGGACCTACGGGCATCTTCTCACAGCCCAATGCCACCCTTAAGCTTCAGTTTCCCTCACTCTGCCTGTGCCTCAGTTTCCTTGCCTGTGAAATGGATGGTGATGGTGTCAGCCGAGGCTTCTGTGCGGGCTCAGGTGAAGCATGTGTTAAGGTGGACGGACCATAAGTGCCAACCGCCAAGGAAGAGTCCCTGTTGGCTTCACACGTGCCTCCTCTTAGTGTCCCCTGAATTATCTCTCTCTTCCTGTGCTCCTTGTCTTAGAGAGCATGGGCTTGTGGCCATCCGTGTTCTTGGTGAATGTGTTGTCCCTCAGTTGGTTCTCCGTTTCTCTGCTTTGTCCCTGACTAGTTGGCCTTCGGTGTGCCACTTTCTTGTTTCTCTCTAGACCTGTCAAATCCTGATGCTTTAGCTATGCACTGTGGGGCTTGTGCTGCATTTGGCTTGAAGATCCTATTTAACAGTTGTGTCCATGGAGTAGCTGCCTTGTTTCTTCCCTTCCCTGTAGTTTCTTTCTCCCCCAGTAATTTGGAAATACTGTATCTTTTTATTCTTATAGTGGGTCCTCTTACATTTTGAACATGCTTCAGTTTACATTTTTAAGTAGTCTAATCCTTTGTCCGAGAAGATTTTTTTTATGAAGCAAAGTTGGACTTAATGAAGGTATTTTAGTTTTAGTATAGGTTTAGACATAAGGGATAAGAGAAAGAGACGCTCAGAAGAGAGAGAGATACATTCAAGAGCGTGGGTGTGGCCGTCTCAGGAGGAGTTGTGATCACTACTATTATTCCATACATTGTTGCTTATCTTTACCGAAATGTTGGCGTAGCCTGGTGACTCAGCACTAACCAGCACGTGGGCTCTGAGATGGGAAGATTATCACAACTTTGAGGCTAATCTGAATGAGGCTTCTCTCAAAAAAACAAAAAAACAAACAAACAAAAAAACTAATGAGCGGCCAAGAGCACTGGCTGCTCTTCCAGAGAGAGGTTGGGGTTCAATTCCCAACACCCACGTGACAGTTTACAACTGTCTGTAACTCCAGTTCTAGGAAATCAAATGCTGTCTGCCAGCTTCAGCAGACAGCACACACACATACGCTGGAGTATATACAGCCAAACAACATAACAAAATAATGAAATTATGTTTTAATAAAAAGTAAAACTTTAAAAATATTTTATTGATCAAAATATATTGTATGAAATTCTCAAAGAATTAATAATTTTTTTAAAAGTTCTTAAATAATAAGGACTTAGCCAGGTGTGGTGGTGCCCAGTTGTAATCCCAGCACTCTGGGAGCCAGAGGCAGGCAGATCAGTGTGAATTTGAGGCCAGTCTGGTCTACAAAGCAAGTCCAGAACAGCCAGGGATACACAAAGAAACCCTGTCTTGAAAAAATAAACACTTAACCAAACAAAAATAATGTTGGATTGATTTGGGGGGAGTTGTTTGTGACAAGGTTCCACGTAAGCTATTCTGTATTTGAGCTCACTATATAACCAAAGATGGTTTTGAACTTCTGACCTTCATGCCTCCACTCCTTAAGTGCTAAGCTTACAGGCATATTCCATTGCACCCACTTATACCCAGACCCTGTGCTTAGTTAAGCAAGCACTTAAATTAACCACGTAAGCTACATCCCCAAAACTCTGCCCCCAACAGTAAAACCTTGACACAAAATGAATACTTGTGTAGATGTGCGAGCCGAGTCTCATGCTTTTGTGGAGTTGGGTGTAGTGTTTGTGATGCGAGGAGGAGAACTGGGGGTGCATACAGTCTAGACAGGGCTTAACTACTGAGCTGTATCTCCGGCCCTGTTTTCTCTCTTTGTACTTTCCATTCTGTGCCGTGTTCTCATTAAGTTGCTCAGGCTAGCCTTGAACTCACTTTGTAGCCCAGGGATATTCTTACCTCAGCCTCCAGAGAAACTGAGATTAGAGGCCTGTGCCACCATGTCCAGTTCTTCTGGTGTTTATTTCCTCACCGTCTTGGATCCATCTTTTTTTGTGAGTTCTGTTTTATGTTGTTTCAGAACACGTGTGTGGATAGTAAGCATCTTGAGTTCCTGTGTGTTGGCGTATTTATTATTGTCTCCTCATATTTGAATAGTTTAGTGGACAGAGAATTCAAAATTCACAATAATTTTATCTTGTAACTTAAAAAAAAATTTTTTTTTTTAATGTGTAGTGTTTTGACTGCATGTATGCCTGCGTACCAGAAGAGGGCACCAGATCTCATTACAGATGGTTGTGAGCCACCATGTGGTTGCTGGGAATTGAACTCAGGACCTTTGGAAGAGCAGACAGTGCTCTTAACTGCTGAGCCACCTCTCCAGCCCAATCTTGTAACTTTTAAGACATATCTTTTAATTAGACTGTATGCTTTAAACATTAACTGTTAGAACAGAAAATGGGCAAGCCATGATGGCACATGTCTTTAATTGCAGCGCCAAGGTGGGGAGGGGCAAAGGCAGGCGGACCTCTGTGATTTCAAGACCAGTCAGAGCTACATAGTGAGACTATCTCAAGAAGGAAGGAAAGAGAAGAAAGAAAACGGGGAAACCGAGAAGGATGTGGTTCAGTGATAGAACACTCGCCTGAGATGCCAGCCCCTAGCCCGAGGACAAGAAAGACAGGAAGGGAAAGAAAAGGAAGCCATGAAAGGGCAAGCTGCCTAGCACCGTGTGTGTGTCCTTGCCTGTCCCCTGAGTTCCCTGCTAGCTTAGGTGGGGCCTAGCACTGTGTGTGTGTCCTTGCCTGTCCCCTGAGTTCCCTGCTAGCTTAGGTGGGGCCTAGCACTGTGTGTGTGTCCTTGCCTGTCCCCTGAGTTCCCTGCTAGCTTAGGTGGGGCCTAGCACTGTGTGTGTGTGTCCTTGCCTGTCCCCTGAGTTCCCTGCTGGCTTAGGTGGGGCCTAGCACCGTGTGTGTGTGTCCTTGCCTGTCCCCTGAGTTCCCTGCTAGCTTAGCTGGGGCCTAGCACCATGTGTGTGTCCTTGCCTGTCCCCTGAGTTCCCTGCTGGCTTAGGTGGAACACCTACTGACGTTCAATGGCAGAAAGGTCTTGACCTCTCTGGGACCACACTAGGCGGAGCAGGAGAACCCTGACCACTCTGGACCTTGGTTTGTCTGTAGCTCATGTATTTGGTCACTCAGGGAATTAGATGGGGTCCTGTTCATGGTAACCTCTGCATTCTTGGGCTGTACTAACTCCTTTTCCTCTGTCTCTGAATAGACATTCCCCCTAGTAGGCCCCCTGTCCTCACTACTAAGTAACCTCAGGAACAGACTTGTGGCCAGTAAACAATGACCTGACTGGGAAGACATTCAGTGGATGACTAAGAAGTACAAAAGGTATATATCAAGCCAGGAATAGTGGCTTATACCTTCATTTCTAGGATGCAGAGGCAGGTGGAGCTCTCTTCAGCATAGCCTTGTCTGCATATAGCAATCCAGGCCATCCATAGCCACTTAGTGAAACCCGTTTCCTGGGGCAAGGCAATGAGGGGCTCTTAACGTGGGAGCCCCACCTATCTGGGGTGATCAAGACCCCCTCCCGGTCAGCCAGATCTTGTTGTGGAGTTTCTTGCTGTCTAGGACCCTGCCTCGTGGTTGCGCTGTTCACACAAGGAGCCTCATCCATTCTGCTCTTCATCTCTTCTCCCTCCTTTCAGCTTCACCCTTCCTTGAAAGGCCGTCTGCACAGAACCACCAGCTCTGTCGCAGTCTTTCTCTGTAATAAGACATGAGCTGCTACAGGTCTTTGCCAAGGCTCAGTCACTTCTTCTGGGACAGCCTGAGTAGCAGGCTCTCGTGGCCAGTGAGTCCAATCATCCCGCTCCCTCAGCGATTTCCTCAGGAGACGCCTTCCACAAGATATTCTCACACTTAGGAGCCCACCTGTGGTCAAGGGGCAGCAGCTAGCATGGGGCGGGAATATGAGTCTTGTTTGCACTTAGGCCCTCCTTAGCTCCTCAGTGTCTACTGTGATGTTTTGGACAGCCTGGGGGGGCCCCGGGCATCCCCAGCTGACACTGATCCCTGTACAAACTTTGTCCTTCTCTCCATGGGCCTCTTTTGCAAGGGCAGAGGACAAGCTGTCACCCTTGCAAGAGCACCCAGGAGCACCAGCTCCCTTTCTGAATGCTTGAATCTCTACCTAAAGAGACCTTCTTGGAGCAACCTCAGCACACCAAGTAGCTCTAACTGTGTCCCCACCCTTTCTCTGTAGTCCTGGTTGACATTAGTGTCAGTGCTGCACAGACCCTTGGGGAAGGCAGCATTCTGCCATCGAGGTTCTTGCAGCTGGTGTAAAATCCAGATCAGATGGAAAGAGGGGCAGGTGTCAAAGAATGTGGAGCGAGTGAAAGAGGTACAGGAGAGGCAGGAAGTGAAAGCCTGTGGCGTGGTTCCCAGAACAGTCTCTGTTGGGGACAGGAAATTCCTCGGTGTTACCTGTAACAATGCTGTCTTCCACCCTAAGCTCTCAGCCTCCCCCACTTAAACCTTGGGATCTGAACAGCAGCACCTGTGTGGGGAAAGGACTCATATCAGTTACCCCTGACCCATTGCCTGGGTGGGCTATGCCTCACCTTTCAGTCTTAACATAACTGGCAGCACTCCCATGTCAGACCTGGCTGCTGCAGGTGGTCACCTGTCCAGGGTCATAGCTTCCTGCTTATGGAGCCTCATAACCGCCCGCTCTTGTCTCACAGATACCTCAGACCCATGAACATATTCTTCTGTTCCTGCTTCTCACATTGGAGTACTCTGTGCATATGTGTGCTTCAGGCCTCTGTCTGTGCCCTTGACCACACCTTTCCTGACTACGTTAAGTCCTCCAGCCAGGGCTGTGCACAGGCCTCCATACCTCACCAAGGTGCAGACTCTGGCTAGAGCATGCTGTAGCCCACAGCCTGCAGCCATTTGGTTAAGTGAGTGGGGCCATTGCAGCCCACTCACAGAGTGCACTGGGCATCTGTGCAAATTTATAAACATTTCTTGTCCTTAGGGAATGTTTTCTTAGGGAACTTCTTTCTTTTAAAAGTCTGCTTTATCCTATATTAACTTACCATGTGTAGTTTTTTCTTGTTGCTTCCCTTTTTGGCACTATGTTGGGTTGGTGGCAAAGAATTAATGTTTTCTTTAATCTCTTTTTCCCCGTTTCTATGCTTTGCAAGTTAAAATATTGCTTTACTGGTTACAAATTGCTTAAATGAAAGACATTTTTAAGATCCATAGGTAGTGTAAGTTAGCACCTTGCCTCTGAGTTTCCTCATGGTTGCCTTTCTATGCATCTTGCGTGGATGTTTGTGAGGGGCTCTTTTTCTTTCTTGCTCTGTAATGTGCTTTCATGATAATCTGCTTTCTGATCACCCAGCCAGTGTCTCCTTCCTCTCTTTTCTAAGTTAGGAATGTTTCTTTATGTTGTTGTTGTTGCTTGTTTGGTTGGTTTTGTTTGATTTTTATTTCATTTTCTTGTTTGTTTCGGTCCTTTCAGAGGCAGGACTTCACAGAGCAAGCTGGCCTGAAACTCTCTTTACCTTAGGTTGACCTTGAACTCTACCTCTACCTCCCCTGGGATGGTAGGCCTATGCCACCACATCCAACAGATGTGTGCCAATCCCCTACCTTAGTTTATGGCATTTCTTTTTCTTTTAATAAGGTATTTCAATAACTTTGCTCTTTCTTTTATGTCGCCCCTTTTCTTTGTTATGTTCTTCTTAATATATGCACATATGTGTGTACTACATGTATGCAGGTGCCTGTGGACCAGAGGAAGGCACTGGGTTCCCTGCAGCTCAAGTTGCAGGTGGCTTGTATGCTGTCCACCATGGGCTCTGGGAACTGAATTTGGGTCTCCTGAAGAGCCTCACGCACTTTTACCCATGAGCCATCGCTCCAGACCCTTTGTTTGCTTTCCTGGTCTGCAGGTTAATGTCTCTCATCATCCAGGGAACTTACTTTTTCAGATTCCGGCTGCCCTTGTTCCTCCCGCTGTGCCAGTCTGTGGGATTCATTCATCTGCCTCCCTTGTTGGCTCCTTTAATTATGATACTTTAATTAGCACCTTTGCCTTTAAGTTTAAATTCTTACTATTAATTTCCTCAAATGATCTTTGAGAAAATTGGGGGTGGGGGTGTTTGTTTTTGTTTTTGTCCTGAGCTAAAACTAATCTTCAGTTCAGGCATCCATAGTGTTTTAGCTTCAGTGAATGTGTTTGCTATTCTCAGAAGTTATGTTGTCCTTTTATGCCTATATAATGTTTGGTTTGGTTGGTTGGTTGGCTTTGGTTTTCTGCTTTTTTGAGACAGGGTTTCTCTATATCCTTAGCTGTCCTGGACTCGATTTGTAGACCAGGCTGGCCTTGAACTCACAGCGATCCACCTGCCTCTGCCTCCCGAGTGCTGGCATCACAGGTGTGCACGACCAGGCCCAGCTTGTATAATGTTCTTTACTTAGTATCTTATGGCTTTAACTTTTCCTTTTGTGTCTCTAGTGATCTTTTGATACACATTTCACTTAGTTTCCTTTTTAATTCTTTCACCTGACTTTTCAGAAGCCTGAGTAACCCAGTGTTGGGAGAGGGGCTTTCTCTGCAGCCCTGGGCCCAGGCTTTGTCTCTGAGGCAGATTCCCATTTGTGTTGCCTAGTCCCCTCAACTTGTTGTGATGCAGCAGTTAACTCCACTTGTTGTCTCCCCCGACCCCTGTCGCTGACCCTGAGGAAGGCCCACCCAGCACATCTGACTTGGTTTTGGGCCTAGGCTTGTCTCATGGCCACTCCTGTCAACAGCACACTCTCGTTCCTTCACAGACCTGCTCAGTACAGGATTTGTCTTGTCAAGGGCAGCATTTGAGAACACGAGGGGCTCAGAGCCCTTGCTAAATACAGATGCCTACTCTCAGAATGACTATACGGTTAAGACAACCAAAATCAACAGGTTAGGATGTTTCTCAGCATTACAGAGACTCTAAGGAGGTTTTAAAAGAAGGTATAAAATGACTAAGATAAAACTTCTCCTACAGTGTTGTTCTGATTTCAGAAGACCAGGACTCACAGGCACAGGAGCTAGTGCCTATCCAGGAAAAGCCTGGGAGTAGCAGTTCTGACCTCTCCCCTTTCTCCTCCAGGTGAGCATCTGTCTGGAATGCAACAGCAGCAAACTCCGTGGCCTCAAGCGGAAGTGGATCCGGTGCTCGGCCCAGGCCACAGTGCTGCACCTGAAGAAGTTCATTGCCAAGAAGCTCAACCTCTCATCCTTCAATGAGGTAGTCACCAGCCAAGGGGCTGGGGTAGAGCCTGCCCGCCTGTCCTGTTGTTGAAATAACAAAAGCAGGCACTGGTGGCACACACCTTTAACCCCAGCTCTCAGGAGGCAGAGGCATGTGGATCTAGATGAGTGTGTGGCCAGCATGGTCTACAGAGTGAGATCCAGGACAGCCAGGGCTGTTACACAGAGACACTGTGTCTCAAAAAAACAAACAAACCAACAACAAAAGACACAGACTCAAGCTGGGTGTGGTGGCTCGTGCCTTTAATCCCAGCGCTTGGGAGGCAGAGGCAGGTGGATCTATGTGAGTTCGAGGCCAGCCTGGTCTACAGATCGAGTCCAAGAGAGACCCTGTCTCGAAAAAAACAAAACAAAACAAACAAAAAAGAGACACACACACCCCTTCTTCTTAACAGCCTTGTTTGGAATTTTTGTTTTTTTGTTTTTGTTTTTTTAAATGACGCTTACATGGAGGTCAGAGGACAGCTTGTAAAAGTCAGTTCTATTTCTCCTCTATGAGGATCCTGGGAATTAATCTCAAAGGTTGTCAGGCTTGGAAGCAAAGTACCATTACCTACTGAGCCATCTTGCTGGTCCCTTGTTTGGAAAGTAGTTTTTATAAAAGTTATGTGTGTGTGTGTGTGTGTGTGTGTGTGTGTGTGTGTGTGTGTGTGTGTATGTATGTATGTATGTATATATATATATATATATATATATATATATGCCAGGTGCCCACAGAGGTCAAAAGAAGGCATCAGATCCTCTAGAACTACAGTCACAAACATTTATTAGCCACCGTGTGGGTGTGGGGTATTAAAGTGCTTATAACCACTGAGCCATCTCTCTAGGCTCAAAACTTTGCTTTTTAATTTAATGAATGAGTGGGTGGGCGAGTGGATGAATGAATGAATGAGAGTTGGATATGACATTTATAGGTTCGAACTAATAACCGAAAATAAAGAGACCTAGATGGGGCTCGTGGCAGAGAGGACCCTGCTATGTGTCACTTGGTCCTACTGCACCAAGGAAGGGTCAGAGATCTGAACTGTTGCCTCAAAAGAATTCTGAGGCTGTTTGGAAAAGGACTTTGAGGGCACATAGAGCCTTGTCAAGACAGAAGGTCCGGCATGTTGCAGCAGGTGCATGTGAGTGGTGGTTGAGTGTCGTTTGGAGAGTACTAGAAAGAGCTACATTAGCTGTCAAGCCATATCCCAGCTGACGCCTGGAGGTGTGACCCACTAGGTCTGGGCAGATTTAACATCTGAAGGATTTTGAGATGAAACATCTCGGATTAGCTCCTAAGCCCAAAGCCTGTGACAAGAATTTCATGTTAGTGTGCAGTAGAGGGAGATTTAAGACACAGATAGGGAGTGTGTGTGGGGCCAGATAAGAGATAAGAGGCAGAGACTGGAGTGACCCAGCCTCAAGCTCCTGGAAATCATGGGGTAAGAATATCTTCTTGTAGTCAGTGTCCCCATGGTACTGGAAGGCAGCACCTGGGGCAGTGTTTAAATCATGACCTGTACCTGGGACTCTCTTTTGCTCTTACAGCCTGCAGTGACCAGAAGTCCAGCTGCTAGCACATATCAACTGTAACTGAGCTATATTGGTACATGCTGGTTTTAGTATATTGACATACTTAACTGTTTATCAGTGGCCCTTGCTGAGACAGTAGCTTATATTGCAGCCTTTGTATCCATGACAAGGTAGTCACCATTCAGTGAAGGCGGCAGCAGACAGTCGAGCTTTCATGGACCCAAAGGCTGGTTTTCCACTCATCACTCTGAATATAGGAAACACACTCTTATGTGGCCTCTAAGAACAACCTTTGTCCCTTGCCTAGGGAGAGACTAAGACCATCTGAGTCATTAATTCACACACCCAGGAAAAAACAAACTAAAAAAGTGAGACATCACCATGTACCTCCTCCAGCAGCATGTGCACACTATGTAATGGCAAGTGCTAGTCAGACGGGCTTGGAGCAGTGGAGGCCAAGTGTGTGTTACGTAAGCCTACGCACAGGAGGCTTCAGATGAGGAGACAGACCACAGACAGACAGATGAGGTACAGTTGGGAATAGGCCATTGTCAGGGAGATGGCAGCTAGGTGGCTTCACACAGACTAGACAGGACATAACCCACATGCTAGCACATAGCAGTCTTTCTCTATGGGGACATGTAAGATGAGGGACGGTGAGGGAGCCTAAAACTGCTCTAAGCAGTAAAGTCTATTAAATAAGTGAGAAAAAGTCCAAGGTCATGTGCCACCTCTCTCAGCTGCCCCACTACACTGAGAACAGGGTGGCTAAGGGTAAGGCACGGTGGGCAGAGCAGCCTTGGTGAAAAGCACCCTGGTCTGCAAACCCAGATGGTGTAGACTAACAGTCTCTGTAGCGGTGTGTGAAGACGGCCCTGTGTGCTCTGTAGACCAGGTCCAGTGTTAAAAGAAAGTGACCTCTGACTTCTTTGGTGTGCTTTTCCACCTTCCTGCCTGGGTAACTTGGAGTCACTGCTATGGCATACTGAACTGTTGGTGGTGGCTAGGCCCTTCAAGGGTCAACACCGAAGTTAGATTTCACTGCCACTGAAATCAAGTCACTGGAAGACAGTGACTTGAGGTGCAGTAACTGGGATCCAGGGAAGAGTCCACATGTGATGCCTCCCGAGCTTCATCAGAGAAGCCCAGAGCTGGGGTAGAGATGGGCCAGGTATCATTGATGCCCAGAGCAACCAGGGTAAGCCTCTTGGGACCCACTGCCACACAGCCATGACGTACAGCACTTTGTCTTTGACCCCTGGAGAAGTGCTCCCTTGCTGTTATAACTTGTGTTCACAGCTGGCTTCTGCATTAGGTGCTGCCAGTAGTGAGGAAGCACTGTATTCCTCATGTCTGGGGAGGGGCTTGTTTCAGAGCATATGAGAGAGTGGCGTTCACACTGTCACCAGTAGCCGCAGTTTAATGGTGGGATGAACGTGAACCTAACTGAAGCCCCTTTTTCCACCAGCTGGACATTTTATGCAATGAGGAGATCCTGGGCAAGGACCACACTCTCAAGTTCGTGGTTGTCACAAGGTGGAGATTCAAGGTGAGCCTGGCTGGTTCTTTTGAATACCAGATTTTTAGAGACTCCTGATCCTTATGTGATGTGCAGATCTTTTATTGGCAGACATTGCTGTGGAGCAGCTCTTTCTCAATTCATCCACCCAGCCAGGGGTCTACTCACCACCCTACTCAGTCCCCTGAGTCCAGGGGACAAGATGTGGTAGCTGCCACAGTTGGAGCAAACTCAAACTTTTGGGTACCTTTCTGAGACAGGAAACTGGTGTTGCAGTTCCTGTCCAGGACTGGAATGTAGCTCTTCCACCTCTAGCCATGTTGTTGCCTACAAAGAAAGGGGGGAGAGGAGGTAGAGACAACTGGGCCAGCCAAGGACCAGGATGACCACTAGTTGGTGCTGACTAGGGCAAGGGTTGGAGAGGAGGAGAGACTGAATAGGAGAGACCAGGGCTGCTGTAATTCTGGCTGCATAGTTCCTGTCATGAGCCCCAAACACTACAGAGGTGACCACTGAGTCACCTGGGACCAATGACAATCACTCCTTGTCACCCAGAACTAAGTCCCGTTGTGGCATTGCTGGTACAGCTGTGTGCCTGTGGTTTGAGTGCATAGCATAGGCTCCTTGCTGCCCCTCAGCCACCTTTGTTGTTGTCTTGCAGAAGGCGCCCCTCCTGCTACACTACAGACCCAAGATGGACTTGCTGTAAGCACAGCCAGACTCAGCCACACCCAGTGCTCTCCATGGCAAAATGTGCTGTGCAATGTTGCCTCTGGGTGCCATGCGGACCAGATTTCTGAATAGAGAATATTTATAACTTTTGTATGAGAGAATCCACTCCCAACAAGACACTACCAGCACGCGTTTACAGAGGATGAAAACACTTCGCAGTTTGCTCGTCTTCAGGTCCACAGGCCAGAGAATAAGTGAAATAGTGACACGTTTCCACACCACGTCTGACACAGCACCTCCGCTTGCTTTCCAGGTCTTGAGAATCTTGAGTCCCTTTCAGTTTAATTTGTGGATTAGGTTTCATGAGAGCCTCAAAATGTTTGTACTTCGTTAAGTCCTCCCTGAGTTATTGAAAGTCTTTTCATGGTAAATATTTATGTTGCCTTTAGCTTCCTGAAGACTTAAGAGATATATAAAATTTTAATTTAATGTATACCCAAAGAGGTTTGCAGAAATGCTATGATTTAGCCATGGAGTTTAATCTCCCACCTTCTAGAGTACAGCCGCAGCCCATTCCCAAGGTTGAGTCTTGTACTGTGCATTCTGGGATGGCCTGTGCTGGGCAAGGCAAGACTCCCAAGTGTCAAGTGGCTGCAGTCTGGCACCCTCAGTAAGGCAAACTAGAGGCTGTGTGGCCACTGTGGCGATGGCTTGTTGAAAAGTTCGTGAAAAAATAGTTTTCTTTGGAGAGGCCACCACTGAAGCTCTTGCCTTTTCCTTGTTTTCCTTCTGCTGGCAAGATGAGGTGGTGGCTGTGTTTGTCACTTAGCAAACAGCACAAGCCATCCTGTGGGAGACTCTGTGAAGACACGGAGGAAGTAGCCTCTAGCCCCCTGTCCCTGGTAGTCGCTGCCTCCAGGCTGGTCTTCCTGATGGTGGGTTAACGTGCGTTCTTTGGGTCCCTTTTCCATGGACAGTAACTGAGCAGCCTGCTCACTTGAAACAACTCTGTTCTGCAGAATTGCTTCCTCGGTCAGACAGGACACTGCTTGGTCCACCCTCTCCCCCTTCTCACATGTAATGTTTTCGTTCTGTTGGGTTAAGAAGATGTCAGCATATCCAACGTTATTCCCCTTAGGGAATATGAAGGCAAGAGGTAGGAGAAAGGACTCTGTGCTGGGTCCCTCTCGCCTTTCCCACTTCCTGCCCTACAGGCCCTGTGGGAGCTGTCAGACCCTGTAATCCCAGCAAGGCCTCTGCTCGTGGTGAGCATGTGAGGGTCTTAGTGTGTCCCTGAGGGCCAGGCTTTCTGTGTCTTCGCCTTAGCAACTGGAATATTTTTCTTGGATTTGCTTTGAGAGTTGGGATTGGGTTTATCAACACTCACTTTTTCTTCTACTTCCTCTTTCACATACATGATGTCAGAAGCAGCGACCTAATGTTAGTAAGAAAAAAATCATCCAAATTAACTCAGCTTTTACTATATGACCATCTAAAACAAAAGCAAGATCTTTTTTCAAATTGATCAAAATTCGCTTCTCTATTTAAGCCCAGGACTGCTTTGATTATTCAGTTTCCTGAGTTTGCTATTCATCCAAATCATTTTTAGAATTACTATACAAGGGTTTATGCGTAAATGTTACCTGTCTACCTCAGAACACACGTGCTGCTGAAGCATTCTGCAAGACCGTGTTCTCACAATGCAGTTACGTTAGAATTTAGGTATTTTCCTGTGTGCTGAAACTAAGGAAGAATTAAACAGTTAGAAGCCTCCAAATTCAAGTAAAGTTAATTTACAGTTCAGATCAAACTTAGGATGGCTGTATAATCTCATGATATATATTTGTAACTTTGTAGCTACTTTTAGAATCACTTGACTTTGCTATGGTGCTAAGTTGATAGATCTAAGTATTCAGCGAGGCGGACATTGCAACTGCTGTCCTAGCTGGGCGCCACTGCCTCAACAGCCCTGCTTCTGTCACCACGGTAACCTGATTAACCTCAGCAGCAAAAATACCTATTTTTCTAAGATTCCATCATGCGCCTGTCTGCACTGCAGATAGTTTCCCATTGCCCTTCTGCCCTTTGGTCTGACCTGTAGCCTTACCTCGCTCAGAGATGAAGCAGGCAAAGTGAGCTGTTGTCAGATGGAAGCTTCCGGGCGCCTTGTTTCACTCCTGCCAAGCTCCATGTGACATCCGAGGCCGAATTTTATTTTTCCAACATGAACGCTAGGATCAGTTAGTGATTGGTCCTGTCACGCTTTCTCAGCAGGTGGAGCTCCTGCGAAGTTGTTTTCATAGCTGCTGATGCTAGAATTCGGGTGCATCCAGCCGGCAGCTCTGGGACCAGCCTCCCAGCACATGGTCTCGCTCAACACCATTTTCACAAAAATAGAAAACTCAAATAGAATATATAATATTGAATTTAAGATTTGGGGGGTTAAAAAAGAAAACTTAACTTTATAAAATTATTTATTCTATTTTAAGCCTTCTATCATATTTTCCCATCCAATTGTTTGGTTTCTGTGGTCCAGCTTTATTTACAGGCATATAAGATAAAATTGTGAGATGTTTTGCAAGCTTCTTTTATTTTTTTGTAGCCTTTGGTTTGTATGTTTTTATAGGGATGAAGAGCATTTTTATGCTTTTGTGCAATAGGTTCCAAAATGCATTTATTAGTGTTTAAATTGTGATCTAGCATCGATTCTACTAAATTGAAAGGGGTATAGGTGGGATTTCAAAGTCTGTGCATTTAGCTATTTGGTTTTGCCTTTTTCACTGTTATTATTATAAGAATGCTATTACTGGGATTATATGTGTGTGCACATGTGTGTGTGTGTGTGTGCACATGTGTGTGTGTGTGTGTGTGTGTGTGTGCGTGTGTGTGTGTGTACATGTTCTATCGATATTAAAAGATAAGCAGCCAGGCAGAACGTGATGAGGTTGGCACTGTGTTAGGCTTGCATCTATGTGGATGCACCCAAGTCTTTAAGCTAACTCTTGTCTTAGCCACCCTGGGTTTGGGGTTCCATTGTCTGTACCTACAAACCTGGCCGTGCTGCCCTCCATGAGCCTGCTGGCCCCTCACACCTGCCCTGGCGTCAATCTTTGGAGGCTGGTGTATTTTGTTTCTGAGGACATACAGGGTGGTCCATCACAGTGCTCTGAAATGTATCATTAGACTAGATGTTCTAGTAATGAGCCAGCTGAGTTCTGTTTTGTACATGGATACTGAATATGCTCCTAAACATTGAAAATAAATTGAATTCAGATAACACTCCCCCTCTCCCTCCCTCCCTCCCTGCCCCCCCCACACACACACAATGTCTGTCTCCTCAGGAAATCATTTAAGCCCCAACACATCACATATGACCTTAACATGAAAACAGAAGTTTTCTCTGCCTTGATATTAAATACACCAAGTAAATATACTGGAATACATAGATTAGAAAAATCACTTAGTTGTACGGCAGTCTGCACATCCTGCATTCCTCCAGGCAGGGGTTACTACCTTTGGGCTCCCATCAGGAACAACTGTGCAGGGCTGTGGCTCTCATACTCAGTGTTCCTGTTGTTGCTTACTCCCATCCAAGAGCACATTTGGAGAAAGAACCGGTATGCCCATGAGATGTGTGTGTCACTTTAGCATGTTAGTCCAGCCTTCAACTTGTACCAGACACATTTTTCCCAAGTGAAAGTAACATCAGGTTATTGACAGCAGCAGCACCTGAGCTCTCACCTTGGAGTGCAGCCACAGCTAACTGTCGTCATGGTGTATGAAATGATGCAGACACAGATTTTTTTGACTGTTTAATTTGAAAGTTTACATTTTTTTTATGATTGTGTTAGTGTGTAATTTTTGTACCATCAGTGGCTAGTTTTCGTCTGAAATCTTTTTTGAAATATTGCTTAATGTTTTAATTTCATAATAGTGAAGCTTGTATTCCGTGTTTTGCCAATTAATATTATATGCTTGTAATAAAAGCAGAAGAAAAACTGAACTAAAATCTCCCAGTCTGGAAATGCTTTACCTAAAGTATTTGTAAGAGTTTACGGCAGGTAGTGAGTTACAGGACATGATCAGCCCTTTTCATCTCACAGGCATTCAGCAAAACAAAACAAAAAACAGATTATTTTTTTCTGATCTTACTCCCTAACTATAGTATTACAGTTATTTGTATAGCATTCAGTTTGGTTTGGTTTGATCTGGTTTTGGTTTTTTGAGACAGGGTCTCAATGTAGTCTTGGCTGTCCTGGAACTCACTTTGTAGATGAAACTGGCCTCAGACTCACAGAGACCCGCCTGCCTCTGCCTCCTGAGCGCTGCGAGGTAAAGGTGTGTGCCACCACGCATGGCCATCGTGTATAACTTACTGTAAGCCATCTAGAGCAGATTTCAAGAATTCAGGAAGGCATGCTATTTTAAAAAAAAAAAATGCTGTTTTATAAAAGGGCTTGAGCATCATCGGATTCTGGTGTGTACAGGTCTGACCTCACGCGTGCCAAGGGGCTCCCGTGCGTGCGGAGAAACGCTCTAGGCGCTCGCCATCGAGCCATGCCTCATCTTTGCTCGGGAACACATGCTCACTGTATCATAGCAACAAGAACACAGGAGGGTGCTGTCTGTCCGTATGTCTGCGCCCCCTGGGTTTGCCACTCCTTCCTCTGTTCCATAGAACATTTCTAAAATGTTGCTCTGGATACGGAACTTCATTTGAATGGACCCAGCATGGGGTACCAGAGTTTGGCAGAAACTCAAGTGAAATAACAAGTGGTTTGTATGTCCGTAGAGGAAGTGCTCTTTGGTCTGAAGCTATATATGAGAAGAGAGATGCTGGGAAGGAGCTGCTGCTCTCTGTCCGCGGGCTGAAGGAACGATGACTTCTTATTTTGAACAGTTTACTCTCAGAATAAAAGCTCTGGTCAGACTTACAGTTTCTAAAAGTTAAGTCTTGCGAACCTGAGAAAACTAAAATTTCTAAGGCAAGAAGTTAGTGACCAAATTTAAGTTTTAATGGCCTTAACTGACTAAGTTTCTGTGTGGTGTGTGTGCCAGAGGGAGCTGCTGAGTGTCCTACTAAATCACGCTCCACCTTACCCTTGAGACAGGTCTGTCACTGAATCTGGAGCTAGGCAGTGGCCAGTAAGCTCTTGCGGTCCCCTCGTCTTCTTCTCTCATTACAGACATGCATAACTACATCTGGCTTCTTAGTGGGTTCTGGGGACTTGCATACTGGGCCACTGTGTCAGCTCCTGACTTAAGTTTCTTTTCCTTGTTTTTGGATATAGCTGCACTGTAGGTAAGCAGGAAATGACTGTCTTAGTTACTTTTTTGATACCGTGACAAAATACCATGACCAAGGCAACTTATAGCAAAGAAGTATTTAATTTGGACCTCATGACTGTCATGGTGGGGTGCATGGCAGTAGGCAGGCAGGCATGGTGCCAGAGCAGTGCTGGGGAACTTACATGATTAGGTAATAGCCTTGAGGCAGAGAGGAGCTGACTAGGGATGGCATGGGCTTTTGAAGCCACAAAGCCCACCCTTAGTGACATACCTCCAACAAGGCCATACCTCCTAACTTTTTTCTAAACAGTTCCACCAACTACCGAGCAAGCCTTCAGATAGATGAGCCTATGGGGCCCCTTCTCATTCAAACCACCACAGTTGCAAACACAGATCTTCAGATCCAAGGCGGCTGCAGCCATCCATTTTCCAGGTAGTATCAGTGGGCGGGATGACGTGAAACTCCTGCAGCATGAGACAGTTCTGTCTGGTGTCTGCCCCTCCAGAGGCCCTCAGTTGCTACATGGGTGCGAGTCTAGGGTGCCTCTGCTATGGTAGGTGGTAGTTTGCCCAGGGCTTTTCTGTGTGTTCCACGGGACTGTGTGTGGGATCAAAGAATCGGATGAGGTCTTGTGAGGGTCAAGTGTGACCACGCTAACATGCAGCAGGGGGTGAGAATAGCCATTGCTCTTCAGGAGCTGTTGTGTGAGATACTGTTCCTGGGAAGATACGTACGTCTACTCACCCCCAGATAAGCCAATGACAGGCCAAAGCACAGATAGCACCAAAGTCCAACTTGTTGAATCAGTGTGTTTTATTGGGGTTTCATACAAGAATATGAATACAGGATTACTTACAGGAGCAGAAATTACTGAGACAGTTGCTTCACCGAAAGCCCAACCCAGCACTAGTACCAGTTTTTAAAAGCTGGAAACCCGGATCACACTGAACAGGCAGCTCAACAGGTTGGGTGTGAGATCCTAGAGGCTCTGTAGGGTCCAACCTTTTCTGGGTAGCTCAGCTGCTCTCTGCTGTCGGGCTGCTTGCGTATGTTAGTCTGCTCCTTCCATGAAGCTGATAATATGAAAGGGCAGTCTTTACTGTTTACATACTCTTGCAGAGGAGAGAACCCAGCAAGTTTCAGGGACTTGCTGAAGTCATTTTCAGTTGCTTCCTTGCCGGCTTAAAGGAGCTTCCTCACAGGGTGGAGCGTCTCGCCCTTCCTTGGAGCATCCTGTTGTTTCACCTTGTAAACTTCCTGTCCTAAAAGATCTGTTGCTTCACTTGTCCTCTAAATCGTGTGCCTTGAGGTTCTCACAGCTTCCATGGACGCTTTTAATCTTGGAGGAAGTGCCTTCTAAACAGAAGCACACACTCCCCATAGAGGCGCGAGATGGGAGTCTTCATCTAAGTCTGCTTCTTAAGGCTAAAGACATTCCTCAGCTTGGCCAATAGGAGGCTGTGGGAGGTCAGGGTTAGGAAATCACTCCTCGCGGCAGCTGGCAAATGTCCCTTTTCTACATACAGCTGTCGCCTTGTTTTACCAGCTGTGAATGTGACCGACGTGGTCTTGTTAACAGGGAGGGAAGGAAGGAAGGTAGGTAGGTAGAAGTGCCGGCTCATACCCTTAATGCCAGCACTCTGGAAGTGAAGCTTAAACCGCAGCAGGTTTGAGGTATCCTGGACTGCATAATGAGACCTTGTCTTCTGAAGGCACCCAACCAACCATCTATGGCTTCAGTTTCAGGGATATCAATGTTAGCATATCGGCTGCCTGCCAGTCTGCCTCTAGGTTGTGTAGCAAACTGATGACGTCACCCGCGGGTGCAACTATAATCCACCTGCGGCCGCCACCTCCACCACTGCCTGCTCTCTCTCCCCTCCTCCTTTCTACTATAAATCTCCTTATAACAAATGTTACCTCAAGGCCTATTTATCAATATTGCAGCACTTGGTGCCGAGGCTGGTGGGACTCTTCTGGTAGTGTCTGGGCACGCCCGGCCCCCTCCTGCCTGCCACGCTGCTGGCTTTCACATTGGTCAGCGTAGCCAGCAATGGCCGGCTGTTTCTGCTGACCTCTACTTGGAGCCTTTCCCTGGGTGCTGCCTTTTCATCTACCCGTCCACAGTTCAGACCTCCAGGCTTTGCCTCATCACACCACCCAAGAATGGGGAACATTAAAAACCTTCCTATGCCTTTCTCCTCGATCCAGAACTTGGATTTTACGCCCCCTGATCACTGCTCCCGCCACTGGCATAGACCAAGCCAGGAATCTGACCACTCCACTCGTGAACAGGCAACCCGGCCTCAGGGCCGAGTCCACCTTGCATCGAAACCCGCCGGAGCTTGGTGGTTTCGCGGCTGCTTCGGTCGCCTTTCCGCCATTGGAGCCGCTGCCCCGCCTGCCCCAAAGCAAGCAGCTTTCTCTAGACCGCTTTATCAGGTGTGCGGAAGTCACCAGTCTGTGGATCTAAGCCTAAAGTCTACTCGGCCCAGTTTCCCCGCGTGGCTCTGGCTCTAGGTTCTCAATCAGGGCCGATCACCCCACCCCCACTCTACCCCCACCCCACGCACGCACACATGCCCCACACGCCCCTCTCCAACCCCCAGGCGCGCGCGCGCGCGCACACGCACACGCACACGCACACACACACACACACACACACACACCCCACACACACACACCCCCAGCGGCCTGCAGGATTCCAAGCTCCAGCTCTTACCCCTAACTCTATATTACAAAAAAACCAGGCCTCGTTCAAAACCAAAATCGGCATAACAAACTCACAAATTCTTAACAGATGATGCCCAGATAACCAGACTATGCCCTATGTTCCCAAATACCTAAGCTTTGCTCTTATCTCTAAGACTCTACTTCCCAACTCTTTAAAAAAAAAAAAAAAATTCTCTCTGGTTTTCTTTTCTACTCTGAAAAAAAAAAGTTCTTTTATTTCCTTTTAGACTAAGAAAACAAGTCTCATTTTAAACTGGTATAGATTTTTATAGAAATGCAAAGTTATATTTTTACAACATGCTATATATATATGATTTAGCCATGGTTCAAAATGTTTTTTATCTGATGGTAAAATTTCAAGGTTATAAAAGTCTATTCAGATTAACAAGCTAATTTTAAAATGTATGTCTAACTACTTACATCTTTACTAGTTCTGGGTGCATGAATGAATGAATGAATGCTGTTTCTCCTGTCGCCAGCAGCCTGTGCTCAGGATTCACCTGCAGGCTTCCTGGCAAATGCGTTTGATATAATAAATTCAAATACAGTTTTAAAGTTGTCTTAGAATGTTCTACTCTATTGCCAGCTCTGGAAATTGGGATATATTAATTCTAGAGATATTTGGGTTTTTTTTTTTTTTTTACACTGTTAAAACTTGTTTATTATGCCTGACCTTCCCTCTCAAACGCTTAAAAATCACCACTTTAGAAATGTGTCCGTGATGCCCCCTCCGCCAGAGTCCAGCCTCAGTCAACTCTGCTAAGGGCCTGCTAAAAGTGCGGCCACATAGGGTAGTGTGCCTGCACTTGCCCCAACGTTGGGCAGCCCAGCAAGCTGCGCCATGCCTGCCAGCAGCCTGGCTTCTGGAAGTCGAAATGCTCCCACACAGACACCTCGAGCCTGGCAGAGAACTGAGGGCTCCCGGATTCAGCAATCTCCACCACCCTCGCCGAGCCCAGGGTAACACTGCAGGTCTGTTTTAACCTCCTACTCGTGTCCCACAGTCACTTTGCCAACTTCTGTCAGGGAGGCTTCAGGTGCCTCCCTCAGTCCTCTCTTTATGCCTGGGACCAGGCCTTAAGCCTCACTCCTAGAGCTGCTACTGTTAGGTACAGACGCAGTCGACCTCGTTACCTGACTTAAAAAGCAAGCTTCAGATGTGCTGTTTCACCATTCCTTTGGCTAAGGACAGTGACTGCTCCCAGCGGTGTCACCCGTGTCTCCTGGTACAGAGAGAAAAGGCCTAAGGACACAGAATGAGAACCTGAGAAAGTGTCTGACTCTGGTTAAAACAAACAAATTCCACTATACGATCCACCATCATAGTCCCAAGCTCAAGGTGTGACTGACTCGTATACACCCAGTCTTCTGGACAGAGGGAAGAAGCCCCTCTTTCTCCATGTGACTCGTGCTGAAAATTAAGATCAGGTGAGCTTTTCCCCTCCAGCACTACAGGAGGTTTCTGTCCTCCATGAGGACACTGCCATTTCAGAGATGATGTCAGAAAGAGCCATAGGCTTCTTCTGCCTTTCCTACGCTCACCTCTAAGAGTATCCATTCTTTTAACTCCAGGTTTTTACCCCAAACCTCTGCTATGTTGTAACACAAAGTGCATGTCTACTGCCTTTTTCTACAAGGTGTATTTCACTGCAGATTGCAAAGGATGATGGTGCTAACATGTCTAAGTTTGTCTCCCTTGTAAACTTAAAAAAAAAAAAAAAAGATTCTTATAAGCGTCAGGAGATCCACACAAATCCATAGATCACACTCAACTGTCAACCAACAGCCTAAGTTTGCCCATTTCGGAAGGCGGGGTTCCTCCCATTTCCCTGGTTTTAGGAACCCCCTCCCCCAACTACCAAGACCCTGGGGGTAAAAGTTTCAAATGTGCACCTATAAGCAGCAGGCATGCATTCTGTGCACAGACATCTATGTGTGCAAAACATTCATACACATAAAAATTTTTAAATTTTTTTTTAAACTGAGTCATGTATGGAGGTGTGTATCTATAATCCTAGCACTCAGGGGCCTGAGACAGGAGGACGAGTCTGTGTACAGCCTGGGCTACAGAAGACTTGGAGGGGGTTGTGGAGACCAGCCTCTTCCACTGTAGAGACTTCCTGGGTGAGCAGCTTTGTTCACTACATCCTCCCACCATTGTGCACTATTTCACCTCCCAAGGACTGAAGCCTCCAAAATGGAGTCAAATGATCTTTCTTCCTTCCTGTGGCTGTTGCAGTATTTGAGACAGGTGGACTGGAAAGTGGGTGCATATCTCTATTTCTTTCTCTCTCTCTCTCTCTCTCTCTCTCTCTCTCTCTCTCTCTCTCTCTCTCTCTCTCTCTTAGTACTGGCATTTCTTCTTAAATTGATCTATGGAAGCAGGCCCCTTTATGACTTAAAGGAATACCAGGGCTTTCAGTCAGGATTGCAGTAAAGTCATGATTCATACCTTCACAAGTCCTTTATTACCCCCCCCCACCCTACCTCGCCCCCCAAGACAAAAGAAGTTGTTTGCCCACATCCTCTTGAGATCTTCCTGAAGCTTTGACTGTTCTCAGGGCAGAGGCTGTGACACACGCTTCTGCTGTGTGTATGTAGAAAACTCCACTGATTTCATGCTGGGCCTGGCAGGCATTTCTGGGTTCCCCTGTGGGTTAAATCATCGGGAACCTCTATCCCCTCCCTGATGAGGAGCAGGAGCAAGCAGGGTAACCAGCAGGCTGTGGGGTCCCAGTGTTCATGAGAACTGTGTAAGGTCTTGTTTTAAGCATCATTTAGATTGTAGAGTTCTGATAAATACCATTTGCTAAGTTGTTTATGAAAAAGTCTAATGAGAAATTTGTTTTTTTTGTTTTGTTTTTTGGCTTTTTGAAACAGGGTTTCTTGGCTGCCCTGGACTTGCTTTGTAGACCACGATGGCCTTGAACTCACAGAGATCCACCTGCCTCTGCCTCTGCCTCCTGAGTGCTGGGATTAAAGGCATGCATCACAAAGCATTAAGTGAAAAACAAAAACAAAAAAAAATTTAACAGTTTTGCTTTGATTTGAAGATTTAATACACACAGAGTCCTGTAACCTTCACTCTAGTCGGGAGGCAGTAACTTGTTAACTCAAGGGCTCTTTACTGCAAGCCCACTGTTACCACGCCGTAGGCTATGTTCTCTTCTTTAGAATTGCTGGTGGGAGTGCAAACTTGTATGACCACTGTGGAAATCAATCTGGAGGCTTCTCAGAAAATCAAGAATCAATCTACCTCAAGACCCAGCTATACCACTCTTGGGTATCTACTCAAAGGATGCTTCACCATACCACAAAAACATTTGCTCAACTATGTTCATAGCAGCTTTATTTGTAATAGCCAGAAGCTGGAAATAGCCCAGATGTTCCTCAGCTGAGGAACAGATAAAGAAAATATGGTACATTTATACAATGGAGTACTACTCAGCTATTAAAAAGAAAGACACCACACAATTTTCTAGCAAATGGATGGAACTAGAAAATATCATTCTGAGGGAGGTAATCCAGACCCAGAAAGACACACTTGGTATGTACTCACCTATAAGTGGATATTAGTCATGAATACAGGATAACCGTGCTACAATCCACAGACCGACCCAAAGACACCGAGGAGGGCCCAAGGGAGGATGCTTGAGTCTCACTTGGAAGAATAAGAGATAAAATAGACACCTGAAATAGATGGAGAGAGGAAACTGGGTGGGAGAAAGAGTGGGGAAAGTAACAGGGCATCTCTGGGACAAAGGAGGCTCCTGGAAGTCTATGGGGTGACCCTAGCTGAGACTCCTAGCATTGGGGGGTATGCAGCCTGAAGTTGCCATCTCCTGTAGCCAGGCAGGACTTCCAGTGGAGGGAGGGGAACACAAATCTACCCATAAAACCCAAAATTTGTCTTGCCTACAAGAAGTGTAGGGATAAAGATGGAGCAGAGATTGAGGGAATGGCCAGCCAATGACTGGCCCAACTTCAGGCCCACCCCATGGGAGAGAGCCAACCCCTGACACTCTTAATGGTACTCTGCTATGCTTGCAGACAGAGGCTAGCATAACCATCTTCTGAGAGGCTTCATCCAGCAACTGATGGAAACAGATACAGAGACCCACAGGCAAACGTTAGGCAGAGCTCGGGGAGTCTTGTGAGAGTGGGAGGAAGGATTGAAGGAGCTGGAAAAGGTCAAGGACACCACAAGAAGACCTACAGAGTCAACTAACTGGGCCCATGAGGGCGCACAGAGAGTGAACCACCAACCAAAGAGCATGCATGGGCTGGACCTAGGGCCCCTACACATATGTAGCAGACGTGCAGCTTGGTCATCACTTGGCTAATGCGCACAGAGACCAGAGGACGGCTCTAGAACTGGAGTTACAGACCATTGAGCCACCATGTGGGTGCTGAGAATTGAGCCTGAGTCCTCCGGAAGGGCAGTCAGTGCTTTTAACCACTGAGTCATCTCTCCAGCCCCCAGAGCGTAATTTTGTCCACTTACCGTTTGGCTACATCTTGTGAGCAGCGTCTGTCCAAGTCCCTCCCACTTTTGATTTACTTGTTTTCTTAACTACTGAGTTTTAAGAAATCTTTGCATATTCTAAAGCCAGTTGGATAAGTGATTTGCTAATATTTTTTCCTCATCTCTACTTGTTTTGCCCCCCCACGTTGAAATTTCTGATAGATCTTTCTCTAATAAAGTCACACTTATAAGTACATATTTCTTGGATTTCTTTGTGGATTTTTAATGCCACTTCTAAAATCTCTAACAAATGCTAAATCACAAAAACATTCATCTGTTTTTGTTTTAAATGTATTTATTTTTAATTTATTCACTTTATATCCTGTTTGTAGCCCCCTCTTTAGTCTTAACCCCCCCACCCACTCCTCAGAAAGTGGGAGCCCTCCTTTCCTACCATCTGACCCCAGCCTATCAGGTCTCATGAGGGATGAGGGATGGCGCCAGCCCTGCAGAGCCCTTGGACCTCACCATGGCCTCAGGTGGCAGCGCAGGCTGCTCACATCAAGCTTTTCCTCTCTACCCTTGTGTCACCCTCTGCCTTTCTTCCTACGAAGAGAGTTTTCCACATCTCTTCCTCTCCCATCTCTCCATCACATACTTGCACATCATACTGGCTGGAGGGCCATGCGGTGGTGGCAGTGGTGGTGGAGGTGGAGGTGGGCAGGCCTCTGTGTGGCTTCTGCAACCCAAGGACACCTAGATTTTTTTTTAAAAACAATTTATTTATTTATTTAATATACAACATTCCGCCTGCATGTGTGCCTGCCTGCCGGAAGAGGGCACCAGATCTCACCATAGATAGTTGTGAGCCACCATGTGGTTGCTGGGAATTGAACTCAGGACCTCTGGAAAAGCAGACAGTGCTCTTAACCTCTGAGCCATCTCTCCAGCCTGACACCTAGATTTTTAATCCCTTATGTTATCTTCCAGAAGTTATATTGCTTTGTGTTTCATATTAAAGAATAATACCTATTTTGATCTAATTTCAGAGCTATGAGAACTGTGTTGAGTTTTACTTTTTCTTTTTTTTTTTTTTAAGTGGCTATTCTGTTGTCTATGCTCTGGCCCACCCTCCAGCATACAGCATAGGCGAGCTTTGCCAATTTGGACCCATGGGAAACTGGCAAAGCTCTTCCTCATATTCATCAGACACAAATGTGGCAGAGCCTTCTCTCTCTGGCCCAAGTACCAAGTATTTACCAATTATCGACCAATGTGTACAAAACTAGCACCTGCAGCTCCCTCCTCCCAGCTGTCCGCAGCCCGAGAATGCCGTGGTGCCTAGCTACCCCTCCCCCTGTGCTGTACATGAGAAGCACAAAGCAGGGTCTGGGGCGCTGTGGCAGCAGTGAGGCTACATCAGAGCACATACAGCCCACCTGACCCTGCTTTTCTGCACAGCTCTGTCTGTCCTTTCTTCAGTCTCTTCTGCCAGAGTCAGATTTCCAGAAGAGAAAAAAATTAAGATAAAATGCAGGTTTCTGGTTTTAGCTTTTGCTTTGGTTTGTGTTCATTTGTGGGTTTTTGTTTTGTTTTGTTTTGTTTTTTGAGTCAAGATGGTACATATACAGATCAGCTTGGGCTTCAACTCAAGGCAATTCCCCAGCCCCCAGCTCCCAAATGCTGGCTTTAACAGCGTATACTACCATGCTCAGCACTTGGGTGACTTTTAAAGATCCATAAGAAGTTGGAATGGGAGCAGCACTTCAGTCTTAAGCTTAGGTTTGTCTGTCCGAGGAACACTTTGACAAACCTTCCAGGCTCATCACTTCCTCCTATTCCAAAATGGCCAATTCCTGGCTTCAAATACGTGTGCCCAGCTGTCTTCTCACTTGGCATCTCTATAAGCCAGGGCTCCGTTCAAGTTGTGACTCTCTTGCCACCTTTACACAAACTAGCTCTCAGGTGCTCATCACTTGACAAGCTGTCACTCTTAGCCCTCGCAGTGCCCTCCAAATCAGAGCATTTGTGCAACTCTGATCCCCAACATTGAAGTTATAGGCACCGCGCTCTCCTCCAGTCCCAGATTGCTTTCTTCCATCCCCAATTCTTCAGTGTATTCGTGCTGTCGAAGCTACGCCCTGAGTCTCAGTTTTGGATGAGGATTCATCTCCTAATATCAAAGGGCCCGATGCCAAGTGGCCCGCAGTAAACCAGGACATGCGTGAGCAAGCCCAGCCCTATGTAAGTACCACGTGTGCTCCATGGATTCCCACACCGGGGTTCTTAACAGAGAGCCTGACACCTCCGTTTACCTTTAAGTTTTCTAAAGTCAGATTTTTTCCCCCCTGTAAGGGAAAGGAACCAACGCCGCTAGAGTCCAGCTCCAGGATGGATGTGTGGAGTCAGCAAAGAGGAAGAGTCTGGCCACTAGTTGTCTTTCAACAGATAGGCCCAATAGCTTGAGCTGACTTCATCCAGATACATTACAGTGCATTCAAGCATGTGCAGTTTCTTTTTTTAATTTATAATTAATTTATTCAGATTACATCTCAATTGTTATCCCTTGTATCCTCCCGTTCCTCCCTCCCACTTTCACCCTACTCTCCTCCCCTATGTCTGTGACCGAGGGGGACCTCCTCCCCCTCTCTATGGTCATAGGCTATCAAGTCTCATCTTGGTAGCCTGCTTATCTTTCCTTGAGTGCCACCAGGCCTCCCTACCAAGGGGAAGTGGTCAAGTATGGGGCACCAGAGTTCGTGTCAGAGTCAGTCCCCGCTCTCCACTCAACTGTGGAGAATGTCCTGTTCATTGGCTAGAGCAGAGTAGGGGTTCGATGTTTACTGCACGTATTGTCCTTGGCTGGTGCTGTAGTTTGAACAGACACCTGGGCCCAGATCCACCCATCATGATGTTCTTTTTGTAGGTTTCTAGGACCCTCTGGATCCTTCTATTTCCCCATTCTCCCATACTTCCCTCACCTAGAGGCCCAATAGGATATCCTCTCATCTATCCCAATCTCCTGGTAAGTGAGGTCTTTCATGGGACATGCCCCTTGGGCTAGTGTCCAGTTATAAGTGAGTATATACCATGTGAGTCTTTCTGCTTGCATGTGCCATTTCAATTCATTTCTCTTTAACCATTTCCAAGAATCATTAACATTGACTCATTTTAGTTTCTTTTCCACCTCCCCTCCCTCATCATCATTAATCAACTTTTACTCCATATCTAAGCAATAATTAACCTTTACTCCATGTCTAGGCATGATTTTATAGTGCAAGCCAAGCACGTCCTGTTAGTACTGTGCCCACGCTGGCAGCAGACATGCGGTTATAGAAATAAAAGACATTCAAGCTATGTGGTTAGTCCTTAACAATATGTTGCTTTTATATTTTTGTAGTCAGCGGGGAGTATGGTGATCACACCTACAACATTATTTCTAGGTATAAGTCTAATTTCTGTGGCCTACGTATCACTTTGGTGTGAGCAGCTGCCGTAGTCCCATTCTTTTTTGTTTTGTTTTGTTTTGGGTTTTTTTTTTTTTTTTTCCCCGAGACAGGGTTTCTCTGTGTAGCCTTGGCCATCCTGGACTCACTTTGTAGACTAGGCTGGCCTCGAACTCACAGTGATCCGCCTGCCTCTGCCTCCCGAGTGCTGGGATTAAAGGCGTGCGCCACCACACCCAGCTGTGGTCCCATTCTTTATACATTTTCAGGACAGTAATGATAATGTTTGACTCTGAACTGTTGGAACCAAGTTTCTATTCTTCCTGGAAGTTTCTACATATACTTTTACCTCGAAGAGGAAAGGGAGATTCAGATTCCTTTGTTGATTTTCTGGCATTAGAGTGACATCTGACCTTTTATGTCCTTTATTTCTTCCTTGTATAAGTTCTTAATGTCATCTTTTAAGAAACCATCTCCTAGGCCAGGCATGGTGGCACACGCCTTTAATTCCACCACTCGGGAGGCAGACGCAGGCAGATCGCTGTGAGTTCAAGGCCAGCGTGGTCTACAAACCGAGTCCAGGACAGCCAAGGCTACACAGAGATTTAAGGTGGATCACTGTGAGTTCGAGGCCAGCCTAGTCTACAAAGTGAGTCTAGAACAGGCAAGGCTACACAGAAAAACCCTATCTCAAAAAACCAAAACCAAACCAAAAAAAAAGAAAAAAGAAAAAAGAAACCATCTCCTAGGCCAGGCATGGTGGCACACGCCTTTAGTCACAGCACTCAGGAGGCAGGTGGATCGCTGTGAGTTCGAGGCCAGCCTGGTCTACAAAGTGAATCCAGGACAGACAGCCAGGAGGACTACAAGAGAAACCCTGTCTCAAAAAACAAAACAAAACAAAAACAAAAAACAAAAAACAAAAAAAAAAAGAAAGAAAGAAAGAAAGAAAGAAAGAAAGAAAGAAGAAGCCATCTCCTAAATTCTTGTTTTCTTTTTTAGAACAGTTGGGTAAGCAAAAGTCAATAACCTCAGTGAGTTCTTCCTGTTTATTCAGGGTGACTGCAGAGGCAGCCAAGGGCAATGGAGGGACAGGTCTCTGTGATACTCTGCAAAGAGGCTTAATTTTCCTGTGGAAACTTTAGAAAAATTATCAAAGACTCATCCGAGGGACTTTTGTTCCCAGTAAACTCAGCCACAACCGCAACTAAGACTTTACCTTAGGAGTCAACGAAAGCCTAGAGGGCTTGAGGCTCCCCTTCCTAGGATCAGGCAGGGGTCTGCAGCAGCATCTCCCCAGGTCCTTGCCAGGTGGGCGGGGATCTCCAAAAGGCTTTGCCCCAGGAGCTCCGTTTGCAAAACACTCACGCACTGTTCCCAGAGGTCACAGCATGCGAAAGACTTATGTGAACATCAGGTGGCTGTTGGAGGAGTCTTGACAAACTAATGAAGAACTCGGCCCTCTTCTGTTTGTCGGAAAAGTCAGTCAGGTCATTTCCGCCAAGCTTAAAACTGTTCTCTCAGCAGGGTGTGGTGGCGCACGCCTTTAATCCCAGCACTCGGGAGGCAGAGGCGGGTGGATTGCTTTGAGTTCGAGGCCAGCCTGGTCTACGAAGTGAGTCCAGGACAGCCAAGGCTGCACAGAGAAACCCTGTCTCGAAAAAAACAAAAACAGGAAACAAAAAACTGTTCTTTCTGTACACAGTTCTGGAGATTAACACAACAAACCCTTTCCATATGCCCACAGACAAAGCATGTGACCAGAGTAGGGTAACCGAGGATAGGGGAAGCCTGCAAAGTCAGCTGCGCTTCTCCACTACCTGAGCCTCACGTTACTCAGACGCGCTCAGGGCACAAGGCTCGCGTCCAGGCCCCAGGGGGTGGAGAAGCTACCAAGAGGTGCTGCAGTGTGTCACAGGCTCTCTGCTGCAGAGGTTCAGAGTAATCACCATGGTAACTAGAAATTTGAATCTTAGTGGATTATGTTGTTTCTACAATCACGTTTCTCTGTGTTTGCATGTGATAATTGCCTGCTTGCTCGTTTTTCTGGTTGCTTCACTCGGTTTTTCCGTTTTTGCACCATTCAGAATGGAATCCCCTTTTTTAAAATTATGTATACAGTGTTCTGCTTGCATGTACTCCTGCAAGCCAGAAGAGGGCGCCATATCACATTACAGATGGTTATGAGCCACCATGTGGTTGCTGGGAATTGAACTCAAGACCTTTGGAAGAGCAGGCGGCGCTCTTAACCACTGAGCCATCTCTCCAGCCCCCAAGTTTCAACATTTCAACAAAACAAAAACCCGTCTCCCTGCTGCCAGTTCCACCTCACCCTTCAGAAAGTGGAGAAATTCAGGAAGAAGAGCTGCGGCAGAGGCCCGTCTTTCAGGCGGCTGCAGCCCTGCTTGTTGGTGGACAGTGAAGGAAGGCTGTCTTCTTCCACTCTGTTTTTCACTGCCTGACGGTTTTTTTTGTTTTTGTTTTTGTTTTCAAGACAGGGTTTCTCTGTGTAGCCTTGGCTGTCCTGGACTCGCTTCGTAGACCAGGCTGGCCTCGAACTCACAGCAATCCACTCGCCTCTGCCTCCCGAGTGCTGGGATTAAAGGCATGAGCCACCATGCTGAGCTTGCCTGCCAGTTTTAATGTTGAGCTGAGTAATGTCTTTCCAGCTAGCAATATGCTCTTGCTGTTGTTTCTGTGTTTTGACATAAGGTCTCACCATGCCATGTGAACAAGAACTCCCAGAAAGAAGCTGTGTCTGCAGACTAATCGACTAACTAGAGCTGCAGCAATGTGGAGACATTGGAGTGTTGCACGTTTACTACCTTACCAGGCAGCGTTAGGCCCCCGAAGGGCCATTCCTTGCCCATCTTTATGTTGGCACTAACATCTTATGACTAATAGAAAAGTCTTTTGAAATCTACTGCCTCCTTGCACCACTTGTGTGACAGAACCTTGACTATAAAATGAAGACATGAGAGACTCTAAAGAAACAAAAGACACGTGGGCATACAGGCTGGGCTTGGGTGGTCTAGGCCCTGGGATGGAGAAGCTGCAGCACCCAGAAGCTCTGAGTTTCGTTATAACACTTGAACAAGGAGACTGGTTTAGCTAATCTCAACAGGGAACAGTCTCCAGGCCATAAACACAGGGTACGGGTGAGGAAACTACAGAGGACATTTTCTGCACACAGTGTCAACATTCCCACTTGGACCCAAGAAAGGCTTTGCCATCCTCTGAGCCTCCTGGGGAAAGCCTTGCCACTCTCATGGGCCTGACGTATTGAGGCCTTGCCAAGTCAACCACACACATTTCTGTAGGAAGCAAGTGTATTCCTGAGTAAATCTGTTAAGTTAGTGGACAACTTGGTTTCCACCAATTCCAAAACCAAGAATGTGGGGCACATGGACCATGCCACCACCAGGGCAACTGGCATGGAACTGGCGAGGTAAGAGCACGCTCAAACTCTATGAATCTCAAACTTGGGATCAGCCGGAGTAAGAACCACTCCCTTCCTGTTCTGCGCCTGCGTGCCTTGGTGCACTTTAAGCTAAGGACCTCCAGCTCTTAAAGCAGCCACAGGTAGTCACCATAGCCTGCACCTGGATACAAATAGAGCGTCACCGGCAGGCCAACTACAGCCAATGGAATGCATTCACACCCCTCCCGAGCCCCTATGCCCCTCCCCAAGGTTCATAAAATACTTGTTCACCATGGAATAAACCGGACACAAGCTGCCTCGCTAATACGCGGGCATGAGTCGATTCGCTGATTCACCGAGGATCGTCTAAGAGTTGCTGTTTTCACTCAGCTGTAACACTTGAAGGGCTGTTTCTCGCTCTCCAGACATTCATGGCTGGATCCTCGGACTTGCCCACCCGGTGGCCTTGCAGCTCCCGCCTTTGCCAGCCAGTTAGGCGCCCGCACTACTTGCTGCTTGCACACTGACCACCGGACTGCACTGCTATTCGTCCCTCTAGTTGAAGGGCTATAATTGCCCAAGAGAGCTATAACACTCCTCGGAGAAAGCCTTCTCCCCTGCGCCCAGACACCCCAAAGGACGGAGCGGAACACAGAACCATGCAAGAATGTCATCACATATCACCTGAGGTCTAGAGAAGAGTTCTCTTGCCGTCTTCTGTAGCTGCCTTGCTTATGTACCAGCCAGTGTACTTTATACTTGACTTGATTTATGACTTTCTTTGTTTTGTAAAACTATGAAACTGCTTCCAGATTTGGAACATGAAATCTGTAACCTAAATCTGTATTCCCAGACCATAATCATTTGCTTTGACTCTAGAATAAACTTTTATTCTCTTTAAGGGAAAAGCTATATATTTTTTTTGCATCCACAGTACCCCAGGTTGGCCTTGAAATTGAGATCCTTCTGTCCTGACATTTAGAGTACTGAGATTACTGTCACCATCACTGGCCAGCTAATTCTTTTTTTTTTTTTTTTTTTTTTTTTTGAGGAAACCTTTAGTTCCAGCATTCAGGAGGCGAGGCAAGGGATTGCTATGAGTTTAAGGTCAGTCTACTGTATATATTGAATTCCAGATCAGAAAGACTGCATAGTAAGACACAATCTCAAAAGAGAGAGAGAGAGAGAGAGAGAGAGAGAGAGAAAGAAGAAGAAGAAGAAGAAGGAGGAGGAGGAGGAGGACGAGGAGGAGGAGGAGGAAGAGGAGGAGGAGGAGAGGAGGAGAGAAGAGAGAGCTAGGGGTTGATGGGGGCCCTTATATCCCCCACACACCTAGTGCACCTGGCCAGGGCAGCAGGTGATTATGTAAGCAATTGCTAGGGCCCTGAAGCCAGGCCAGTTGAATCGCCTGTTCGCTTACATTCTGGACCAGCAGCATTTCCATCTTTCACACTCCTGCAGCTCTAATTAGTCAATGTGCTGAGTGAGCCAACCCAGACACACTATGACAGAGGCCTGCCTTCTGCACTGGTTTCCTTAGGCCTTACCTCTTCTTCTTTCTCTTCTGGAGTCCCAACCAAGAACAGCGCATGACAAGCTGTTGTCATATTTCCTGGATGTGACAGACTTGTCTTGGTTCTAATGACCTTGACAGCTTCCAAGAGTGCTAGACAGGAATTTTGTCGAACGTTAAGCAACTGGGTTCGTTTGCAAAATTTCCCAAACGATTTGCTTGGGGTTTCCTGGCGGAAGGCCATGGAGGTAGCATGCCTTCGAGGGCAGCTGAGTCTTTACCTTCTTGGTTCCTGCTCCTGGGCCTTGTGGACATAAGGTTTTTGGGGGGCGCTGGTGAACTCCAGGACTCCTTTAGGGGCATTAGAGATTGGGTCACTGGCCTGGGCACATGGGGCCCAATGAAGGACAAATAAAGGGCAGGTCTGTGCCACCCTGCTGGCCACGGATCTTCACTGAGCTTCAGTGCCCAGCTAGTCACCTAAGAACGAAGCAAAGCCAAACAGTCGCCTCCAGCTGCCTACCACATCCTTCCCAGATACTGGGGTGCTTTAGGACCTGTGCAGTGCTGGCCCCCCTTCTGTCCTCCAGGAACTTGGGCCCACGCCTTCACAGAACATGGCAGCCACCCAGAGAGCACCTGGTTGCACATATCAGCCGGCACCCCAGAACTAGCACGAATAGTGAGCTCCCGCTAATCTACTCAGCTGACTTGACCCAGGTCATTAGATGAGGCCAAAAGCAACAGGCCAGCTCAGCGTTCACCTGAGGCTTGAAAGATGGATTCCTGGGGCCCAGAAAGCCCTCACCTACACAGCCACAGCTGGTTCACACCCAGCTATGCTCATTGCGTGCATCTATTTCCCTCGCATCTCATTTTGCCCGCTCTTTGATCAAAGCCACTGTGGGGATAAAGGAAGGGAACAGCCCTTGTCAGCAGAGAGCCTTAGTTTGTGGGGGCTGGTACAGTAGGAACCCTAGGGAAAGCAACGTTGCCTGATACAGGACCCTGTCCAGCGAACATCTCCACCGGCTTTTCTGCCTGATCCCCACCTCCAACACGGCTTCCGTTTATGAGGAGGGAAGACTTAGGATGGGTTGTTTGGAATCTCAGTTGTGACTGCTAACGGACAAGACCTACCTCACACCTGCCAAGCGTCAGACTGAGACATATATTTAATTTGGTTTAGAAAAGAGAGAAGGCTCTGGGCCAGGGCGTGGTGGCGCACGCCTGTAATCCCGGCATTTCGGAGGCAGAGGCAAGCGGATCTCTGTGAGTTCGAGGCCAGCCTGGTCTACAAAGCGAGTCCAGGACAGCTAAATCTATACAGAGAAACACACACACACACACACACACACACACACACACACACACACACACACACACACACACACACACACACACACACACACACACACACACACACACACACACACACACACACACACACACACACACACACACACACACACACACACACACACACACACACACACACACACACACACACACACACACACACACACACACACACACACACACACACACACCAGAACACAAGAGAGAAAGCTCTGCTCACGGCCTCTCGGGAAGGGAGTGCCGTACCTAAGGAGGGCCTCCAGTGACCACTTTGCCCATGCTGTTGGGGAAGGGGGATATAGGAACACGCGCCTGAAGGAGAGGTAAGGTTAGAGAAGAGTTAAGGGGAGGATGCGGGCCATGGGGAGGCGGTGTGGGTAAGGGGCGGGGACATGTGGGGAGGAGGCGGGACTGGGAAGAAATCTCCCTGCTAGGGCCCCTCCCCGGGGAGGGTCGAGGCCTTAAGACAAGGTTCTCTCTAGGCAATTGCATCTTTCTAGCTTCGATTGGGCAGGATCCGCACGTGATCGTCTTGGAACCAATGGTGGCGGCCCGGCAGTGGAGCGCGGTGATTGGCTCAGACCTTCTGCGATTCCCACAAAGCAGGCCGAGCCCACCCCTTACACATTGCACCTTTTCCTTAGTTGCAGGTTAGAACGGGGCTTGGTCACGGGTACCTCTCCTCCTTACCGGAAGGAGTCCTGCCCAGTCTCCCCGCCGCCCCTCCCTCCAGCCGTCTTTCAAAACTGATCTGAAGATGACTAAAAGACCTGCGAGCAGCCAGTGTCCACAATGTGTGGACAGATGTCCCAGACCCAGGGGTCCTTGGCCCTGCTGGGCTCGTGGTTGAAAGCAGAATTTGTCTAGCTGCGGATTAGCATGGGTAGACAAAATGGTCCTTAATTGCTGGCCTTTTTAGTTTTTCTGCAGTGTCGTGACGGTTAGGTGGCTTGTGATTGAAAGCAGCTCCGCCGCTCCCTGCAGGTCTTAGAGAGTGGAGTTTGGGTCACAGCAGATATTTACCTGCCTACAGAGGCTGGCAGCCTGCAAATACCGGGGAGAGCTGTACCCAGAGACTGGAGGTAAAAGGTGCCAAAAATGTTCAGGATATGTCAATATCCAACATTCAACGTCACGAATAGCAGTTCCAGGTCACTAGGTACCCATTTTCCTCCAAGCAAAAGTCACGCATCGCAGTCTATACTTAAAACCTCGCGCGCGCGCGCGCGCGCGCGCGCACACACACACACACACACACACACACACACACACACACACACAGCTACAAGAGAAGGTACATCAATTATTCCAGGCCCAGACAATACCATAACACTATAACATAAGGAACCAGGATCTGATCCATCGATCCTTGGGTGGCAACTGATCAAGTTCTCCATCAACTAAAACATTTCGGTCATTTAAGTCCAAAAGGAACCCAGACTGGGCTATAAGGTAGGGCACTGGAGGACAGGCGAGTAGTCTGGCAGAGCATCCTCGCTGAGTGGCAGCATGTAGCACAGCTCCAGAGAGGCTGGACCCAGAGGTTTGGGTCTTAGGTACACTGTCAAGAAAAAGAAGCCGCTGCCACCCCAGCAGGAATGAGGTACATGTAGCCTTTCTGCCAAGCCTCAGGTTTTGCTGGGCAGTCCCTGTGTGGGGAAGGTCATAGGACTTTGCACAATTGCTGTCTCCAAGAAGAAAGGTGTCCCAAGAGAGATAAAAAAAAGGTCTCTTTTTAGGACAAATGTGGCCACAGTCCCTTTGGTTGGGCTGAGCATGGGACACATTTGGAGTGCAGGACCCACAGAGTATGAGTCTGATTTAAAAAAAAAGGTGCCAGGGCAGAGAGCTGGCAAGTCCTGTGAGGACCCCTCACTAGCCAGCAGAGTTGGCAGCTGGGCAGGGAAACAGGGCTGTGGAATTCCTGGTGAACTCAGGTCAGGGAAGCAGTATAGTCTGGATTCACCAGAGCCTAGAACTGTTAGGAATAAAGGTTGCATGTCCTGGGGGCTCTGCCTGGCCATTGGGGTCCTGAAGGAATCTTTGACCTTTGGAGAATAAGTTGAGGCAATAAATCTGAGTCAGAGCTGGGTGGTGGTGGCGCATGCCTTTAATCCCAGCACTTGGGAGGCAGAGACAGGTGGATTGCTGTGAGTTCAAAGCCAGCCTGGTCTACAAAGGGAGTCCAGGACAGCCAAGACTACACAGAGAAACCCTGTCTCCAAAAACAAAAACAAAACAAAAAATAAATCTGAGCCAGGACCTAGGGGACACCTGTGTTTGTCCCCAGTGCGAGGGAAGGCAACCCCCCCAAGGAGAATGGTAACCTTAGAAGAAATATCCACACGATGTGAAATCACTGTTTATTGGCTGTGATTCCCTCAGAGAGAACATTTGAGGCCTCTGACATGCAGGAGGTGCAGGCACAAGGACAGACAGACAGGTAACACATGGGCTAGTCTAAGCTCAGTGGCCCGGTGCCCCATGCGCTAGGAACAGGATGCAGGGTGAACTCAAGAGGAGAGGCCATCTGCTCAGAGCCAGCTTTTCAAGTCATGAAAACCAGCCAGAGAAGCAGAGAGTAGCCCCAGGTGAGCAAGAGAGATACTGCGGGCCGAGCATGCTTCGTCTCTTTGGGCAGAGGGCATTCTGATTAGTATTGCAATCTAATTGTTATGGCTTCTCTAAAGAGCTGTGTAAGGTCATGAAGGTCAGTGCTAAGCCACACACCTGGCCCGAAACTCATGGACACAACGCAGTTTTTAATATGGACAGGAAGGGTTGGGAAGACCAGGCTGGCCTTTCTGCCAAGATAAAACTTACCAAATACAGACCTCATTTACCTGAGATTCAACATATTATGATGTAAATCAAACATGAAGAACAATGGCTGCTGGCTGGGCAAAGGGGGAGTAAGTGGGGTCACACCGCCCCCAGGTCAGGGCAGAACAGAACAGCACAGCCCAAGGCCAGGAGCTTGCATTCACCGGCCACTGTCAGCCCTTCAGAGGAGGAGGAGGAGCAGAGAGGATGGGACACCTGGTCCCCGTGGCCCTCGGTCTGCTGCTCTGCACACGGATCCCCAGAAAGCCTCGGACTTTTTAGGAAGTCAGGCATTTTGAAGGTAGGTGCCCCGTGGTAAATAAAGCCAAGAGTTCCCTAGGAGGCTGTCTGCCCTCCATGAAGAGAGAGAGAGAGCGCGGTGGGGATCAGGGAAAGATGGGGCCCTGGAACGTGTGCATTGCAGAGGCTGTCGAGGGACTCCACGTGTGTCTGAGACCACCCGCTCCCAATCTATTGCTGTTTCCTCTGGCTGTGGCATCCTTAAAAAGCCAAAACTTGCAGAGCGACAGAGAGACAGAGAGAGAGACAGCTGGACAAAGTAGGCAAGGGCTGCCGGTGAAAGACTACGGTGGTAGCGCACAGACAGGAAGACAGAGCGAATGGTCCAGCAGGTCTAACAAGCCCAGAAACTGGGGCAATGGGCTCGGGGGAAGGGCTGGGGGCCCCCCAAGCACCCACTGCTCATTCCCCAAGTCCCACCCGACTATGGCTGTGCTCCTGAGTTTAGGCCCTGACCGGTGGCCACCCATCCAGGGGTGGTCAGGGCTGGCCCTCGGGGCCTGACCTTGGGGCAGGCTCAGTGGGAATGGTGAACTCAGGGTTAGTAAGGAAAGGGGCCAGCCACCCAATGGCAAGGATGCACAGCACAGGGGCCTGAGGGTCACACCCTTGCCTGGTGGGGTCAGTGATGGCAGTGCGGGGAGGGGTGGCCAGAGGCTCCCGAGGCATGAGGGGGGATATGGGCAGGATAGATCTAGGACTATGGCTTATTTTTTTTTTTTTTTTTTGCAGGGGGAGGGGGGCTGCATCTGCTCCCAACATCCCTTGTGGGGGAGGGAGACTCGCGGGGGAGGGGTCTGTACAGTGGGCGGGGCTCCTGGTGGTTATGATTCAGTACCATTACTTCTTGAACATGTCCTGCAGCGGCCCAGGCAGGTACTTGATGACAGTGTCTAGGATGCTTTCGTCTTCCTCCTCTGGCTCATCCCCACAGCCTGGTGGAATCGCCTTCTTGGGTCGAGTCAGGCTGCCTTCCGAGTTGGCCTCCATGGCTGCCTGGGCCTCAGCCTCACGCTCCTCCTTCTTCTTGATGCCGTACTGTGGAGGAAAAGGGTAGTCAGGACAGAGCTGGCATATCCCCCTCCCTGGTCCCCAGCCTGAGTGGCACTGGTACAATACCCAGAGAGGTCAGTCAGGTCTTTTCTGCACTAGAGGAAACAACCAAGGGTTCTGAAAGGTGGCACTTATGAGTGAGTTGAGTTCCAGGCCCATCCTGTTCACTAGGGCTCCAGAAGTGATCCTGCCCAGGTTTTGGAAGACCACACAGAAAACAACAATTAAGAGGTGCCTGAAGGACACATGGGGTGAAGAAGAAGGAGGAGGAGGAGGAGGAAGAGGAGGAGAAAGTATTGCCGTCTGATCGTTATGGCTTCTCCACAACGTATGTGTGGAGAGATGGCTTTGCTGCTCTTCTGAGACTACTGCCAGGTGGTTCATAACTGTCTGTAACTCCAGCTCTAAGGAATTCAAAGTCTTTAGCCTCTTCAGGCACCTCCACTCATGAGCACATACGTACAGTGTAGACAACATGCCCTATACATAATTAAAAGTAACAAAAAAACACAAAAAACAAAAAAAACCAACCAAGCGGTGGTGGCGCACACTTTTAATCCCAGCACTCGGGAATCAGAGGCAAGTAAATCTCTGTGAGTTCGAGGCCAGCCTGGTGTACAGCTTCCAGGACAGCATGGCTACACAAAGAAACCCTGTCTCCAAAAAAACCAGAAATAACATAAATAAGTGATTAAAATAAATATTAAAGAAATAAGAAAATTTGGGGGATGCTACAAGGGAAGAACAGGAGAAAAGTCACAAAACACACTTTGTCTGTAATGGCATCTAACATATGATGATTAAAAAAAAAAAAAAAGGTGCATAAGACCACAGAGGTAAGAAGAGACTACTCCCTAGGATTCTCTGGTGGAGACCATCGTGGGACACCCTCACACCTACCCCCACCCCCACATCACTAATCCTGGCCCCTTTTCCAGCCCCTTTTACTGAATACCCCCTCCTGGAAGCCTGAGGGAATATAAACCCTACAAACTCTCTGCTTTGTTCCCCCTACTTATGAGGGAACACAGCAATTCCTGACATTTATTCCCCCTCTCCCTCTTCGCCCTGCAGCTCTTCCTCAAAGAAACGGTGTATGCACTCCATTCCCACATGGGGATCTGCCTGGGTGCTGATCCTCTCTCAGAGGTGTGGAGGAGGCAACGGCCAAATTCAGTCAAGGCTAGAGGACACCCCCCCAGGATCCTTAATAAGAAATAAAGGGGCCTCATCTCTGCTTCTTCAGTTGTCCTTCCACACCCTTAACAGAACTGAGGACACAGGCCTTGCTGACCAGGCCGTAAGGCATGGCAGGGGGCAGCCATTTCCCCAGTACCTGCCAGTACAAGACAGAAGTAATGGGTCAGCATGGGCTCATCCCATAGTTTCCACCTGGCACTGGTCACCTACTGGGAAAACTTCGCCCACACAGGCAATGGGAGAACATGGAAACATGTGGCTTGGTAGCCTGTGGGGCAGGTGCACGGGCCAGGAGACATGTGTCTAGAAACTAGGTCAGGCCAGAGCAAGCTTCCTCCTAGCCAGGGGAAGAGCAGCAGGCACAGGCCGCTTGAGGTCTGTGGACAATCTGAGAGGCTGAGCTGCCCAAGGCCATGCTTGGGAACAACTGTGTGGTCAGGCTGTGTGTGACTTCTGCCTTAGTTACTTTCCTGAAGGCAAGTCTGTCCACTGAGGGATCAAGGCCACTGAGCCCTTAGGGATATGCCATTCAGACTACATCCCAGAGCCAGACGCAGGCGGGGCGGCCTGTTCCGATCTTATTACTACAGTAATAAATACCAGCCTAACCCAGTCCAGGCATTCATTTTGTCAGGTGTGCCGAAGCATCAGCCCAAGGGCAGGACCACAGGAGGTGCCAGTCAGGTATGCTAAAAGACACGCCTTCCAGGTGAAGACCAGGGCGTCTGAGGTACAAGAGATAACAGAAGACCCAAGAACATTGTTTAAAAAAAAAAAAGCCGAAAAAAATAAAATAAAGAAAAAGCCTGTAGTGACTATCAGTGGTGAGAGCCAATAGCTGCAGCTGGTACACACTTGCACACCTTTCATCATCATAGAGGCTGACAGAGCCTAAGTGAGTACGGAAGTGTGGGACCTGAAACATGCTAGCTGTGTACCTGGGCCCTGTCTCCTTCCCAGAAGAAAAGGTTCTGGCTCAACAAACAGTCCGCTGTGGGCAGCTGGAAGTGTGCACAAGCCAGGTAGCACATATGCAAACCTGAAGGGGTGCGTGCGGAGCGGGTTGTGTGTGCAGACAGGTGGTGGGAATGTAAATTGGATGGTGGGTATACGGATCAAGCATCTGGCCGGGTGTGGTGGCGCACGCCTTTAATCCCAGAACTTGGGAGGCAGAGGCAGGTGGATCTCTATGAGTTCGAGGCCAGCCTGGTCTACAGAGTGAGTCCAGAACAGCCAAGGCTACATAGAAAAACCCTGTCTTAAAAAAAACAAAAAACAAAAAATAAAACAACAACAACAAAAAATCAAATAAGCACCTGCTTAGATGGCTTCTTAATGGATTTGGATGCTTCTTTAGGAATGACCCCATTCCTGGATCTTTAGATGGTGGAATGGCCAGGCCCAGTTCTTTAGATAGGCTATCTGGGGCCTCACATCATGTGGAAAGTCTCAGTTTCTTCCTTTCTCCATCTCTGAGCGCCATCCAGCCTCTCACTCTCTGACCAGTGCTCAAGACACTGAGGGTACACAGAGTCCAGGGAAGGCTGGGGGCCCACTTCAGGTGAACAGCAGGGGCTGCCCAGTGAGGGCTGAAAACTCACGCAAGACCGGGGGCAGGGTGATGGTGGTGGTGGAAGGGAGTTGGCGAGGGGGGGGGCGTTGAGGGGGGTCCTACCTGTGAGGAGCTGGGAAGGCTGAGGTGTGCCGGGTCTCAGTGCATCTGGGTGCGCCTGGGCCTTTGACCTCTGCAACTTTCCCGTCTTGGGCCCACCCTGTCCATCTCTACTAGTGGGGCCTGCTTTTAGGGGAATCACATGAACATTCTCCATTTCTTTTCCAGGTAATCAGCCTGGCAGAGGCTGTTGAACTTCCTGAAGCAGTGGTCCTCAACCTTCCTGGTGCAGTTTAATACAATTGCTTTTATACAGTTCCTCATGCTGCAGTGGCCGCCAACCATAAAAAATCATTTCATTGCCACTTTGTAACTGTAATTCATTGTGACTCATAATATAAACATCTGTGTCTTCCGATGTTCTTAGGCGATCCCTGCGAAGAGGTCATTCAATCTCCAAAGGGGTTGCTACCCACAGGTTGTTTGTTTGTTTGTTTGTTTGTTTGTTTGTTTTGAGACAGGGTCTCTCTGTGTAGCCTTGGCTGTCCTGGATTTGCTTTGTAGACCAGGCTGGCCTCTAACTCACAGCGATCCACCTGCCTCTGCCTCCCGAGTGCTGGGATTAAGGCGTGCGCCACCACACTCGGCATGACCCACAGGTTAAGAACCACTGTTCTAAAGAGTAAAATTTTTTTTTCACAAATTTAAAAATTGTGGAAACAGAACAATGGAGAAGGTACCCTGTCTGGTCTTCCTTGAGTCTAATTTTTTAAAACACTGAGAGGCCAAAGCCTTTGTGGATGGGGTGGTACTTGGCAGGGACTTCCTTGGGGGACTGAGCCAGGCACAGGACTCCCCTGGATTCAGAACCCATTCCATCCCTGGCCTCACCAGAGCCACACCGCACACTTGGGCATTTGGCATAGCACCTTCCGCCAGCCTTGCGCTGCCCTTGGGTAGCTCTTAGCTCTTGATGTATGGGCCTCAATTCAGAATCCCACGTGGGGCCTCAGCTTTTCCACCATGAATAAGCGCAGTGCTTTCTGGCTGCCCTACCAACCAGGACACAGTCACAAAGGTGACTGAAAACAGAGAGACTGCCGCCTATCTACCCTGTGTGTGGGAAGCAAAGACAAAGGGGAACCTCTGGCCCTGATTTCCCTGACCCTCAACCAACTCCCACTCCTCTCTCACAGCCTTCTTTCTGGGCAGGGGCCAAAACTCCAGAACAACCAGTCCTGACGTTGAGGAAGAGGAAAGGCCAGCCCTGAGAATGACCCCAATCCAGATGTGAACACCTGTAGTCCCACAACAGTCCAGTTCCCAACCAAGGTTTTGATCCCTGAGTAAGGAGTGAAATCGGGAGCGGTTAGCCATCACCAAGGAAGGAGGCTGCTGCTTCCGGTGGGGGTCGCTAACACGCAGCTCTCCTCCTCCCTGCACCAGTAAGTTGCCCACCTTGTCTCGTATGCCCTGCCGCATGACCTCGCGCTCCGCCTCCATCTTGGCGTACTTCGCTTTGCGCTCCTCCTCTGCCTGCCGCAGCGCCTCCTGCCGCTCCTCCTCTTTCTTGGCGGCATCGGGGTCCTTCTCCTCATCACCCCCAAGCATCTTCCCCATGTCCTTAGTGGCCCCTGGGAACAACAGAAGTCAGGGAGTAGCAGCACTCAAGGGTTCCCAGTCCCTTCTGCGGGCCATGTGTCCAGTGGTACCCATCCCTTGAGAGAAGAGTGGATGTGTTGGGGTGTGTGTGTGTGTGTTTACGTGCATATGGATGTGTGTGTGTTGTACTTGCATGTTCATATGCTTATCTGTGAATGGCTGTGTCACTGCACGTGTGTGCTTGTGTGCACTGATGTGTCTGTTTGTGTGATCTTGAGGGTTGGGAAGAAATGGGTGGAAGGAAGAATACAGATGTCTAGATACATCGACGATGAGCAGGCAGGGGCAGATGTCTGGAGGGCAACATTGGCAGATGGCAGGTGTGCACCCGTGACCCAGGCTGCAGGTGCTGCCTATCTTCAGCACCAAGGCCATGCATGCTTGGTGTCGCTTTTCTCATGAGTTCCTGAGTCACAGGCCCTAGAGAAACCACCTCAAACACCCTTGCAGATTAGCCCATAGGACAGAGGCTGTAATTACATACTGAGGCTTGAGGCCCAACGGGTATTCTCGGCCCACTGCGCCCAGACACCAGTGACCCCCAGGATGGGGACCTGGCAAACCTCACAAGATCTCAGCGTGGGGTGCTGGCTCACTGGGATTGAGGTTCTGGAGTGCCTGCCAACCCTGTGCACGGTGACGAGCAAGAGCAAAGCCGTCCTCTCTTCCCTGAGTGGTACCCTCAGATCAGATCTGGGAGGCTGGTGGACACAGGGTAAGAAGGGCAGCGTCTCTTTAGAAATATGGGGCAGCGGAATTGGGCACCAACCTCTGAGCCTTGCTCTTCAGGTGCTTGTAGGAGACATGGGTTCTCCTGAGAGGCCAGAAATATTTTGGCTACCTGAAAGTCTACCACAGGTGATAAGAGTGTGAAGAGACCAAAGACAACTTTTGCTGCTGTCAGGGTGGTGACAGAGCCATCTTGAAATAGGCATTTGCTGACAGAACGGATCTTGAATCTAACCGAAAATCATGAGCTTCATGGTCAGTTTTTAGCTACATCCAGAAACTTGCAAAGGGGATTCTGCGTCGGTGTCTCAAGGACAGCTTGGTCACGAGGGACTCTTACAACACTTTTCCTGGTAACTCACTGGAATCTCTGCCTCTAGCACAACTGTCTCTGTCAGGTGTGGGGGCAGGCAAGGACAACCTCGCAATCCTGACTGCTTTCATGTAAATTTTATTTCCCACTAGAACAAGCTACTTCACACTTAAGTGAGAGAGACCCATAATTACTTCTCCCTCTGGGAGAAGCAGGAATAACTGAGTCCAGTGTCTGTGTCTCTCTCTCTCTAAAGTAGTGGTTCTCAACCTGTGGGCTGAGAACCCTTTGTGGCTAGAATGACCCTTTCACGGAGTTCACCTAAGACCCAACCGGAAGCCACGGAGGTTTACAGTATGATTCATAATGGTAGCAATATTAGTTATGAAGTAACAGGGAAAATATTTTTGTAGTTGGGATGGTCACCACAACGTGAGGAACTGTTCTAAAGGGTGGCAGGGTTAGGAAGGCTGAGGACCCCTGACCTAGAGGTAGGCGAGCAGTAGCTGGGCTGTGATAGTGGGGGCTGCGTGCCTTGTGGCTGCCTGTTTAGGCCTGTCCCCCAACCCACCCATCGCACAGGCTGCAATGGAAACTCCATTTACTGAGCGCTGACTATGTGCACCTGTTGTTGGGCCTTCTTACGTGCCAGGGACTCCTGCTTGGCCTTTGGATGGCAACAACGTTGGACCTGTGGGTGTTTGTTGACTGCTCTCTGTACAGGATTGCTATACTAAACACTAGCCGGACCACGGTTCAGATGAATATACAATCTAAAAGACTATAAAACTGGAGGTGATAGAGACCACGATTCTTGGTGCTGATTGGCCAGTAGAGTTAACAGATAGTTCCAAGGTGGCAATGTTGAGGATGTTTTCAGTGTCATTGTGTCCACTTTTAGTGTCATCCTGTCCACTGCTGGGGAAAGTGTACAATTAGTCCCTAGAGAAAGGGGATTAATGGCAGAAGTGTGAGAAAGCAGCCAGACATTGTTACACACACCCTTCTACCTAGCCATCTCACTCTAACCATCTGTCAGAAATGGGCCTTAGTTGGGACACAGGCCCACAGATGTCTACTATCATAGCATAAGGCTAGAGACAAGGGCTGTCTTGGGCATGCGGCCACATGACCAGGGAACATCTGGGGATGGCCCAGGAGAGGACCATTGGTGTCCTAGAGGAGGTTGAGGGGCTGCCCAATGCACTATAATAGGTCAGCTACATGCAGAAAATTATATCACAGTCTCCATTTTTGGAAAGCAAGGAGAAAACCCGATGGGCAAAGATACCCATGATTTCACGGCTCTTTGAAAAAAAGATGAGAGGCTTCATGTCAGCCTCCCCTCAATCGTCAACCATGGGAAAGCTGCGGGAGTGTTCACTAAGATCTACCAAGGGTCCGTCTCCACTACACTGAGCTGCATCTCCACATATCCGTTAGGACAGGTGTTACAATAGGAAGCGTTGATAAAGGTGTGAGGAAGCGGAACCTTGTGCTGGGACGGCGGGAATGTGTAGTGGTCCAGCCTGTAGAAGACAGTTTGGTGGGTCCTCAAAAGGCCAAGCACAGAGACAGAAGACACAGCTTAAAGTTAAGAGCACTGGCTCCTCTTGTTGCAGAGGACCTGAATTCCCAGCATCCACATGGAAGCTCACAACTGTCTGTAACTGCAGTTCCATGAGACTCAAATGCTCTCTTCTGATCTCCAAGGGCATTAAATATATATGGTGCACATATGCACTTGCAGGCAAAACACATATGTGTATAATAAAAAGGCCAGGGGCTGGAGAGATGGTTCAGCGGTTAAGAGCACTTGCTGCTCTTCCAGAGGACCTGAGTTCAACTCCCAGCAACCACAGGGTGGCTCACCACCATTTATAATGTGTGATCTGATGCCCTCTTCTGGTGTATAGTTGTACATGCAAGCAGAGCACTGTATACGTAATAAATAAATAAATAAATAAAAGGCTAAATAGCTAGGCATGGTGGCGCACGCCTTTAATCCCAGCACTTGGGAGGCAGAGGCAGGTGGATCACTGTGAGTTTGAGGCCAGCCTGGTCTACAAAGCGAGTCCAGGACAGCCAGGGCTACACAGAGAAACCCTGTCTTGGAAAACCGAAAAAGAAAAACTTAAAAAAAAAAAAAAAGGCCAAATACAGAATTATCACATGACCAAGTGCATACACAAATGCTGTGAAAGCAGGAATTCAGACATTTGTCCATCCTTAGTCTAGGAGGCAAAGCCACAAGCATCAGCCCTCAGGTGAGTGAAGGAAGAAAAACACCTGTGTCTGTCTACACCTTACATGCTGCTCAGTGTGGAGAAAGCTGGGGACACTACACTGAGTAAAGCGAGCCAGTCACAAAGGAAAGCTGCCGTGAAACCCGTAGAGCACTCAGACCTTCGGAGTGGAAAACAGAAAACAGTTTGGGGGCTGGGAGACAGAGAGAGCTAAATGTGTCCCTGGGACAATTTCTGTTTGAAAGAGTAGAACATTCCAGAAGCAAAGGTGACGGCTGAATGATAGCATCATAGGTTTAATGCCACAACTTTGTGCATCTAAAATGGATTAAATAGTAAAGCTCATATATATTATCACGATAAAAAGATAAACATAATTTTAAACTATTTATAATTCCATCTCCCTGGTAGTTTCTCAAAGCAGACATGAGGTTGTAACCAACTTGGTCGCAGCATGACTGGTAATAACGTCACCTGTGCAATGAGGGCAGAAGTGTCCTCAGCAGCAGCAGGTGGGATGTGGGCTTTAGAATATAGTCACTTCCAACTGAGGGCCTGAGATTAAGCCTTAGAAAGCAAGGGCCTTGCAAAGTCCTGAGCATGGTCCCTGAGCTCATGACGGCTTGCGGGATGAGCTCCACCTCTGCCTCAGCCCTCCACAGTAAAGAAAGAAAGAAAGCTAACACAGAAAGGAAAATAAAATGACCAACAACAGGGGTCGGAGAAATGGATCTCAACAGGTAAGAGCACCTGCTGTGCAAGTGTGAGGCTCTAACACCCAGGTAACAAACACGTGTTAGAGCTGGCGAGGGAGGACTGCTAAGGCGCACTGAGAGGCAGCCCATCTCCAGGTACAGCAAAAGTTGCTGTGTCAAAGGGATGAAGTGGCAACAACACAGCTGAACACACAGCAGCCACCTTCGGCCTCTTTAACACACACACACACTACACACACACAAGCAAGCAAATAGTAACAACAATGCATTGTGTTTTCTATCCTCATGGGAAATCTTGAATGAAATCCATACCTCAAAACATACTTATTATAAGCCGGGTGTGGTGGCACACGCCTTTAATCCCAGCACTCAGTAGGCAGAGGCAGGCGGATCTCTGTGAGTTCAAGGCCAGCCCGATTTACAATTCGAGTCCAGGACAGCCAAGGCTACACAGAGAAACCTGTCTCAAAACAAACAAACAAACAAACAAAAACAGCCCATACTTATTATAAAGAGCTGAGAATGATGTCTAGGAATTCACAGATGGGATCTTTCAAACATTTCAGAAACAGATAATTCCCATGATATTTAGAATGTTCTTGGAAAAAAAGGGAATCCTCTGGGCTGTTTTCATTAAATTAGCATAGAAGCAACGCCAGAAGTCATGTGGAAGAAAAAGGAGGAATAGAAAGAGGGAAAGAAGAAGAAAGAAAGTGAGAAAGAGAAGGAAGAGGCAGAGGAAGGGAGGGAGGGAAGGAGGAGGGGAGAGAGGGGGAGAGAGAGAGAGAGAGAGAGAGAGAGAGAGAGAGAGAGAGAGAGAGAGAGAGAGAGAGATGAATTAGAGCTCCCAGCAAGTGAGCCAGAGTAATATTTAGCCAAAGGGAAACTGACACCTGTCATTTTCTGGGGAATGTTTAGGACAAGAGAGCCGAGCTGGGTGGAGCTCATTTGCTGAAGGTAGAGAGTTGCCCCCATCAAAGCACCAGTCAAGACCCAGCTGCCACCCAGAGGCGCAGTGGCTGTTGTGTGCCTGTGCCACAAGGTGCCGCTCTTCTCCTACAAACAAGTCAGTGGGTCCCTGTGCGCCTGAGGGGGCTACAGCTTTCCTCCCCTTTGGAAGGGACCCAGAACAGCAGGAACTTGCACCATGCCTGACTACTGGCCTGCCTCCTTCATCTTGCTTTGTACACGTGTGGCTGAGAGGTGGAGTCTACACACACAGTCACAGCTTGACCATGGTTAAAAAAAAGGGGGGGGGCAAATATGTGTCACACAGAACCCACTACACTAAAACACAGTGGGAGCTTGTCAGACAGAAAAACCTGTGAAGCCAAAGACAGGCCCACCCCAGCACCCAGATGGTCTCATCTTTCCCATGGGAACTGCCTTGTGTTCTCCAGAGTTTTGGATCAGCAGGGCCCCACAGTACATAATGGGGGGCTGTCCTGGCTCCTGAGAACCATGCTTCTATGTGGAGAGTCACTCCCACATCTGTGGATTGCTCACTGTGGGGTCTCACTGAGCAGTGATTTATTATTAAGATGTAAGCACTATGCTGGGCAAATTCTAAACTACTCTAATCCTGGTACCTGTAAAACTCATATAAAAGCCGATCACTTGCCAATCTGATGACTCCCAGGTGTCTTCTGCTCCATCAATCTGTCCTTACAGCCAGGTGCCCATCATCTATGCTCATCACGTGGCAACTTTCTTCTCTCCAGCTTCCTAGCCCTTATCTGCTGTTTTCCGCTATTTTCCTCTGTCTTCTCTAGAACCCAAGTCTGGGCACCTAAAACTCCACCTCTCTCTCTTTTACCCAGTCATAGGCCTTAGCATCTTTGTTTAGTCAGTCAGGGATAACTGGGGAACATTCCTTTTCATTACATGGTTCCAGGAGATAGTTCAACATTCATAACAATGCCCTGGCAGGGCAGTAACCAGATCTCAAGGCGCTGAAATCAGCATTTGAAAACACAGCTGGGCCTTCCTCCAACACTCCTGAGCACTGGGATTAAAGACATCGGCCACCGTGCCAAGACTGTATCCTGGGTTTTTAACTTCCTCTTTTTTCTGTTCAGGATCCCAGTCAAAAATTGAGATGAGAAATAGTTTTCATATCTTTGAGCCTTGCTAGGTCATGCCAAGGTCTCAAACTTAACGTTGGTAATGACAGCTTTTGGCTTGAGCTTTTGGAGAATTTTGCACACTCTTTCAGGACTCGGACATTTCCCACATACTTAGATGAAACTACGGATTTGAGGACAGAGGCTCTTTGTCACACCACAGAGAGAGTATCCCAGGTAGATATATTTTTCACTGCTGCTGCTAAGCTTGGTCTATTGGGTGAGGTCCTCTTCTGCAGTTACTGTCACTCTCAGGTGCTGTGCTTTGCAGAGCTCACTACCAATGCAAAACTAACGGTTACACCGGCTTTGGTTTTCAGTCTTCTTCTTTCTGTTATTTTAGTTTACAGTTTTCCTTGCTTCCTTTCTTTTCTCTTCTTCCTCCTTCTGCTGCCGCTGCTGCTTTTTGCATACCACCACATTCAGCAGATATGAGTCTTACTAACAGGGTTGGAGAGATGGCTCAGCAGGTTTTCCGGAGGTCCTGAGTTCAAGTCCCAGCAACCTCATGGTGGTTCACAACCATCTGTAATGGAATCTAAGCCCCTCTTCTGGTGTGCACGGAGACAGAGCACTCATATACATAAAATAAATAAGCCTTAAAAGAAATGTCTTACTAACATCCCATCCCACTCTAAGACACACTTTTAAATTTTTTTTAAATGCAGTTTTCCTATAAGTATGTTCTTTCCTGTAAGTTGACTAATTCCTTGGCACAATATTAATACTATTTATCCCTTGTTCTCTTACTGTCTGTACACCTGAAGGGATGGACACATCCTCATTTCTGATATTTGTCATTTGTCTAGTCTCTCCTTTTCTGATCAGTCTGGCTGTAGACACATCAAGTTTACTGATGGTTTTTCTCTATTTCATTCATTGATCCCTATTTTATTCACAACAAACACTTTTTAACCCCTTGAGCTATCTCTCCAGATTCTTATGCTAAAAACTAAAATTAACTATTTGCAGCCTGCCTTCTAATAGAGTTTCATGACAGAAACTTCTTTCTAAATACTGGTTTATTCCAGGTGTGGTGGTGCACTCAGGAGGATGAGGTGGGACAATTGTGAACTCTAGGCTAGTGTGGGCTGCTTGAGGAGACTATAATGCTCAAAATTAACCTGTAAGCCCCACCTGGCCAGGAGCCGGGCTTCTTCCTGGAAGGCTGGGAGTTACAGTTCTTGAGAAATAGCAAAGCCTCCTGGGAAAACATGGTGGCTAATGTTTGTCCCTATAAGCATCTGCAACATGTGGCTTGCAGCCATTCCACCTGGGAAATTCCTGGGTGTGGTCCTGACCAAAGTTCATCTCCTTGTCACTATTAAATATTTAATAAAGCTCCCTTCAAATTTGGCCCAAAATGGTGGAGTTGGTTTTTCTGCCAAATTGCAGGATTAACAAGACCATCTCAAAAACCCAGGGGATGTTCAATTTTGCCAGTTCCTTATCGACTTTACATATTAACTTCCTTCTGAATTACAGTTGGCAAAATTTTCTCCTAATCTGTAGACAGCTCCTTTACTCTGCTGATAGCTTCTTTTACTGTGCAGAGGCATTTTAATTCATATGATAATACCATTTGTTCAGTTCTCAGTTATGTTTTTTGTTGTTGTTGTTGTTGTTCTTTAAAAATATTTCATTGAGGGGACTGGAGAGATGGCTCAGTGGTTAAGAGCACTGGCTGCTCTTCCAGAGGTCCTGAGTTCAATTCCCAGCAACCACATGGTGGCTCACAACCATCTATAATGAGATGTGGTGCCCTCTTCTGGCCTGCAGGTGTACATACAGGCAGAGCACTGTATAAGTAAATAAATAAATAATAAAAAATACTTCATTGAATTCACTGCAACACATAAATGGGCAATAACTAGAGTGCTGCCTGTTCCACCTGTCAATTCTCTCAGGATGTTTTGCTTCTTGGGCTATTGGAGTCCTTTTTTGTTGTTGTTTTTGTTTTGTTTTTTGAGACAGGGTTTTTCTGTGTAGCCTTGGTTGTGCTGGACTCCCTTTGTAGATAAGGCTGGCCTCAAACTCACATCTGGGATTAAAGGCGTGCGCCACCACGCCTGGTGTCTTTTATGAGTGACAGAAAGATGACTCAGCAGGTAGAATCATTGACTGCTCTTGCAGAGGACCTGGGTTCAGTTCCTAGCACCCACATGGCAGCTCACAACTGTTTGTAATTTTAGTTCCATGGACTAGCCTCCATGGGCACCAGGCACATATGTGGTGCATATACTTATATGGGAAACATTCATACACGTAAAATGAAATAAATATATTTACAAGGTATTATAAAATGTCTTTTATGATATAAACATGAAAACAGGGGAATCTGCTGAGGTGCTTTCCTTTAGCCCTTTGTTTCTGTGTTCATGGTGGGAGGACTTTCTAAAACCACAGTGGCTATGGGGTCCATGCTATCTGGCTTGCCATGGATCTGTGGCTCTCACACACTGCTGCCAATAAACCAACAGCAAGAAAACTCTGCAGGGCTCTTGCCAGCAAAGATGAATCTACAAGAGAGCCACCTTAAAAGTTGTGTCTCCATTAATAAGCAGCGCAAAATCTGTTTTCACATTTTTCTATATTGTTTGCATTTTGTTTGTACTCACATTTTGTCTATATTGTTTTGTTACCCTTTACTATTTTTAAAGGATTCATTTATTTATTTAGTGTATATGAGTGCTCTAGCTGCATGTATGCCTGCTCGCCAGAAGAGGGCATGAGATCCCAGTCTATAGATGGTTGTGAGCCACCATGCGGTTGCTGGGAATTAAACTCAGGACCTCTGGAAGAAAAGACAGAAGACCATTGAACCATCTCTCCAGAAACTCCCCATACTATTTTAATAAGAAAATATACTTTCATTTTAAAAAATTTATTGGCTATGTGTACTGGTGCATGCCTTTAATGCCAGAAATTGGGAGGCAGAGACAACTCAACAATAGCCTGGTCTACATAGTGAGTTCCAGGCCAGCCAAGACTACATAGTGAGACCTTATCACAAAAACAAACAACAACAACAGCCAAAACCAAACCGAACCAAAACAGATTTTTAAAAATAAGCTTATAAATCGGGTGGTTGTGGCGCACACCTTTAATCCCAGCACTTGGGGGGCAGAGGCAGGCAGATCTACAAAGTCAGCCCAGGACAGCCACGGCTACACAGAGAAACCCTGTCTCAAAAAACAAAAAACAAACAAACAAAAACAGCTTATAAGTATCACAAAATCAGATGTGAACATCAAAATGCATTTGAGTACGAAGAAAACAGAATGTCAGCTCAATCGTCTATATCTAGCTCCAAAGACCACAAATAGCATAAGAAAGAATGAAAAAAATATACAATGTAAAGTCCAGCATCTGGGAAGTGGAGGCAGGACCCTGAGTAGGCCCGCCTGGGCTACCATAGTGAGACTCTGTCTCTTGGCGGGAGTAGGGGTGGGGACCACGGGGGAAGGGTGTCAGGGGGCGGGGGAGCGGGGAGGGTGGGCCACGGAAGTAAGTGGTGAAGATTTTGAACATGATGTATCATTATGTACTGTGTACATGTGTGGAAACCCACAATGTATCTGCAAATATGCAAAATTACTGTCAAATAAAAAAATATTTTTACAAGTACATGGAACCTCTATAGTTACCTTGGCAAGCACTTGGTCACTTCTTACTCAAGCAGTTGTGGGCTGAAGTAATGTTATTTGTTTTTGAAACAGTATCTCAGTACGTGGTCCTTGCTTACATGCAACTTGGTATGTAGACCAGGCAGGCCTCTAACTCAGAGATCTACTGGCCCCTGCCTCTCAAGTACTGGGATTAAAAGTATGCTACCACACCCAGCCCTTTTGGTTTGTGTTTACATTTTTATTTATTTATTCAGTGCATGTGTGTGTGTGTGTGTGTGTGTGTGTGTGTGTGCACATGAGAATGTGCCATATTGTGGGTATGAAAGTCAGTGGAGAACTTTTGAGAATCAGTTTTCTTTTTCCACTATGTGGGAACCTAGGGATTGAACTCAGGTCATCAGGCTCAGCAGCAAGGACCTATTCCCACTTGGCCATCTCACGGGTCCTGAAATGATGTATTTAAAGGACATGTTGGCTCTAAAACACTGCATGATAGTTTTTGTCTTTGAAACATGGCCTCTCACTGTGGCCCCGAATGGACTGGAATCTGCTATGTAGACCAGGCTGGCCTGTAGCAATCTTCTTACTCTGCCTCGCAAGTGTGTAGAATATTTTTAAAATATTTAGTTTTTATATTAAAATGAGACAATGAAACCTCGAGGAAGCACCTCTAAATGTTAGGGTGATAGAGGCCGTGTCTAATACACTCTGCGATGGCACATCACTAACTGGGTGCTGGCTTTGCCACAGAGAGCAGGCTCTGACTGAACAGCAGCAAGGTGGCTCCAGTGGTTTTTCAATTCATTTATTGATTTTTGTTTCTGTTTTTTATTCTTTCTTTTACTTTTGACATTGTAATACAGTTTCTTTCTTTCTTTCTTTTTTGGTTTTTTGAGACAAGGGTTTCTCTGTATAGCCTTGGCTGTGCTGGACTCACTTTGTCGAGCAGGCTGGCCTCGAACTCACAGGGATTCACCTGCCTCTGCCTCCCGAGTGCTGGGATTAATATAATGTAATTTCATTATTTCTCTTTTCCCGTTTTTCCCCCAGACTCTCCCATATACGCCTTCTTGCTCTCTCTCAAATGCATGGCCTCTTTTTTATTAATTGTTGTTACATGCACATATGCATATGTATATACACATGTATTCCTAAATATGACCTGTTTGGTTTGAAAGACGTTACTTGTTTGTATATTTTCAGGGCTGGCCATGTGGTATTAGGTAACCAACTGGTGCACTCCCCGTTGGAGAAGACCACTTCTCCTCCCACGCTCAGCCTTAGTTGCCTGTAGGGTGAACCCTGGTGATCTTTCCCCCGTCCACCTTGGCATGTCTAGTCTTGTTGCCCTTAGCTGGACTTTTTCCAAATAAAGCCACAGGAATGCCAGACCAGCCACACAACGGCATCTGATAAACACAAGGGGAAAATAAAATCAAAGTAGAATTCTAGCAAAAAACAAAAAAACAAAACGAAAACCGGACAAACAAACCAGAGAATGACTGGCATGACTTTACATCCTCCATTGGAGTTTTGAAACAAAGATGAAGTGCCTCTTGCTCATTTTAGGTTTTGTCAACTTGACATGAATTAGTTACCTGGGGAGAAAGAGCTCCAGCTGAGGAACTGCCTCCGTTATTCTTGTTGAAGTTAAGGTTGCATTTTCTTGACTAACGGTTGGTATAGAAAGGAGCCAAAGCAAACTGTGGCCTGTGCTGATTCTGGCCAGTCAGGTGGCCCTGGGTGTTCTAAGGCAGCAAGCTAAGCAGGACGGAGCGAGCAGGCTGGTAAGCAGCATGGCGCCAGGGTCCCCGCTTCGGCTCCTGCTTGGGTTCCTGTCCTCATTTCCCCTAACGATGGACTTTAAGCTATACTCTGAAACGAACCCTCTCCCCACTATGTTGTTTTTAGTTATGGTGTTTATCACAGTGACAGAAACCAGACCATGAGAGTCATTCATCTCCATGCGGTAACTGCCTTAAGCTGGGGATACTGGGCAAGGGGGCCCCTCTGCCTCTAGCCACTGCAATTTCTGACCAGTCCTGACCAACAGTGGAGCTTCCCTTTTCCCTCTTGGCTTCTTTCTGGGAGCATCCATTCATCAAACACTCCTGCTCACTCCGATGTGCTTAGGGGAAGAGGTAGCACACTCAGTACTTGGAATGTTAGAACTCTTTTTCCTTTCTGGACAAGGAATAAACTTCTCTCTAGAGGCAAAACTCCAAGGTCCTGGCCTGAGATGCTCACTGAATGTGCCTCCAACCTCTACCTCTCAGCCCACTGGGGATGAGTAGCATTTTGATGTCACATATTCTTGCTTCTGTAGACCCATCCCATCTCTCTCTCTTAAGCACTCTGAAGCCCCTAATTTCACCATGCCATGTCTTCAGATCAGAGAAACTAAAAGGTCCTGGGAAGGTATCTATGAGCTGGACTTTGCCCTTGACCTGGTCATCTACTTGAGCACACTATCCAGGCCTCTGGCCTCATTGATTCTTTATGGCTTTGCTTTGGGAAGCAGACTTAGGGTCCTCCAAAGATCAGTTTTCACTCCAGGCCTATCCCCAGCCTTGTGTCATGGAAGCCAGCATCTATGTCTCCTGTCCTGGAGTAGATAGGATGGACACACTGACCCCATCTGTGTACTGCTTCCCTTGACTTTGTACCTGAGACATCAAAGACTGAGCCTCTGTTGAACCCATTTTGTGGTTCCACAGCCTTATAAGCTGGCTGGAGCTCCACGTGGTTGCCTTACTGGCTGGATCCTCTGGGGAGTCTGGGAAGGCCTTCCGTAGGTACTGCCACCCTTTCCTATGGAGCAAAGTGTTAGGAGGACAAAAGTGTCTGATCCTGGCTTTTGGGAAAGGACAGAGAGGAGACAGGATTAGACAAAGTCACCAATTAATAAACTCAAAGAGTCAGGCCCAGATGGCCTAGCCCTTAGTATTGAATGCTTTTGTAATCCTGGCCCTCTGCTCACTCATTCTGCCAGTCTATTACTTCTGCCATGTGCTCTCCTCAGCCAACCTCAAAGGACTGGAAGTGACAGTGCTGTTATTCTCTGCTGAGGCAAACAAGAGTCAGGGATAGCGAGGACCCAAGGACAGGGCCTGGGAGATCATCCATCCTGCTTAGCCTCCATTTCCATTAGGTGCGGCCACCTCAGAAATGTCAGTCTGAGACAAAGATGGGGGCAGCTGCTGCAGACAGCAGGGCACCAGCCTCCCTCAGGCCTGTGCTCCAGCAGCTGGCCTGCCTGACTAGCCAGCCCTCCAGCTCTGGGTCTAGCACTCCCAGTAACCATACCTAGCACCAATACTTGATACCCAGCACCAGTACTCGATACCCAGCACCAGCCGAGTGCCCCTGGCCTCAGAGTCCACCTCTCTTCCCACAGAACCATGAAGTGTCCTTCCTATCCTACTGAGCTGCTGGTTCTGCAGAAATAAAACAAAAGGCCCTAGGGTCTTAGGGACAGAGAGCCACTGTGTTCACCCTCGTTCAGGAGATGGGGAAAGAGAGGCTTGGCAGGGCCACCGGAGTATTCTTAAGACCACTGGCAGAGGCCGGGCATGGTGTCTTACGCCTTTAATCCCAGCACTCAGGAGGTAGAGGCAGGCTGTGAGTTCGAGGCCAGCCTGGTCTACAAAGTGAGTCCAGGACAGCCAAGGCTACACAGAGAAACCCTGTCTCGAAAAACAAAACAAAACAAACAAACAAACAAAAAAGACCACTGGCGGATAAATGAGGATGATATTGGAAAACTAAATTATGTGATACAAAAGCAGATGAAGATGGCTCTGGAGAGACGGTGAGACCAACCAAGTCCTTTACTGTCCCCAAGGCAGAGTTTCTTTCCTCCAGGGATTCTTTAGGCTCACAGGCTTCTCCAAGAAGTTCTTGGCTAATAGTGGAAAAATCCCAGACTCTGGGGTTCTGCAGAGCAGGGTGATTCCCCATTTCCACCCACCCTACAGGGGTAGGTGAAGGGGGCTAGAGAAGAGGGTATCCCATGGGAGAGGCGCTGAGGAGGAGCCTGCAAAGCTGCCTCTTCTTTCTTGATGCCCTTTCCGGCTTGGGTTGGGCTTTGCTAGGCCAGTTAGCATCCGGCAGCATTGACTTGCCCCTCATTCGGAAGCTCCTACTCCAGTTAACCTCCAGTACCAGATGCCCCGCCACAGCTAGTTCTGTAGCGTACAACATTAGCAAAGGCTTCTCAGAACTAGCGGACAGTTAGGGCTGTGCCATGTCCCTGCGTCCCAGCCAAGATCTCCTGCCGGCCAAACAGGTCAGCACAGGAATGACAATCGGTGAAGTGCTCGGCGTCCTCTTCAACCCCAGCCAGGACTCAGGCCTTTGAAGCTGATCTGCAGCCTAATCAACCAGGAGTACCCTCTCCTAAGGAAAGAGCTGCCTTTCAAGGTTTAGGGAGAGAAGCTGTTTCCCTGAAGTGTTCTTCTGGCCATTGAGAGTTATGGGGCGCAAGTTGGATCTGCTGCCATACATTGCACTAGTGTCTTCTGAGTGCGCAGGAGTGTGGGTATTTTGTCTTCAAGTGTTTGCTAGCTGCCTGCCCTACTGGGTAAGTCAGGGGCTGGGGAATCCCATCTATAAAGGGCTCATGGCTAGCAGGCCTGGCATCGGAACTCCCCAGAGAGCATTGAGAGCTATCTGTTCTGGTATGGAGCCCGTGCGTCTTCACTGGCCTGCGTCTTTCCAGCTGCTTCAGCCCACAGTGCCTGGTGGAAAGCTTCCACAAGGTTCCACAGACATATCTGCCAACCAGATGAAGGGCTGTTGCTTAGTATCTACCCTGGGGGTTGAGGAGTGATACCAGCCACTTCAAACCTAAGGAACAGGGTAAGTATGGCTGTGCAAAAAAGACAACAGTAGCACCAGGTCCTGAAGGCCTTCCTGAGCCATCTTGTAACTCTTTGTTGTCATGACTCCCAGCTGCTTTCCTTCTGTCTAACTCTCTGGTTCTTCACCCACAGCCCAGATCAGTGGCAACCCCATTATCCAATCAGTGTAGGAATTCCTGAGTCTCTGCTTGTGCCCCACACCAACCAAGATCAGCAAGAGTCTGGGGAACTCGACACACAAAGCTGCTGAGAACCAGCCCCGGGCAAAAGCAGGGAGAGTGGGAGTGGGTGGGGTCGGCCCCACCTAGAACCTCAGGGTGCCAGACCCAGAGTGGACTCAAGCCACAGGACAGCATCCACTCTGAGTCACCCCAGGTCACTGGAGCTGGCCAGGCAGAAGAGCTGAGTGAGAGAGAGGCCCTGATGTCTTGGGTTTGCTCTTGGAACCCACACTGAGGCTCTCCTAAGAGTCTCTTCCCACCATCCGTGTGCTTACTGCCCCCTAGGCCTTTGCATATTCCTTTTCTGAGAACAGAGCATGTGGCTGGCACATAGAGTTTCTTTCATACTGAGAATAATGCAAGAACGAGAAATAGTACTGGGCGTGGTGGCGCACACCTTTAATCCCAGCACTCGGGAGGCAGAGGCAGGTGGATCGCTGAGTTCGAGGCCAGCCTGGTCTACAAAGCAAGTCCAGGACAGCCAAGGCTACACAGAGAAATCCTGTCTTGAAAAAAACAAAACAAACAAACAAACAAAAAACAAATGAAAAGAACGAGAAATAACTTGGATCAATTGAGCCAAAAAAGCCACTTCTACCTAATTCAGCTAATGGGAGCCCCACACCTAACATATCCCCCCCACAGCTGCCCAGTCACCTCCAAGGACAGTTATACAGCTGGGATATTTGCTGCTTCCTACAGTAAGTATTCCAGGAGACGCTGAATGACAGACATGTACGGGTACGGCTAGAGCACGTGGCTGCAGTTCCAGGGCACTCTGCTACAGAAGAGTAACTGTCACCCAGTGGTGACAGCCGAGGCGCTGAGCACTGCCTCCTTCCTTCAGTGGCTGAGCACTGGCAGTGCTGCATTTAGGGTTAGAACACCTTGGTAAGTTCTGGAGTTGGTCCAAGGCCACAAAGACATTCTCTTGGTAAGAATGGGTCTGTCTACTGGGGACATTATCTTCCATGATTTGGTCCCAAGAGATGTTCCCTTGCTCCTACCTGGCTGACACAGATACCCACAGTCATGCAGTTGCTTGTCATGAGGTGGGAGTTTGGTGTCTGCTTGCAGGGAGAGAAACGGGGATGAGAGACGGCTGCTGTTTACACCTTGTCCTGGCAAGGTATCTAGCCAAAGCCAGCACTGTTTAAATGCTCTGTGAGCCACTACATAGGCCATAGGAGCAAGGTGCATTGAGGGAAGAGGTGGCAGAAGACAAAGAAACACTAGGGTCTGCAGCAGTGGCTCAGCCTCCAGGCCTGGGCTGCAGGTGGGGTGCTTCCTGGTACTTCAATGGTTACTGAGCAAAGACAAGTGTCAGCAGGTGGAAGTCCTGTCTTAATAAGACCTTGCTCGCACTCCAGAGAGCTACAGTGGGTCAAGGGAGGCCAGACCCTGCAATTAGCAGCTTCAAGTTCAAGAATCCCAGAGACCAATGCCTGGTGTCATCCTGGACAGCAACAGTGGTGCAGAGAGCGCAGGAATCTAGGGCATCATGGCTAGGCAAAGCAAGTGAGGTGAGGAGGATGGGAGGAGCCAGCAGAGAAGGCTGTACCGGTGAGACATGATGGTGGGTATTTGCAACAGACAAAACAGCTGATCCAGCAGACGGAAAGGACACCTGGGTCCCCACATCTGGCCTGGATCCTACTCACTGATACTCTCCAGGCTTGCTCAGCCCTGCAAAACCGACACCCTGGACACTTGTCTACCTGGTCTCAGGCAAGACATCTGAAATCTTCCTTCTCTCATGCAGTGGGGGCTCCAAGTGGTCCTGTCCTGTTCCCAAGGTACCTCATGGTCCCTAGAGAGGATGCAGCAGATGGCACAAGAACAGAGAACTAGGCCGGGCGTGGTGGTGGCGCACATGTTTAATCCCAGCACTCGGGAGGCCGAAGCAGGCAGATAGATGTGAGTTCGAGGCCAACCTGATCTACAAAGTGAGTCTAGGACAGCCAAGGCTAACACAGAGAGAATGTGTGTCGAAAAACAAAAGCAAACAAACAAACAAGCAAAAAAAAAAAAAAAAAAAACACCCCCAAACCAAAGCAAAACAAACAAACAAACAACGACCCAGAGAAGCACTGGCAAACAGCAGAGCTGGGGCTTGACTGAGCCCTACTGGACCACTGGATTTGTACACACAACATAGTCCAGGTATCCACACAACATCTACAGGAAATTCCTGAAACTACCTAAAACTTCCCAGCCATCCAAGGTGAATTTATCTCTGAACTGAAAGCCTGTGAATTTTGGGACAGTACTCACTGTTTCTCTCTGGGCCTCATCTTTAGGATGCTGCTGTGGCCCATGCTTGCCTCTCACAGAGCACACAGCATTAGGGGCATGCCAAAGGGGATAGAGGGGGCTGGCAAAGTGCTGCTGGGCCTTCAACATGAGGGTTGCTGTTTCTGACAGGCATGGGGCTGGAATAGCCAGGCAGTGACAAAAGCATAAACCACAGCCAGATAGATCCCAAACCTACCCCACTTTGGTCTTTGTGAAGCCACGGATTACAAGGTCCTGGGACCTGCAACCCTAAGTAGACATGGTCCAGTGGAAGAGCCACACATCTTTTCTGGGCTATTATTTTCTTTCCTATCACCTCTCTCTAGGCTTGGTCTGTGTCCTGGGGTCTCTGTTGCCTTCTCAGCCTTATCTGGGACTCATCGCTGTCCTCCAACCATCTCTGACTGTGCTCACACACACTCTATGACACCAAAAGTGACACACATTGGAAAGAGAGAGAGAGGCTTGGGCCCATGACAAGACTGCAAGAGGCAGGTGGGGAAGTTACTACTAGTTCTACCCAGCATCATAGGAGCTATATTCCTATCTCCACAGAAGGAATGCAGAGCAAATATGGGGTGGTTTGGGTTATAATCAGCCTACTATGTGGCTACTACCCTGAAGCTCCCCCCCACCCCGCACCCTGGCAGCTTTCACAGCGCTCCAAGAAGCACGCCCCATTGCTGGTGTAGGAGAAACTTTGGGCTGATACAGAACAAAGAGGGAATCCAGGCTGGCAATTACCCAGCTAATTTCAGCTATGTAGACAACCAAATCAGATATTTTAGTTTCTTTAAAAGCCCACCTCAGGGCCTGAATCAGCCACCTAATTAATTATCTGTAGCAGCCTGGGACTGTCTGGGTATAACACAGGCCCTTGTGATGCAAGATGCTGGCTTGTCCCTGAATGCTGTCCTGGTGATGTAATCATTATAATTAGATTCAACCTGGGTCTACCTCAGTCATGAACTCTCAGCAAGCACATTGGATCGACTTTTCATCACGTTTGAGTGAAGTCACAGACACCTTCTGGGAGATGCCTATTTTTGCCGACTCCCCTCTTTCCTGGCCCTGAGGCCCCAACCAGCTTGCTCTCTGAGTGGTCCCCCTCCCTTCTCCAAACTGGAAAAGGATGTCTAACACACTTCAGCCAAGACCCACATCAGTTAAGAGGCTCCCCTGCACACCACAAGGACTCTTCAATAGTAGAACTGGTGAACTCTCAGTTTTGTGGCTACACAGGGAGTTGGGGCACCAGAGCAGGTGGCTCTGGACACACATGAGGTCCACCTAGGGAAATTCCAAACTCTACAGTCCTGAGCTGACCAAACTGCCCTGCTGATAATGGGACCCAACCTCCACCTCACTGATTCAGCATTCCCTGGGCAAGAACTCAGCCCACTGTCTTCTACCAGCTTCTAGACCTACTATTGCTGGCTACAAAGATGGCTTTGGGCCACATTGGGGACAGGACTACCTTCAAACTGTGAGTGAGCAGGCTGCCCTCATTTAGCAACACAAAGGGGGCTCTGTTTTCTCTGCAGAAGGGAATGTGGTTACACAGCTTTTTCTTCTTGTCCTTGTGAACAGTACTGTCTCTCACCTGAAGGAAGAACATAGGTCCCAGTGCCACAGTCGGGATCATGGAAATCCTGTTTCCTAACCCAATCCTAGTGTACCGTTTGTTCCCAGGACTGACACCTTGAGGGCTGCTCACGTGCTTCCTTGGGGTATCTGCCTAGACCAACACTGCTCAGCTCTTGGTCTGTCTCAGGATGACCAGCAGGTTCTACTGCACCGTGGCATGGGGCACAGGGCCATCTTACACAGCCCATCCTCCCCACATTTTGTATTAAACCTCAAGGCTTGAGTCCCCAGGGGACACAAAAGTATTGGGCTGGAGCACTGCCCCGAGCTTGTTCGGAGGGTAAGCAAGCATCCGCAGAGGATGGGTGTGAGGTCAGAGTTGCTTGTGTAGCCATGTGTTATGTGCCATTGCAGTGGTGGAGACATGTTTCTGAGTATCCTGTGTCTTCACACAGCCCTAGTGGCCCAGCCCCGTGTCCCCCCTCCCCGCCCAACTCCTACCTCCCAGGGCTTGTTTCATGACGAACTCCATGACGATAGGTTGGTTCCTCGGGAGCCACTCCGGGGTCAGATCTCACATTCAAGTGTGGTCAGAGTCCTCTGCCTAGAGAGAACAGGTGGTCACAGGTGCCCTGACCAGGCTCTCCTGAGACTCTCATCTCTCCCCTCTCCAGTATCCCAGAGAGTCCAGTGTGAGAGGCGTTGTCCCCACACCCAGACCAGGATGGCAGGGTTCAGAGCCCAGCCAAACCAACAGTCACCTTGTCGCTTCTGGGGTTTCCGAAAGGAAGCTTTTAGCTGCCACTGCAGCTCACAACTTGGGGCTGTCAGGTACTGGAGTCTGGCACCAGTCTCCTCAAGCGGGAGTGGAGCCCAGGGGGCGTTTGAAGGTCAGTGCTCTGCTGTAATGCCCCAGGTTCTGACTGCTCAGCCGCCTTGGCAGGTCTGGAGCTGTGGGGGTAGGAGGGATCCCTCTAGAGAAGAACTGGGGAGACAAATCCATGAACGTTGTCCCTCACGAAAGGTCCTTATGCCTTCTGACTGGTCTCAACTCTGTCTCTAGGGAGACTCTGGGGGCCCCCAGGGGGCCCACAGCAGAACCGGCCCTGGATGGGGGAATAGAGATGGCAGGGTCCCAGTCTTCCAGTGGGAAAGTAGGCTGATAAGCCCCTTCTGTCTCTGCTTGGGGTAGGGCGGTCCAAGCCAGAATGCCCAACCTAGGCTGAAGTGCCAGCAGTGTTTGGGAGGGTGCTTCTGTAGTGCCAATAGCTGCAGAGGCATCCCTGTTTGTATGGTCTTTCCTGTCCAGGAACCTAGTCCCTGGAGATCCAGTCTTCACAGGTTTCCCTCCGACGAATGAGACCCCAAGGAACTAGAGAAGGGTGCCAGGCAAGGAGAGTGTCCCAGAAGCTAGGGGTTCAGGGATGCCTTAGCCACAAAGCCAATTGCCTTCTAAACTTCTGTCTCCTGGGAGTCGGGGGATGAGGGGGCTCCGCAGGGCCAGCCGCAGAGAGGCTCGGACGCTGCGGAGAATCCGCAAAGACCAAGTCTCGCGGCCGCCGCCGCACCCTTTGCTTTGCAGGCTGCGAGACGCTCGCCCAGGAGAGCGGCCTCAGGCCAGAGCGCGCCAGGGGGAAAAAAGGACACCTATGGGAAAGGGAAACTAAGGGCCGCTTCAGCACCTCACGGTGGACAGCGCCCTCCAGGCTGAGCAGCCTTGCGGAAAAAACCTTAGGTCTGAAAAGCAAGGAACCCACAGCAGGGAAACCCCAGGATCTGGGGAGGAGACTCGGGGCTAAGAAAGCGGGGAGTCGGGAAGGGAAGCCCAGGTATCGGGAGAAAGACTGGGCTGGGAAGCGGAGGGGAGGGGAGCCGGTTAAGGTCGGACCGGCTGCAAGGGCGCCGGTTACCTTCCAGGGTGGATGATCAGCAGCAGCGCGCTCTCGGGCCGGCGGGGTCCATGTGGCGCTCTGTGCTGCTGCGGCGGCTGAAGGGCACCGCGAGGAGGGCGCGTCACTCAGAGGCGCCCCCGCCCGCGTCCCGCATGACGAGGAGGGCGGGGCGCGGCGCCGGGGGCGGGGTGGGGGGGCAGCCGCGCCCCCGGTTCCCAGATCCTGGCCTGGCGCGCGCGACAGCTGCATAAGGGCCCTTCCTCGGCATGGGCCATTCTCTTCGCACAGGCTTGGAGACCCTGCAGAAGTCCTCGCTTGCAGGCGCAGGGCGAAAGCGGGGCCCGGGTCGCCACCCCTAATCACCCACAGTGTTTGTTCTTGACCCGGTTGCCTTCGGCTCGGCTCCTTTGCTGGCAGTGTGGGAGGAGGGAGCGCATCCCCGAGACCCCGATCGCGCTGGATAGGCCCACACATCCAAGCTTGTCCGTTGTGTAGAGACGCCAAATGTGGCTTTGGTGAGACAGAAACCCCAGCCAGTTAGTGACGCCTGAAGGTCACTGCGGACACGGGGTGGGGGTTCCTCGGAGACAGCCACAGCTCCGCCTCTAGGCCGCCCCTTCAGCGGCGCCAGTATTTCAACCCTGGTGCGGCTGCACTGCAGAATCTAGCGGCCACGAACTTGGTGGACACAAGGTTGGCCTGGCATTTTTCTATGTATCCTGGGGCGGGCTTCTGTTAAGGCAATCGGCTCCGCAGAAGCCAGAGCATGTCGGGACACCTAAGCTGTTCTGATTCTGGCTAGCCAAAACTCCTGACCCTCAGGGGCTAGCTAGTGCTGATGGCCGTCTCATTAGCTGTTACTGCTCCTCCTGGCTCAGTCATTCCTCAGGCTTGGGTAGATCTCAAGATCACCCAATTCAGTGAGACTTCTCGCCTAATAAGTATTCCTCCCTCACCAACATCCCAAAGCTCCTCCCGGGTGCTTGGCGGCTTGAATTGGCCGAGATAGAGTCCATCACTGACTTGTTTTTTTATCCGTTTCCTGTTCCTCTGACCTGGCAGATTCAAAGTAGCAGAGACCAGAAAGGGAGCTAGAGTGAAGAGAAGAAGGAAAGTGTCAAGCCCCACACCTCCTAGATTCCACTTTAGCCTGGGGCTCAGGGATCAGAAGTGGCCTCGGAGTTAGGGAGCCTCTCAGTACTGTCTGATCCCACTGGTGGAGTGCCTGCACTGCACCTAGGCATATGCCAAGGAGGCTGGGACCATTCAGGAAGTTGGACCAGCATGACTCACGCTGACACAGAGGAGTCAAATCTCCCAGGAGCCCTTCCCACTGGCACTGCCCATCTTGGTTCATCCATCACCCTCCTAGTAAGGTTGGTTGATGTCCCAAGCCTCCTGCAGGCCCAGGACTGATGCCCTGTGGAGTAGGGTCCACCTGGATACAGATGTGCCCAGTCTGCCTCCTCCTCTGTTTTTTGGAGTCTATGGTAGCCAGCAAAAGCAAAGGCCAGAGCAAGGAGGACCCAATCCTTCTCACTGGCTCTTCTTCTCCCCAGCTGGCCCTCTGGCAGCAGTCCCATAGAAGACCCATGTTGACCTCCTGAGCCACAGCAGGCCAAACTCACCCGTTTACTACCCCAACTCAGCCCTGAGCCAGCTGAGATTATATAGGCAGAGGACCTCAGGGCTCCCAGGCTTCCAGGGCTACTTCATCTGTTTCCCTCTGGCTGTCTCTGTCTTCCTGTGTCTGCTTTGTCTCTCTCTCTTTGTTTCTCTGTCCTGGCTTTTTTTTTTTTTTTTTTTTTCTTTTCTTACTGTATGGGTGTTTTGTCTGCATGCCTGTGTACCACGTGTGCATCTAGTGCCTATAGGGTCCAGGCGAGGGGGTTGGATCCCCTGGGACAGGAGTTACAGATAGCTGTGAGTTACTGAGTGGGCGCTGGGACCCAAACCCGGATCCTCTAATGTGCAGACCCCCTAGTTGAATCATCTCTTCAGCCCCACCCCCCTAGTTTAATTTTTCTGTTTTGTTTTTCGAGACAGGGTTCCTCTGTAACCCTGGCTGTCCTAGACATACTTTGTAGACCAGGCTGGCCTCGAACTCACAGCGATCCATCTGTCCCTGCCTCCTAAGTTCTGGGATTATAGGCATGTGTCACCATGCCCAGTTCTTAGTTTAATTTTGTATATGTGTTGTTTTGATTTTTGTTTTTTTGGTTGTTTGTTGTTTTCTGAGACATTCTAATGTGTTGCAGGCTGGCTGACCTTTATACTTCTGCCGTCACCTCCCAAGTCCTGAGAGTACAGAACAATGTCATGCCCAGACTCTGCTGAGGGATACAGGGAAGGATAGTGTCAGTCACAGGTTCGAGTTACAGACTCCTAGGTGACAGCTGCTTGGGCTTGAGAAAGACTTCAGTGAAGGGCTCCCCTGGGGAGAATACTCCATTGCTGCCTGGGGTGTGGACTGGAGCTAAGGCTGACTGCTACAAGCTGCCTCGACCTCTGAACCTATGACATGAAGAGGCATCATGGCAAGAGGCCGCTGCCTAACTCACCAGCAATCTGGCTACGAAGTGGTCTGAGAGCAAGCCAACCAGCCTGACCTAAAACTCACAGAATTTGAGATCACAAACGCAGCAGAGATCCCTCTGCTTCTACTGTCCAAACTGTTGGGAGCTGAAGGGATGCCCTACCACACCTGACAGCTTCATTGATATTTTGGTATTCTTGTTTGCCATATCTCTATATAAAAGGAACATTGGGGCTGGAGATGGCTCAGCAGAAAGGCAAGGGCTTGCTGCTCTTACAGATGATCTGGGTTCAGTCTACAGACCTCCAGCTGTACGGACAATCACAGAGACCCCGTGAAAAAGACTGGTTTGTTGCATATCCAGGGAGTAAGAATTCCTGGGATCCAGAGGACTTGTCTCTTGGCACATGCAGGAGGCAGAGATAGGGGAAACGGATAGACGTCAGGAGAGGGCATCACGGAGAGGCAATAGCTAGAGGGAGCAGGTCCCCACCTAGAGCTCAGCCACTGACACCATGTGGATCTGCTTATGTAAAACTGCTGGCTGAGGGACTTGGGACAGAGGAGGGGCACTTTGCTCATTTGTCCCTTGTACAGGTGCTGAATGGCTAATAGGCCGGAGCACTGCAAACATGGTGCTGGCAGGCCTTGTCCTTTCCCCTCCCCTCCCCCGTGCTAAACCATTAGATTACATCCCTAAAGCTAGCCCTCAAGGGTTAGCCCCTTATTTGACCACTTCCTTGTGCCTGACTAAAACTCCAAGGTCCAGCAATTAAAACTCATATTTTGGCTACACCGGCTAACAGGTTCACTGAAGTTATCCCCTTAAAAAACCCATTCTTTCCGGGTGCGGTGGGGCATGACTATAATCTCAGCACTCAGGAGGCCGAGGCAGGCAGATCTCTGTGAGTTGGAGGCCAGCCTGGTCTACAAAGTGAGTCCAGGACAGCCAGGGCTACACAGAGAAACCCCGTCTCAAAAAACCAGTAGACGAACAAAAACCAGTCTTACAGAAACACCTTTGTCTTTGTCCTATCCAGAGAGAGCCTTTCCCCGCCCCACCCCCAGTCTCTCCAGATTAATATTTCCCTTGTGCTGAGAACTTCGTGTCTGGGTATGTTTGTACAGACTCGGAGGGTATACAGAACACCCTCCACTTTGGTTCCTCTGCAATGCAGGCTGCTCCAGAGGACACTCTGGCTTTTCTGGAAATCTCTACAGATCCCCCCTCTAAGGGAGGCTATCCTATCCACCTGAATAGGCCGATTCTGAGAGGAAGGTGGCCTCCCTGCTCTGGGCTCAGAAAGGATCTCAGAAGAACTTTTAGGTTCTTGGAGTCATCTTCAGTTCTGGTGTGGGGGCTAACAGCAGGTGACTGTCACTGGGGCTGCAGAGGGGGGTGCATTATCTTTGTCGCCTGACTGATCCTATTCAAGCATTGGTCCAGGAACTTCAAACACTAACTTAATAATTGAGTGCCCTGAATAATACAGGCCTAGGGCTAGCACCATCTGTGAGGATACTTCCTGCTGGGTCCTGTGATTATTCAAAAGAGCAACGGTGAGAAGCCAGGGGGAGAACTGCAGTTGCTCATCTGAGCTGGGCGGCAGCAGCCAGGACTCTCGGTGGACGGACTTTGGGTAGAGAGATCTCTATGGGCCTCCTGATGCGCTGTTGCCAAACCGGTGGCTGGTCCTAGAAGGCTAGACGCTGAGGTGTAGGAATTTGTCCCCTGAGATCCTAAGATCAGAAGTAGGGGTGCTGCCCTCACTGGTGGCCTCTTGCCAGCAATCCTACCCTGGCTTCTGCTAGTCCCAAATCATATACTGCTGAAACGGTTTAACATTAAGAAGCGTGGTTGCTGCCACCAAGGCTTGGACCCAACCTTGCACAGACCCAGAGCCTCTAGCTGGGTGGTGTCCGGAAGCACCCCAAGTCTTTCTCAGTAGCCTGGCCTTCAACACCAGGGCTTACCGCTCCCAAGCTCCTGAGAAGCTTTAAGGTGCATACCGGAGGCTGTGGCTCTAGAGGCCTCTCTAAGGAGCTTGACCCTCCCTTCCCCCACCCTGAACTCCCTTGTTAGCTCCGCCTGTGAGCACAGGGACAGAGTACACAGACAGCTCACAGAAGAGCCACTTCTGTCCCTAGACAATTCAGGCTCAGAGGTATAGCTGGGTGGTTGCCTGAGGAGGTCAGTGTCGGGGGCTAAAGCTGGATGGATCCAGGCAGCCCTGACCTTTCTGATTACCATGGAGGCTTACAACAGCCAGTATGGTTTAGCATGAACTGTACCACACCCCGCTCCCTTTGTGCTCCCCGAGACCTGAACCCCAGTCCCAGGAAGAGCCTGAGCTGAACCAGGATCAAGAGTGAGGCATAGACACAAGCTGGTGGGGCATGGAAGCCTGGAGGGTCGGAGCCATGCTAAGGTTCCCTGTTCCCTGCTGAGGTCTCATCCATTATAGCTAGGACACTTCAGGTCAAACCCCATGACTGTCACTCTCTCAGTATTTGGAACTTCCAATACACGGTCTCCCCAAGGCTGAGGGCTCACTCAGGCCCAGCAGCTTGCCTGGACAATAAGGCTGGGTCTCTGGTTGCCCACCTGAGACCAGAGCTCTCCAGCTACAGGGCAGAACCCTGGGATGCTTAGCACTCATCTTAGTAGGGTTGCAGTTAAAAAGCTGCCTCCAGTGGAGTGACTGAGCCTGTTCTTGAAGAGTAGGCTTCAGGGAGACTCTCTCCAGATAGGATGTGGGTTGGTCTGACTACTAAATCTGAGGAGAAGTCTGCCTGGTGGTGACTACAGTCAGGGATGAAACCCTCCTGTTCTGGGGCTCCAGACCAGCCCCATAAAGATGCAGATGGAGGGCAGGGTAGGAGAGGTGAGCTAAGCCATTTTGGAAGGCTTCCTTCTGCTGCTGCCTCTCAGGTAACACACAGATTGAGGCATGCCATAGGTGTGTGTTTCTGGGCTGTCACATACCAGAGAAGCAGAGAGAGGGCCTCCTGTGCTCAGACGAGAGATGCTCTGGCTCAAGGCTGGCTCTGCATTGGCACCCATGGGCATAGATCTCCTGACTACTGGACCTCACGTCTACGGGCAGAGGCATCAGTTTCTGGACCCAGGTCCTGTTGTGTTGTGTCTGGAGTGTGGCCAAGTCAAACTAGAGGTGAATGGGAGGTATAGCAAAGCAGCTTGCTTGGACAAGTTCAGAGGGTCCCTTCCCCTATAAAGGGTGAGTGTCCAGAGTTCAGCCTTAGCAGCTCACCTTTAAGTTAGCTAGGTAGGAGAGCTTCATCGCAAAAGCCAGGGGACAGTACTATCCTGGGCTTCCTTTCTTTTCTCTCTTCCTGTAGAGCCAGTTGGTGGCTGTCTGGGAATACCTCTGATGCCAAAGAAAAGAACTCAATACAATGAAACAGAGTTGGAGAAATATTTTTCAGGACTGGAGATTAACTCCAGTGAGGTAATCACTCTACAAACTGAACTATATCCCCAACCTACGGTGTTTGTTAAGAGATTTTATCATAGACGAACTTTCTAGTAACTGGGGTTAATAGAAAGGTTCTGAAGGAAAAAATATACGCCCAAGTGTGGGTATGGACATTTAAAGAGAAAGGCATGTTTACATGTCTATAATTTCTGTACAGAGAGATGGTTTTGATAGCTTCTGAAGTTATCTTTAGGGGTGGCCAAGGAGCTTTTTCTTCTTTGTGAGTGAGGTCATATGGTGGTCCCTGAGGTATGCTGGGTATGACTATAGTTGATGAAGTCAAAGCGTAAGTGACAAGAGTTGCCCCAGGGAATTGTTTTTATTATAAACAATTTAAAGTCTTATTTTGAAGATTTCCAAAAAATCTGCAGGTTTATATCTAGGGAAAGATTAATGTTATGCACTATATGCTTAGGCCTTAAGTATGGTTATTACCATTTTAATTTTATTATTATAATTTATGTGTATGTATACGTGTCTGCTTGTCCACATGCACACCTTGAGGCAAGAAGGCATTAGATCCCCTGGGACTGGAATTACAGCTGCCTGATACAAGTTCTGGGAACTGAACCCACATCCTCTGCAAGAGCAGCAAGTGCTATTTTAACCACTGAACCATCTTAATAGCCATAGCCTGTTGCAGTCAATTTAGTGGTATGGCCTAATAATGTTTATTATGAGGCCTATAATTATTATTACGGCAGGATTTTCTAACCCACTAGCAATCAATGAAACATAGACACTTGTTATATTTTTTTCCTATTTTTGTCATTTTTTATTTTTTACATATACATTTATATTATTACAGGTATATACAATAAACTACCTATAGCAAGAAGAATCATGAAACAACCAGGAATCATATAAATATTACATTCTTAGTGTTTTGACAGCCTTGAAGAAAACATCTTTCCTATTTTGGTGCATCTAAAATTCTGAGTGCACTGAGTTATGTTTTAAAATAGCCTTAGTTAACCTGGGGCAGGGCAGATACTAATCTCCTAAACTACTTCCCATAGTGGGGCAGATATCCCATATCCTGCCCCAGTCCCATGCCATCTGCTTCTAATAATGTCTATCGAGCTACCGCCCATCCATAATCCAAATACCTGCTAATTATCATCATCTGGGTCAAATCCTCTATTCACGCTGGCCATGTGCTTCTCCTCCACCTCACCCATGGGCACCGCCTTCTTCTTCTTCTTGTTCTTGTTCTTGTTCTTGTTCTTCTTGTTCTTGTTCTTGTTCTTGTTCTTGTTCTTCTTCTTATTCTTGTTCTTCTTCTTATTCTTGTTCTTGTTCTTGTTCTTGTTGTTCTTGTTGTTGTTGTTGTTGTTGTTCTTCTTCTTCTTCTTCTTCTTCTTCTTCTTCTTCTTCTTCTTCTTCTTCTTCTTCTTCTTCTTCTTCTTCTTCTTCTTCTTCTCTCTTCTCTTGTCTCCCCTCCTTCCCAAGAGCCCTGGAACCTTAGCCACGCCCATCCCATTGCCCTACCCAGGTGTGATGGTCTTTTATTGGTCAAACAGGTTAGGCTCTCAGGCAAGGCACACTTTGGGGCACAGAGGGAGCAAGCAGTAATTAGCATCAAAACACATCAGACCAGCCTCTAACGGCCAGCCCTTCATCTTTTTAAGTGAGACAGAGTCTCCCTATGTAGCTTTGGCTGGCCTGGAACTATCCATGTAGACCAGGCTGTCCTCAACCTTAGAGCTCCTCCTGCTTTTACCTCCCCCAAGTACTGGGAGTTAAAGAGATGTGCCATCACTCCCGATGGCTTCATTACTATTTTAATATTCTTGTTTGAGATATTTCTATGTAAAAGAAATACTGGGGCTGCAGAGATGACTCAGCAGGTAAGCAAACTTGCTACTATTTTTTTTCTCCCTCTCAAGGCAGGGCTCTTCTGTGTAGCCCTGGCTATCCTAGACTCACTTTGTAGACCAGGTTGGTCTCGAACTCAAAGAGATCCACCAGCCTCTGCCTCTTGGAGGGCTGGGATCACAGGTGTGCCTCACCACGTCTGGCTAGCTTGCTGCTCTTATAGAAGATCCAGGTTCGGTTTCTGGCACCGACATAGCAACTCACAACTATCTGTGACTCCAGTTCCAGTGGATCCAATGCCTTACATATGTACATGCAGGCAAAACACACATACATATAAAAACACTCATCTCACATAAAATTTTTTTTTCAAGATAGGGTTTTTCTGTGTAGACTTGGCTGTCCTGGACTTGGCCTGCCTCTGCCTCCCGAGTGCTGGGATTACAGGTGTGAGCCACCACCGCCTGGCTATAAAAATGTTTTTTAAAGTAAAAAGAACATTGTTTTTTAATGTAGGCACACTTGACAGCAAGTTTTGTTAACTGTACCGGAGCTTTTGAGGATTTCAAGCAGACTCCAGGGTAAGAGTCTCTTTCCCTTTCAGTGTTCCCTCAGTTTTCCTTGTCTTTCTATCCTGCCTCCCAGGGATGCTTGTGGACCATAACCCTGGAGTGCATTGCTTGGACCCTGGCCCTCCTGGGTTACCTCTCGGATGTAGAATAGCACCCAGCTGTCTCCAATGTCCCCCCAGGAACCTTGGAGGAGCCAATAAGGCAAGGGAGAAACTGTCCAACACCAGCTGCCAACCCTCACTGCCACGGGGAGACAGTCCAGCTACTGTCTTGTCCTTACCCACCCTATCCAGCCACCACCTGCCCACTCAGCCCCTTGTACTTTCATCTCTTCACCAGGTCACACAACACATTTGTGTCTTTCTCACAATTAGCCCATCCTTTTCAGCTTATTCTAGCAATCCTTGGAAGGCATACAGGAAATTCATGTGGTGAGGGCTTCATGTTGTGTTTTTATAAAGTGGGAGGTGAGAGGGGGATGGAGGCGGGGCTAAGCTCCTCCCGTGATGATGAGCTGACTCTGCCAGGATCACAGCACTACCATTATGGGTCTAGAACCCTGAGGTCCAAACACCTCCCTCTAGACCTTCCAATGAGTTTCCAGTCACAGACTCTGGGGTTACTTCCAAGCTAGAGCAGGCACACAGTGGAAATGAGCTCAGGAACGTTCCTGTAGGTCATAGCCTTGTAGGAGAGACAACCTGGACTGTGGCTTTGTCCCACCCCATCTGATACTACCCAGGTAGATGGATTTAGGACAAATCCAAAACACCCCTGGCCCTTGCTGATGAGGGATGTCCACGTGTCCCTTGGCTTCTGGGGAGCAGCCAGGGCAAAGAACTCCTCAGGAGACATGAAACTGAATGCCCCAGATGAATATCCGGACTGGTGACAGATGCCAGCCCCATACCAGGCGCCAGGCAGCAGGGAGACATAATGCTGACTTCTGCCTCTGGCTAAAGACACAGGTCACTCAGACCTGCTGCTGTGGAAGCCAGGCTGCCTGAGGCTAGCCTGTTATGTGAGCTCCCAGCCACACAGTGGATTGCAGTGGGTTTCTTTGTTAGGTTTTTGTTTTTTCAAGACAGGGTTTCCCTATGTAGCCTTGGCTGTCCTAGACTCATTTTATAGACCAGGCTGGCCTCAAACTCACAGAGATCCACATGCCTTTGCTACCCAGACTACTACTGGGATTACAGGCGTGTACCACCAGGCCCAGCTGTTCGTTTGTTTGATAGGGTTTCTTTTCCTTTTTTCTTTTTTTTGGTCTTTCTTTCTTTCTTTTTTTCTGAGACAGGGTTTCTCTGTGTAGCCTTGGCTGACCTAGACTCACTTTGTAAACCAGGCTGGCCTTGAACTCACAGAGATCTGCCTGCCTCTGCCTCCCAAGTGCTAGGATTAAAGGTGTGCACCACTACCGCCTGGCGATAGGGTTTCTTGATGTAGACCTTTCTGTTTTGGAACTTGTTGTGTAGACAATGTTGACCTCAAACTCAGAGATCCTTTCGCCTCTTTGCCTCCAAAGGCTTGTGTGGTGGTCTAGATAGGGATGGCCATGGTGGCTCATAGATGTGAATGCTCAGTCAAGAGGGAGGGAGTGGCACTATGAGGAGGTGCAGTCTTACTGGAGGAAGTGTGTCACTGGGGGTGGACCGGGCGGACACTCCAGGCGCAGTGTCTCTCTCTTCCTGCTGCCCGTGGATCCAGCCTGTGTGCCCACTATGCTTCCCACCATGAAAATAATGGATTAACCCTCTGAATGTAAGCAAGCACTGAGTAAGTGCTTTCTTTTTGTAAGAGTTGCTATGGTCATGATGCCTCTTTACAGCCACAGAACATTGACTAAGACAGCGTTTGCCTCCTTGTGGTGGGTTTCTAAGGTAGGAGATGTAGACACTGTCCCAGAACTGTGCTGTGGGAGGAAGCAGGTGAGGACTGTATCCTTAAGGAGCTGCAGATCATCTGGCATGTGTGACAGGATAGAACCTGGGCTGGATCCTTAGTAGGAGTGCACAACTGGACCAGCAGGGCTCTGTGGGGCAGGGCATTTCCCAAGACCTCCATCAGCCTCCCTAGGGATGGATTTAGGGAGGGGAAAAACTGGGACCTGCCAGAAAGGCATCCCAGACAGGTGCAGAAAGCCTGGCTCAAAAGCTGTGGAGAATGGGCATAGAACGTACCAGTGTCACAGGAGACTGGGATATTCTGCCAAATGAGAAGGAGCAAAGGCTTAGAAGCTTGGTTCTAAGAGGCTCAGGACACTGGAGTCCCCAGAAAACAAAGATCAGGGCTATAGACTCAATCGTAACAAGTGAGGCAGTGGGGGCAATGGAGGGAGTGGAAGAGTGCCTTTCATGAGGTGGTGGGCGGGCGAGCTGCCTAGAGCTGCTTCTCACTTCCAGTCTAAGATGCAAAGGATGCTGACCAGTCACTTTCCACTGCAGTTCTCAAGTCTAGCCAATTCTCAGCTTCCCGATGCCTGAGAAAGGGCCCTGCTAGTGTCATAGCTCTCAGAACCTCCCAGAGGACAGAGACAGCTGGATGCATGTTTGGTTTGACACTGCCTCAAGAGATGCAAAAAGCCATCTTATATGACTATATCCTGAGGATCCCTAGTCATCTCTGCCCCCATGGGAATCCTTAGAATGGATGCAGCTGTTGCTAGGGGGATCAACGGTGAGTGGCTTGTGGAAGCCTCTAGAATACCATCCCACCTGAGATAGTAACTTGGAACCATAGTTTACTCTGATGAGAACAGCCCTAAGCAGTGAGGCCCTAAGGCAGGCCTAGGGACCGGGAGGGTACTGGAGCTGGAACAGGACCATACCAGACTCAACACAGTCCTGCCTTGGCGACCCTGGTCCCAAGAAGAAGACGGAGGCTTGAGCCACATGCTTGTGGTCTCTCAAATCTGCAGAGGGGGCCTCAAATAAAGTGGATTCCAGCAGGCAGGGAACACTGAGCTGCAGCCTGAGGTTACTCTGCAGGATATGTATCTCTCCAGCCCTCGTGGTGAGGCCTGGGAATCAGGTTGTTATAAAGCCTGCGAAGTACCAGGGTAGGCTGTGAGGTGGCTGACTCCTGTCCATGTTCTATGCTAGGTATGGATATCAAGTACCCGAGCCATCTGGCTCTAGGACCCCTTGGACTTCCGAATGTCTTTCATTACAGAACCATCACTGAAGACCCTAAAATACACTCCTTCCCTTCCTGGCAACCAGGGCCACCCTGGATCTTCTCCACTCACATCTCTTCCTGACCAGCCATTTGTTCCCAGGAAGACCTCTTTTGGGTATGAGGTGTTGCTTTCAGGTTCATGTACTGGGGCTTGTTTGCCAGCTGGTGGTGTTACTGGCAGATTACGGCCTCGCTGGGACGCTGATGTCATCAACAGATCAGCCCGCTAAAAAGTTCACACTGTATGGTAATTAGGAGGTAGAGCCTGGTTAGAGAACGTTCCTGAAAGTATATCTCCATCCTCCGCTCCTTTTTTGCTCTCTGCTTCCTAGATGCCATGTGATGAACAGCTTTTCTCTGATATGTCCTTACACCGTAGTACTCTGCCTCACCTCTGGCCAAAAGCAATAAAATCAGAATACTATGGACTGGACAGAGAGACTCTAAAAAACCATCAGACAAAATAAATTCTTTCTCCTTGTTTCTTCTCAGGTATCTTGTTACAGTGGCTGTCTTAGTTAGGGTTTTATTGCTGTGAATAGACACCATAACCAAGGCAACTCTCTTTGTTCATTTTTGTTTTTGTTTTGGTTTTTCGAGACAGGGTTTCTCTGTGTGTGGCCTTGACTGTCCTGGACTCGCTTTTGTAGACCAGGCTGGCCTCGAACTCACAGCGAGGGATTAAAGGCGTGCGCCAACACCGCTCAGCCACCATGGCAACGCTTAAACTCACAGCGATCCACCTGTGATTCTGCCTCCTGAATGCCGAGATTTAAGGCATGGTGTCTAGCACTCAGCCCATGGCAACTCTTGTAAAAGAGAACATTTCATTGGGGCTGGCTTCCAGTTTCAGAGGTTTCAGTCCACTATCGTCACGGCGGGAACATGGCAGTGTGCAGGCTGGCTTCCAGTTTCAGAGGTTTCAGTCCACTATCGTCACGGCGGGAAGCATGGCAGTGTGCAGGCAGACACGGTGCTGGAGAAAGAGCCGAGAGCTCCTACATCTTGATCCACAGGCAGCAGGAGACTGTGTGTCACACTGGGCACAGGAGACCTCAAAGCCTTGCCCCACAGTGACAAACTTCCTCCAACAAGGCCACACCTTTTAATGATGCCCCTCACTCCCTATGGCCAATCATTTAAACACAGCTTATGGGGGCCAAACCTATTCAAACCACCACAGTGCCTAATACAACCTAGATGGACGCAGCTGGGAAGAGTCCAGGAGGCGGGTGTTTCAGCCTGAGGGATATGCCCTCTCAGGCAGGGTATCTCAAGGGACAGAGCTGGCTGGACTCTAATGGATGGTGGGTGATGAGTGGTCCACAAAGCTCCTCTGTGGGCCCAGAAGCCTCCTTGTTTCAGCACATCCATGAGTGGGAAAAAAAAAAAAAAGTCTGTTAAAGGTAGTTAGCCTGTCAAGGACCAATATTTCACAAATTTCCACACTGTAAAACTTTTGTTTATGCAAATTCCCCAACCCCACATTTACAGAAGTTGGTGGCATGGAAAGGCTGTCCCTTCCCATTTCTTTCCTTTCCTTTGTGCCAATTCTTTTAATACTAGGCAATTGTAAAAGACTGTAAGATTGGAACACAGACAAATGGGGGAAAAGACACAGTCACTACTTGCATTAGAATAAAGATTAAGTGAACTCCTTGTCCTATTGTGCTTGCTCGCTTGTTTTGACTCATGGTGTGTCCTTTAAAAAAAAAATGTAAAGGCAGCTGAGCGTGGTGGCACATGCCCTTGGGAGGCAGAGGCAGGTAGATCTCTGTGAGTTCGAGGCCAGCCTGGTGTACAAAGTGAGTCCAGGACAGCCAAGGCTACACAGAGAAATCCTGTCTGGAAAAAAAAAAAGAATAATTCAAATTACTAGTCGAATTTCTGTAATGTTGCCCACACTTTTTCTTTTTTTAAATTCTCATTCTTTCTCCCTTCTTCATCTCATCTCTGTTCTTTCCTCCTCATCTTGACTCCAGAACAAGGGATTGAATATAGGACTTTGTGCATGCTAGGCACTCTCCCACTGAATGACATTTGCAGTTTTTTCTTTATTTTCTGAGACAGGATCTTAGTTGCTCAGGCTGGCCTTGAGTTTGCTTCAATCCCTACGCTAGCCTTCAGCTCACTTTGTAGTCCAGGTTGGCCTTAAATTTTATTTATTTATTTTTTTAAAGATAATTTAGTCCTTCTATCTCGGTCTTCTGAGTGGCTAGGATAGCAGGCCTGACATGTTGCAAATAATTTATCAGTATGGCCAAGGGCACAAATAACACAGTGAGAGTATATTGTATTTTAAAGCTGCAACCACTATGCTGGGCAGAATCTAAACTACTCTAAGCCTATGGCCTCAAAGCCTACATATAGACCAATAACTTGCCAATATGATGACTCCTGGGGAGGCTTTTCCAACAGTCAACTGTCCAGCTACTGGCTCTTCCAACCCCTTCTCGGAAGCTCCGCCTTCCACCTCCTGTCCTTCTGCCCAGCTGATTGGCCAAACAGCGCTTTATTAACAACTGTTACATCCACTCAAGGCACTCCTCCAAACTGACATACATCTATTTTTGATAATTTAGGTCTTTAATAAGAGTGTGTTCATCTAATCTAAGGTATGGATTTCATTTAGCATAAAGTTACTCAGTTGTCTATAACATGTTGTGTTTTAGTGTTTCTGGTATTTAGTGGCTCTGCTGTGATAGCTCCCTTTTCTATTTCATAAATCTTTCATTTTTAGTACTGGTAATTCATATTTTCTCCTTTGAACTTTGAGCAATCTATAGCTATCTGCCATCTTTACTGACCTCTTCAAAATTTAAACTTTAATTTCCTACTATTGTTTTTCAAGACAGGACTTCTCTGTGTAGCCTTGGCTGTCCTGGACTCACTTTGTAGACCAGGCTGGCCTCGAACTCACAGATATCTGTCTGCCTCTGCCTCCCAAGTGCTGGGATTAAAGGCGTGCATCACTACTGCCCAGCCTACTATTGTGTATTTTCTATTTATCTTTAATGTAGGAGAGGGCATGAGTGTACCACAGTACTTATGTGGCCAGAGAACAGCTTTGTGGAGTCAGTTTCTCTTTCCACTTTTATATTGGTTCTAGGACTAAACTCAGACTGGTTAGCTTGTGCAGCATGCACCTCTACCCACCAAGCCTTCTCACTTTCTCCTGTAGTGTTATTTTTTTTATTGATTTAAACATTTGTCTTTAGTATTTCATTCCTCCAATTTGCTTACTTTTGGGTTTTGGTCATCTTTCTTTTTTACACAGGGCTTCCCTGTTAGCCCTGGCTGTCCTGGAACTTGCTTTGGACTCATAGAGATCCTCCTGCCTCTGGCTCCCAAGTGCTGGGATAAAAGATATGCACCACCCCACTGATTCATTTTTCTTTTTAAAAAATATAAGTAGCTAAAGATATGATTTTTTTCTGTGTATGCTGACTCCCAAATTTTGACACATTGATAAGTTGTTTTCATTTTATTTAAAAATTAAATTTCCTTTGTGATTTATTCTTTGTTACATGGGTTATTTTAGAACTTTTTACTTGATTCCAAGTATCTTGAGTTGAGAAACATATTTTTTTCTACATCTGAATTCTAATTTAATTATGCTATGGTCAGCAAACAAATGTACTCTTTATTGCTGCAGTTTTCTGACTTGTTGAGATTTGTCAGTTGTTCTGTTTCCTGTTTGAAAATGAATGTGTCTTCTTCAGTCTTAGAATATTCTATACATATATTAGGTCAAGTTTGTTAGTCTGGTCTTACTGATTTTCTGTGTATTTATCCATCAATTACTGGAAGAGTATTATTGAAGGAACCAGTTATAATTGTGGATTTATGTTTTCTTTCAAGTTTTTATTAGTTTTGTTTCATGTATTTCAAAATTTGGAGCATTTTGTATACATTTTGGAATAGGCTGTTTCCTGATCATTGTGAAATGTTTGTTTTATTCCATTTTTAAAATTTATTTATTTTTGCCAAGGATGACCTGGAACTCACCAGGAGGCCCAGGCTGGCCATTATTTTTATGTAGATTCTACTGCCTCAGCCTCCTGAGTGTTGGGATTACAGGAGTGAATCACCACACCCAGCTACTTTCTGGTTTTGTTAACATTGTTCATACTGAGGTTGGCTTGGTTTGATTTGGCCACACCTGCTTACCCAGAGTTCTCATGGTGGCCACACCTGCTTACCCAGAGTTCCCATGGTGGCCATATCTGCTGACTCAGAGTACTCATGGTGGCCACACCTGCTGACTCAGAGTTCTTTTTTTAAAAAATATTTTTATTTAACTTTTTAAATTTATGTGCATTGGTGTGAGAGTGTCAGATCTTGGAGTTACAGACAGTTGTGAGCTGCCACATGGGTGCTGGGAATTGAACCCGGGTCCTTTGGAAGAGCAGACAGTGCTCTTAACCACTGAGCCAACTCTCCAGCCCTTACCCAGAGTTCTTATGGTGTACCAGCCCATTCCTTCCTCTGGGTCCTGACTCTTAAGTATTGTTGAAGGAGATGACAGACTACCAACCAGAGCATTTGTACTTCAAGACCCTACCCATAGCTACTGGCCAATATGCCTGAACTTGGCTCCCTTCAGTGCTAGTACTAGAACCATGGGCTCCACTGGGATGTGTATTAGTGCAAAGGTGTGGGATGTATCAAACCCAAGGAGGCTGTGGGTACCATGTAAGAGGCTGCTGGGTCTCTGTGGGGCCAACCTGCATCAGCCTTTGTCCACAAATCAGCAGATAATTTGGAATACCCTATCCCACCCTTGGGGCTCTTGCTGATCCTGCACTCCAGGCCAGTCAGAGCCCTTCCCACCAGGTACAGCTACCCACCTACTTTTTAGGTGGGCTCTCTGTTCATCCTTCTTGCCTGGAGGCCAGTCGCAAACACGGGCACACTCCTGCATCCTGGGTCCCCTAAAAGCAGTCCCCTCAACACATGGGAGATTATTACTTATGAGGGTGTTTACAGAGTAATGTGGAATGCTGGCCATGTGCTAAGGCCTCGCTAGACAGGCCTGTCTACTTAGGAAGCAAAGACACGCCTTGGTTGGCAACCAGGAGGCTCTACCGTTCAGGGGCATCCCAAGAACACGTGGTCTGGGGTTGTGTCATCTGTGTACTTTTCTTCACATGGGGGTGTTCTCAAAACTCATGTATGAGCTGCAGTTTTCCTGGGTGGAACGTCCTTGCTTTGCAGTCAGGATATACGTGTGTGTGTGTGTGTGTGTGTGTGTGTATTTTTTTTCCCTGTTCTCTTCCTCATTCTGCAATGACCACGCTTCTGCAAAACCTTTGGGAATCTGGGCAGGTAACTTACTGCCCCTGAGTTACAACTGTGGTTCATGCACTAAATGAAGACTTCCAAGAGTGAGGCCAAGCATGGCCCTGGGTAGGTGTTAGAGCCAATAAACTGTAGGGAGGATTTTGGGTCCCACATTAGGCCTGGGGTAAGGAAGAAAGATCTGGGAGAACTCCATATTGCATTGGCAGAATGAAAGCTGGAGACAGGAGGCGGGAGGCAGCAGAAAGGCAGATGGATACAGACCTGGTACAACCCATGTGAACGGGGAACTAGCAAGGTTCCCAACACTAGCCTGACCTCTTCATAGTTCCAAGGATCCCCAGAGGCCACCTTTTCCCCAGCATTAGAAGCTGTTGACTACCCACTGGATCCCACTGACGTGCACTCACAAACCCTGGCTGGGATAGCATGGAATACTTGGGCCCCCGTCTGGATATTCCCCAACATGCTCAAGGAGCTCCATAGTGCCCTCTTGATCCCCATCAGGCCTGAGCTGGGAATCCTGAGCAGTTTTGATGTGAAAATTCTCTGCACCAATTCAGGCTGCTCATTATTTTTTTTAAAAGAGCTGGACACTAAAAATAGTAGCAACACATAGCAAATGGGAGTCATTAAACAATGGAGTGACAGAATGGGACTTGCAGTTTTCAGTCCCAATTTAAAGGTGTGGTGGTTGGTGTCAACCATCACCTATGGGGCAGGGTGTCCCCCCTCCCCAGCTCACTCTGGGTCTGTGTTGGGCTAGGGTGAGTAGCAAGGAGGGAGGCTGGGGTCTGCTGAACTGGGGCCTTGGTCTCCAATGGATGTGGAAATGGAGCCGAGGCCATCATGGTGCTGTGGGCAGCAATGGCAAACTCCTAGCTTCCCAAGTCTGGAGCTGGGCCCACTTGCCATGCACTCTGGTGATGGGGCCTGGGATTCCCAACTCAATTCTACTAGGACATCGCATTTGGCCCTGGGTCTTCCTCCGCAGCAGACCCATAAACGGAATGAACTGGTATGACAGACCTAAGGTGGAACAGCTCACGGGGACAAAGGATAACTCCCATAGCGCACATGCACGTCAACATCCGTGTTTATTCATGAGGTCCGCTTTCCAGGCCTAGTTCTGTGAGGTATGATCTGCTGGCCTCCCGTACCAAACCACACAGTTCCTGGTCACCAGACAGGCAGGAAATGGCCCCTTTTCAGGCCTCGATCCTGACATGGAATAGGCCCCACTGCCTGCACTAACTTGCAGCCACCTTAACACCTCTTGTCTTTTCTTGCTTTGTTAGCCCAGCCAAATGCAAACCTTCATCTCTGCAAGTCAAGAGCAATCAGTAGGATCAGCAGCTAGTGGATCTGAGGCTTCAGGCCAAAGGTACCCAAGACAACTGTACCTGAGGAAAAGCCACTGGGACTCTCACAGACAAGTTCTCTTACACACACACACCTACCATTATCCAAGGCTACCATGCCCTACAGGGCTTGCATGTCTCTCTGGGTTTCAGCTGGCATCACATTCTGGATAAAGAGGTCACAGAGGGAAGTGGCAAGTGGTCTGCCAATAGGATAATTCCTTGGGCCCTTGTAGGCAGATGCTCCTTACAGAATGCCAGAGAAAGATGAATTCGTCATGTCTAGCTGAAGTCAAGTCACCATCCATGGGCTGCAGCCCAAAAGCTCTATACACCTGTGATGGAGGCAGCTGAAGAAATTATGTTCTGAATTCCCTGAAAAATAATGCAAAGTTCTTGCCCTAATCCTCCTCAGATCCAGGACATTCCATCGGGGCAGAGGAACCTCAGTCTTGAAGGCAGAAGGGGATCTGAGCTCTGCATCTGTATGGATCCAATTTGACATGACTATGGCCGTGGTGAGATGTCTCTGCCATGAATTCCCAAGTGAACCTGGTTGGCTCTCCCTGCAGTTCCCCAGAGTCACAAACAGAACAGATCATCAGAGTACTTTACAACCAGACCCTGGTACCAGGAAAGTGCCTGATTTTGACATTAGGATAAATCTAAGCCATCCTAGTTAGGTCAGTGTTGTCCTAATCAATACATACATATGTGCTTCAGACCCACATCCTGGGGTCTAGGCGTCTTGCTGCCTCCTCTCATTGAGTCTCTGACAGTAGTATTGCAGTCATGGTTGTCTGCGGCCTTCTGGATTGCTCTGAAGCCGTGTGCCTTACTCTAAACTGTTCTGACTGACTGACCAAGGATGGTCAGCCCAACAGGCAACATCAAGCCACCTGCTCCATGGCTGTGTCTTGCCTACACAGTGATGATGGCCTAACAATGTGTTCACACTTACCCCAGTATTTCTTCTGTCAGTGATTTTTAGGCCTGGGCCACTGGCTTGAGGTTTCACCAGAGTCCTTAGAGGCTGAATGAGATCCAGCCAGTACAGCAAGTGTCTGAGAGTAACATGACCCAACTCTGTGGCCTTGGCAGGCGGAAGTGTCCTGACATCCCTCCAAGAACTCTAGTTATGAGTTAAGATGAAGCATTTCTGAAGGTGGTATACGATTCCAGGTTCTGGGAGAGACCCAATGCTGTGGACCAGGATCCCCTCTGATTTGTTTCCAGAACTTTCCTTTAGCAAAGTGCTCAGTGAAGATGGTATCAGTGCTGGCCACAGTGGTCTTTGCGGCTATTTCTAGGTCATCTTCAAGATCTACAATCCATCATGGGTAAAAAACTGAAGAACAGATTACCAGGTACCAGGTAAGAAGTGCTTTACAAGCCAGAGACTGCACCAGCCATCGGAAAATAGTTTAATTATGTACAGATGATTGGCAAACTGATCAGAGCAGGGTGTGAATGCACCCCGTATTTGAAGAAGTGACATGAGAGCAGTGCCAGAGACCTGTGCCATCCAAGAGGTGATGGCCACCAGACACCAAGTAAATCATAAACCGTGACAGCGATGGGAGGAATATAAATCAACACTTTTCCTCTGGGACAAGAAAAAGAAAAACAAAACAACAAATATCAGATCTGAGGAATGCTTTCTCTCCCAGCCATGGAATGGTGTTTGTCCATGATGAATGCAGGGGTGGCTGGGAGTAGATGTCCAGGCCCTGGGGCCATGTCACCTGCCACACCTGCTATGGTCCCATCTGTGCCTCAGTTAGGCCAGCAGCATTCAGGCTTCATGAGCAGCTCCTGCAGCCACAGCCATCACAGGCCTCAGAAGAGGGGCCTTGAGCCCTGGTTCTCAAACTCAGACCATGCATCGCTCAGTTCCATGAAGATCATCTTGGCATGCTGTTCATATGGCTGCCCCGTGGCCTGCGGGAAATGGGGCAAGAGCCAGCTTGATTACTCAGCCCACCTTTCTACTATCTCCTCCCATGTGATACAGCCAGAAGGCAGAAGGCCCCAAGGGGTACAGGCAGAGACAACCCATCCACAAGCATAGGGTCCTGGAAACTGCCCTACCACACTTACCTTATCAGGATGCACTACCAGCACTGCGCGGCGGTACTGCTTCTTCACCTGCTCTGGAGTCACCAGGTCAGCCATACTCACAGGTGCCCAGCGGCTCTCCCCGTCCCACAAGACTGTGTGCAGTGTGGACAGCAGTGCACGGATGTTCCTCTCCTTGCCTTCAATCCAGTCCAAAAGCTACAGACACCAGTGTACACAGAAGCTCAGGAAGGAGCTATATTTAGGAGGCCTCCCTCCGACTGTGTGGAGGGTTGGGTGGGGAAATCAGGGGAAGTGGTAAGGAAGTCCTGAGGGATGCTCAGATGCTGGAGAGGGTGGGTGCATCTTTTCAGTGCTTCTGGTCCTCATGGGAAAGACCACCCACAGGCCTGGAGCGAGCTTCTGTTGGGGCACTCAAGAACATAGTTTGATACCTCTTTATTTATCCCTGTAGGAGAACAGGACAGCCGCGGTCCCCTCCCCTCCCCACCTACTTCCTAGCTCCCAGAGGATCCCTAACCTAGCCCTCTCAGTTCCAGCACTGGCCCACTTCAGACCATACAGACCAGGTGGGTCAACCTATAGTAACTAGTGGATAGAAGGTATAATGGTCAGAACTGAGACCCTTTTCAGGCAGATATAAGTCCCTAATCTTGCAATATAGCCTCCTGATCCAGGGACAGGGTTCAAAGTGGACAACTGGGTCCCTGGTAACCTTTCAGGCAGTTTTTTTTTTTTTTTTTTAATTATTTATTTTTATGTACATTGGTGTTTTGACCACATGTATGTCTATGTAAGGGTGTCAGATCCCCTGGAACAGGAGGTACAGATGGCTGTGAGCTGCCATGTGGTGCTGGGAATTGAACCTGGGTCTACTAGAAGAGCAGCTACTGGTCTTAACCCCTGAGCCATCACTCCAGTGCTCTCAGGTAGCTCTTTAGAGAATGGATACACTGTGCCCTAAAGAACTGCCCACTCCATGAACCTACAGAAATAGATATGCCTCAGATCTACAGTGGAACATTCTGACCATTTGTGCTAGGCTGACTCCTTCTTACTCCACAGTGAGGGCCCCAAGTCAGGACCAAAACCCAAACAAACTGCTGTCCTCAATCGTCAGATGAAACCATGGTTTTGATGGGTGTAAGTCCGAGCTATGTCCTCTTGCCAGCTCAAGGCCAAGGTCAAGTATGTGCAGAGTACCAGAAGCTCTGTATGGTGCCTGTATCCCTCACTGATGCCCAGTGCTCACGAGCAGCACTGTGAGATGTAAACACTATGTGTAGTGTCAGGCTGCCCAGGAGTATGGCTTCATGGAGGGCCTGGTTCTGCCCTACCCCAGGGGCCTCCAGGTGCCAGGTCCCAGTCTCTGGCTGGAGACATTGGCCTTCACAGTGTTGCCTGGGCGCTGGGGTCCCTACCTTTAATTTGAATGGGTCTGTGTCCCTGGCAAGGTCCTGTTTCCGCATCTCCGCCATGGTCTTTGGCCCCTTCTTGTCAGACTTGGAGAAACCTTGATTAGGCAGCAGATCTTCAAAATCATTCTCTGAGACTTTCGGCTTTTGGGCTGGGAAAAACAACAACAACACACTTTTTATAGACACTCTGCCTGCTTCTACCTTGCTCTCTGGGTGTTATCTTTTCTGATACCTGGACAGGAAAGAAGAAAAACATGGCTGAGTACCATCTGTTAAAGGCCACTGAGAATTGGGAGGAGAGGCACAAGGCCTGCAGAGACCCCTGAAGACGCCAGCATACAAATCCAAATCTGCTTTCATGGGGTAGCCTCAGTAAGCAACATAAATACAGCTGTGTTGGCTGGCTCTGCGGGGAGGGATGAGGGGCATGCATACACAGGACTTACCAAAGCTGGGCACCCGGACACCCCTCTCTTCTCGGGCCCCAATCACGCTGAAGTGAGACCTTATTTGTTCAGAGGCCCTGGGAGCTGGTTTGGCCTGGGAGGTCCATGACGTCCCAGTGGCTGTGGGACGATTTGCCTGCCAGGAGCTTTTGGGAGCAGGGGCTGATGTGCCAGCAAAGCCCCCTGCAGGAAGCCCAGCAGGCAGGCCTGGGGAGACAACACAAGACACTTGTAAGCCACTTTGCCAAATGGTGAGCGGCTTCATCTAGGGCTGAGAATGCTGTGTTGCTGCGACATGTGCTCACAAAACCAACTGCTGTCACCGAATTGACCTATTCTACCTAACAAGTACCAGGGTCCCGAGTAGCCAGGGACATACAAGCGTGTTGCTTAAGCACTTTCTCGGTCAAGGTTAGATGCCAGGACACCATACATGCATTTACAGGGGCATGGTAACCCCATGTGTTGGATGGTCTAGGGTGCTGTCTTGTGTGAATTCTGTCTCACAAAGCTCCTTAAATGTACGGCTGATTTTTCCTGGCTGTTGCAGAACTACCTGCCTCTACCTCCCAAGTGCAGGGATTGAAGGTGTGCACCTCCATGCCTGGTGTGGGGCTTATCTTATAGGTATTAGTTGATGTGGGAAGACCCATCTTAACTGCGGGCGAGATCATTCCTTGGGCAGGGGATCCTGGACTGTATGGAACGGAGAAGTTTGTTAGCATACATGCATTCATCTTTCTCTGCTTTCTGACTGTAAATGTGATGCGATCAGCTGATTCAAACTCCTGCTGCCATTTTGTTGCCAAGGAATATTTCACAGTTTGAAAGGAACTGCTGTTCACTTCACCTTCACCCACAGAAGGACATTGATTTAGAGTTTATTCCCTTAGCTATTACAAACAGTTCTTCTCTGCACTTTTGTTTGAATAGTTACCTATGGATTTTTTTTTTTAGAAATATAAGCTCATTTCTCTGGGATAAATACTAGGGTTCTATGGTGTTTGCATGTTTACTTTTGTAGGAAACAGACCACGAGTGGCTATATAATTTCACATTCCTGTAATTATGTGTATATATAGGAAACCTAAGCTGGGGGTAGGGGTGTGTGTTGCACACGCCTTTAATCCCAGCACTTGGGAAGCAGAGACAGGTAGATCTTTGAGAGTTCAAGGCCAGCCTGGTCTACAGAGTAAGATCCAGGACAGCCAGAGCTACACAGACAAACCCTGTCTTGAAAAACCAAATCAAACCAAACAAAAACCTAGTTTCCATGACCCTTGGTGGTCTCTTGCACTTGGTGGCATGCCAGGGCTACTGCTGATGGGACCGTCCCCTGAGCACTTCCCGCTGGATTACCTTTGGCTTTTTCACTACAGTTACATGTTTTAGAATAGAGTCCTTTGTCAAACTGTTTTTGAAAATGTCCTCTTTCCACATTTTGCTTGGTCTTTCCACAGGTGAAGGTTTGAGATCTATGCTTTCTTCTGCTGGTGGAGCTGCTCTGCCTGACACTCCACCTGCAATGAGCTGTGAGGGTCAGTGGATAGCCAAAACTCCTTTTCTTACCTGTGTAAATCAAGTGGCTCTAGTACCACTGTTAGAGCTTACACATCTGTCTTCCCCATTTGGGTGTACAGCTGGCTCCTCTCTGCCAGTCCATGTATCATCGATGCCTGGCCTTTTGCTAACACCACAGTCTTGATTTCTATGGCCAGAGTGTGCCTCAAAGTCAGGGCGGAGCTTCTCTATTACTCTCAGTTACAAGAAGCCCCAGTCCTTCTGGTCTACCTGCCTTCCCAAATCAATGTGACAATGAACTTGGCTGGTATACAAAAATCTCTGTTGGACCCTTAACCAAGAGCATGCTGGTGCCAACACCCAGTACTCAGCAGAGCCTCACCAACTCCGAGGCTGTTCCTATTTCCAGGATACACTATAACCCTGAGTTAGCTGGTGTGCTTACCACATGGGCACAAGGGCCATGCATCAACATCGGTTCTAGCAACTCCCACTTTCAGTCTTTTAGTCAATGGGCATTCACAAAGGAAACAGACACAAGCTCCTGGGGTATCATAAAGAGTGAAAACGAGCTTCTTGGCACATAGGATTGGCCCCTCATTACCTTGGAGGCTAGAGCTGAGATCACTGAGATCAGCAAACGGGTCTAGGTGCTGAGACTTGGTCAGGCTGGGCTGGGGTCCTGGAGGGGCTGGGTGACCTGCGGAAGACAAGAGGGTACCTGGAAAAAGGATAAAGGCCATTAGACTTACACAGAATAAACACAGTTTCCCTGATCCTCCCTTTAAATACCAGAAGCCCCACTCAAAGTTTGGTAATTCTTTAAGACAGTGAGAAGAACACACAGAACACCAGGCCGAGTGGCTGGCTCCAGCGTCCACACTGCTCCTCAGAGGCAGAGGCCAGCCTGGTCTACAAAGCAAATCCAGGAGAGCCAGGGCTCTATTATACTGAGAAACCCTCTCTTGAAAAAACAAAACAAACAAACAAAGGCCCAGAAGATGTTTTTAACAAAATCACAGAAGAAAAATTTCCTAACCTAAAGAAAGAGATGCCTCTAAATGCACAAGAAGCTTACAGAAGACCAAATAGATTAAACCAGAAAAGGAGGGCTCCCTGCCAACATAATCATCAAAATACTAAATATATAGAAGAAAGACTATTAAAGGCTGCAAGGGAAAAAGGACAAGTAACATATAAAGGCAGTCCTATTAAAATTACACCCAATTTCTTAACAGAGACATTAAAAGCCTGGTGAGATGTCTTGCAGACTCTAAGAGACCACAGATGCCTACCCAGCCTACTATACTCAGCAAAACTTTCAGTCATCATAGATGGGAGAAAGCAAGATATTCTATTACAAAGTCAAATTTAAACAATATTTACCCACAAATCCATCCCTACAGAAGGTAATGGAAGGAAAACTCCAACCCAAGGAGGTTAACTACACACATGAAAACACAGGAAACTGGTCTGAAGAGATGACTCAGAGGTTAAGAACACTTGCTCTTCCAAAGGTCCTGAGTTCAATTCCCAGCACCCACATGGTGGCTCACAACCATCTACAGTAAGATCTGGTGCCCTCTTCTGGCCTGCAGGTGTTATATGCAGGTAGACCAAGAAAAAACAAAGTACAGGAAATAATCTCACACCAGCAAAATCAAAGACACAGACACACGCCTGTGCCCTCCTCACACACATACATTCATGCCACCACCACCACCATCACCAGGAATTAACAGTCATTGGTCACTGATCTCTCTCAATGTCAATGGACTCAATTCTCCAATAAAAGAAAAACAGACTGACAGAATGGATGTGAAAACAGGATTGATTCTTCTGTTGCATATGAAAAACACACGTCAACATCAAAGACAGACATTCAATGGGTTAGCAAAAGATTTTTACAAGCCAATGAACCTAAGAAACAAGCTGGTGTAGCCATTCTAATATCTAACAAAACAGACTTCAAACCAAAATTAATTAAGAGATGGGAAAGGACACTTAAAATTCACCAAGATGACACCTCAATCCTGAACATTTTTGTCCCAAATGTGAGGGAACCTGCATTTGTAAAGGAAACATTACTAAGGCTTAAATCACAGTCCACATTCTCCAAAACTGGCCATATAGTTGGTCACAAAGCAAGCGTCAACAGGTACAAGAAATCTGAGATAACCCTCTGTATCTTATCAGGCGGCCAACAGAAACAGGAAGCTACAAACTCAGGGGATGAACAACAAAGAGAATAATACAGAGAATCAATTAAACAAAGACTTGATTCTTTGAGAAAAACCAACAGACAGACAAACCCTTACCGACACTAACTAAAAGGCCATCACGTCAGAAAGGAGAAGGGGGAACAACAGGCACCAAGAAAACCCAGGAAATGGACATTTCCTCAGAGATTCCACTTACTAAACTTAAATCAAGACCAGATAAGCAATTTAAATAGTCCCTAAGGAAACAGAAGCAGTTGTTAAAAATCTCCCGAGCAAAGAAAGCCCAGGACCAGATGGTTTTTGCACAGAAGTCTATCAGGTTTTCAAAGATGAATGGCTATCAATACTCTTCAAATTATTCCACAAAATAGAAACAGAAGAAACACTGCCAAACTCATTTTATGAGGCTCTAGTCACCCTGACAACCAAATCACACAAAGACTCAACAAAGAAAGAGAATTATAGACCAATTTTCCACATGAACACTGATGGCAAAAACACAATAAAATACTTGCAAACTGAATCCAAGAATGCATCAAAAAGATCATCCACTGTGATCAATTAGGCTTCATCCTAGAGGTGCCCAGAAGATTCAACATAAGAAAATCTGTCAATGTATTTCACCATATAAACAGAGAAAACAACCCACATGATCATCTCATGTAAAAATTTTAAAATTTCTTTTTTTTTTTCTGTTTAAGTAATTTATTCAGATTACATCTAAATTGTTATACCCTCCCTTATATCTTCCCATTCCCCCTCTCCCTCTCTCTTTCACCCTATTCCCCTCCCCTAGGTCTGTGACAGAAGGGGACTTCCTCCCCCGCCATATGATCACAGTCTATTAGGTCTCATTCTGGTAGCCTGCTTACTCTTCCTCTGAGTGCCACTAGGTCTCCCCACCAAGGGGACGTGGTCAAATAGGGGGCACCAGAGTTCATGTCAGAAGTCAGTCCCTGCTCTCCACACAACTGTGGAGACTGTGCTGTCCATTGGTTAGATCTGGATAGGGGTTCTAGATTTACTGCATGCATTGTTCTTGGTTGATACAGTAGTTTGAGCAGACACCCCCACCCCCGCAACCTGGGTCCAGATCTGCCAGTCTTAATGTTCTTCTTGTAGGTTTCTAGGACCCTTTGGATCCCTCTATTTCCTCATTGTCCCTGCAGTCCCAATAGGAAGTCCCAGGACCTATCCCAATCTCCTGCTAAGTGAAGACTTTCAGGAGACATCTCTGTTGGGCTAGTGTCCAGTTATAAGTGAGTATATACCATGTATATCTTTCTGGATCATCACTCAGGATGATCTGGATCATCACTCAGGATGATCTGGATCATCACTCAGGATGATCATTTCTAGTTCCATCCATTTGCCCGCAAATTTCAGGATTTCCTTGTTTTTAATAGCTGAGTAGTATTCCATAATGTAAATGTACCACAGTTTCTTTATCCATTCTTTGACTGAGACTGGGAAAAGATCTTCACCAACCCTACATCTGACAAAGGACTAATATACAAAATATATAAAGAGCTCAAGAAATTAAGCACCACCAAGCCAAATAACCCAATTAAGAAATGGGGCTCAGAACTAAACAGAGAATTCTCAACAGGACTATCGAATGGCTGAGAAACACTTAAAGAAATGCTCAATGTCTTTAGTCATCAGAGAAATGCAAATCAAAACAACTCTGAGATTCCATCTTACACCCATCAGAATGGCTAAGATAAAAAATTCAAGTGACAGCATATGCTGGCGAGGATGTGGAACACTCCTCCATTGCTAGTGGGAGTGTAAACTTGTACAACCACTTTGGAAATCAATCTGGATGGAGGCTTCTCAGAAAATTGGGAATGAATCTCCCTCAAGACCCAGCTGTACCACTATTGGGCGTATACCCAAAGGATGCTTCACCATACCACAAAGAGACTTGCTCAATATGTTCATAGCAGTTTTATTTGTAATAGCCAGAAACAAGAAACAACCCAGATGTCCCGAGACCAAAGAATGGATTTTAAAAAATGTGGTACTGGGCTGGAGAGATGGCTCAGAGGTTAAGAGCACTGACTGTGCTTCTAGAGGTCTTGAGTTCAATCCCCAGCAACCACATGGTGGCTCACAACCATCAATAATGAGATCTGATGCCCTCTTCTGGGCTGAGGGTGTATGTGCAGGCCAAACATTATATACATAATAAATAAATAAATCTTAAAAAAAAAAAAAAGTGGTACATTTATATAATGGAATATTTCCCAGTTGTGAAAAACAATGCATCAGGGAATATGCAGGCAAATGGATGAAATTAGAAAAGATCGTCCTGAGTGACGTAACCCAGACCCAGAAAGACAAACATGGTACGTACTCACTTATAAGTGGATATTTGCCATAAAGTAAAGGATAACCATACTACAATCCATAGACCCAGAGAAGCTAAGTTAACAATGCATAAATCTCACTGAAAAGGGGAAACAATAAACATTGTAGGTGAACTGGGATGGGGTGTGGTAGGGGATGGGGTGTGGTAGGGGTTAGGGTGTGGTAGTGGTGGTGTCTGCATGGGGATATGTGGATGGGAACAGAAGGGGTCAGGTGGGGGGAAGATGGAATACTGGGAGAAGACAACTGGAATTGGGGTAGGGCATCTCTGGGACAAGCTAGAAACCTAATGCAATGAAAACTGTCTTGATTAATACCAGCACTCGGGAGGCAGAGGCAGGTGGATCTCTGTGAGTTCGAGGCCAGCCTGGTCTATAATGAGAGTCCAGGACAGCCAGGACTCTGTGTAACAGAGAAACCCCGTCTCGAAAAACAAGCAAACAAACAGACAAACAAACAAGTCAGGAATCTATGATGGTGACCCTAGCTAAGACTCCTAGCAATGGGTATACAGAAACTGAACTAGGCATTTTCTCTAACTATGCAAAACTTCCAGTGGCGGGATTGGGACACCAAGGCACAAAACCCACAACCTACAATTTGTCCTGACTATAAAATGTGCTGGGGTAAATGTGGTGCAGAAATTGTGGGAGTGGCCAATTAGTGACTGGTCCAGCTTGACACCCATGCCATGGGAGGGAGCCTAGCACTGACATTACCGAAAGGGCCAGGACCCAGATGCTGAGACCTGGGATAGAACCAAGCATGACTGGCATTTAAAAAAATAAAGAGTCAGTGAACTGATTCCTAATGATACCCTGCTACACTCGTAGATTAGGGCCTCGCCCAATAGTCATCAGAGAGGCTTCACCTGGCAGTAGGTGCAGACACCACAGCCAAACATTAGGTGGGACTTGGGGAATCTTAAAGGAAGAGAGGGAGGAAGAATTGTTGGAGCCAGAGGGGCCAAGGACACCACAAGAAAACTCCAGAGTCACCTAACCTGGGCTCACAGGGGCGTACAGAGACTGAACTGCCCACCAGGGAGCCTGCATGGGACTGATCTAGACCCTCTGCACACAGTTGTATGGTTTGGTCTTCTTGTGGGTCTCCTAACAGTGGAAGCAGGGGCTGTCTCTGAGCTGTTGGCTGCTTTTGGGGCCCTCTCCTCCAAATGGGCTGTCTTGCTTTACTAGAAGAGGAGGTGCCTACTCTTACTGTAACTTTATATGCCACGGCTGGTTGACACCATGCGAGGCCTGCCCTTCCTGAAGAGAAATGGAGAGGAAGGAGTGTAAACAATTATCAGTTAATTAATTTTTAAAAATTTAAAAAGAAAAAGGAATTCCTAATGTGAAAAGAGTTTAATAAAGAATATGAAATAACCCTGCATGGAACAAAAACGTAAGATCTACAACCAAAAGCACATACAATAGTAATTCCAACCTCACTTGTAATGAAGAAATGCAAACTGAAAGCAGCTGGAGCGGCTAACAGGCGGCTCAGCAGGTACAGGCACCTGAGTTGCCAATCCTAATGACCTGTATTTGATGCCTAGAACTCACAGGCCAGGAGAGGCTTGAGCCCCAGACTGTCCTCGCCTACAAATGCATCATGACACATGTGCCAGCTCATAAACACATTAAAATAAACGTGCAACTTTAAAAACTACTTGCTAAATTAATTTAGTAAAGTATTTTAAAACTTATAATCCACCTCTGATAAGAAACCAAAGATAGGAATTCCTCTTCTTGAGCAAATAAACTGATAAAATAGTACTCAATGGGGCGGAGGGGATGTATGTGAAAAATTTTGCTAACAGGACTGTGTCAGATCAGAATGCACCAACAAGATAAAACTAGAGGTACACAAAAAGTCAGATGGATGCTCACAAGCATGAAGTACCCCTTGTAATCCACATCACCCATAGGGTGTATTCCCATAGCCATGGCATACGTGTGACACAGGCTTTCTGAGGGTCTGTCAGAGGGCACAAAAACCATGAAGATACAACATGGGCAAACAAACAGGGCAATTGGTTACACAGAGGCAAGGAATTACATGCCAAAACACATTTGCCTTCATGAAAAAGGAACAGCACAAAGAGTAAGAGGAGTAGACGCTGCTGCCACTCACCAAAGGATGAAGCACTTACTTACAGAGTGTCTGTGCTCCCATCGAGCAAACAATAGGGAACTCTGTAGTCACCACATGGTAAGGCTGTGTAAGCAAGCCCTGCCTCATCCTCTTCTCAAAAGGACAAGGGGAGACTCCATGGTCACAGCTGGTACCATCTTGAGAGACCAGCGAGCAGTGAGTGGTCATACCTTCTGGTGCAGGAATGGAGGTTGGCCCAGGCACAGAAGTCTCAGCCCAAGTATCCCACCCTCCTAGCAGATCTGGGTGGCTGGATGAAGCAATCACCTTGCTGGGCTCTGCTGGCAGATCTCCTGGAAGGAGCCAGGGGGGGGGAAAAAAAAGGCAGGGCTTGGGTTTGGTGTATGTGCCTTTTCACTCACTCCACACGATGCGTGGGAACCTTCCCTATCCCCAGGCACGAGTAGGAGGCAATCTGCTGGCCCAGCACACAAGCAGGGACCACTGTGGCTAGGCATAGAGGTGGCTGATACCCTGAACTCACAGGATCGGTGGTCAGAGCCGGCTGAGCTCTCCTCTGGCCTCTTTCCTGATGGTCCTGAGAATGTATGTAGCTCACAGCCACAAAGCTGACCAATAGGCCAGCACGCAACATCTTCACAGGGCAGCCGTGACAACACTTAAACGCTGGCTTTCTGAAAGGGTACTCAGAGTCATTCTGCCTTTCCTAAACCTACCATGCTTGGCCCATGGCGGGTAAGGGACTCACAGGCATATTCAGGGACTCCCCGTAGTCTAGAGCTAGTCCTTGTGTCCTCTGCCGGCCAGGAACCCACTCTAGCATGGTACAACCATATGTTGTATTTTCTACCCACAAGCCATTCAGGGCAGTCAGCTGTCCTCCAGAGCATACCCCAGACCACGTACTCTCTGCTAGGAAAAAGAACCAACCTTTCTCTTCCAAATATGGCAACTTCTGCCTACATGGGCCGCAGCTGCTGCTCCAATGTGCCTATAGCAGCCTTCAGCCATGCTGCTGCCTCTTCCTACCTAGCCATTCCCACTCCGTGGTCTTTTCACTCCGAGAAGCTTCTGGCAGAAGTAGCTATACTAGTCACAGCTACAGTCCCAGAGCCAGAAAATGCCCACCAGCAGGGCCTGTCAACGGCAGTGGAGCTGGTTTCCAGGTTTGACATGACAGCTTGAGGAGATGAGAAAAAAGCACCATGTGTCCTGCTAGGCCTTGAGAAATCCTAGACTCTGGGAAAGTCACCAAGAGATACCAAGTTAGGCCCAGTGCACCAAAGCTGCAGTGGACAGAAGGCCCTTACGCCCACTGCTCTGTCCTTGAGTTCTATCGCCAGGGTCTGCAGGAAGTACTAGCTCCTAGGCCTTCCAAGCATAAGCCTGTGGCTTCTATATAGTATCATTAAGGCCATACTCACCCAGGTGCAGGAAGCTAGTGCTGCAGGATGGGGGCGGGGCGCTGTGGGTGGATGGGAAGGCAGTTGAGGAAGCTGTAGAGTCAGAGTTGAAAAACTCTCCAAAGATCAGGGTGTCAGGGCTGGATGGCAGCAGGAACTGGTCAAATGGGTCCACTAGGAGACAGAGGCAGGGCAGGGACAAGCATTATACCTCCCCAGCTTCCTGGGAGTCCTGCTGCCCTGCTCTCAGGTCTCCACTTTCCTCAGCAATATGAACTCAAACCACCCAGCAGCCCAGGGATACATGGCCCTCCTAATGTCCCACGGCTTAGCACTGTCCCTAAAGCCAGAGGTGGCAGCCCTGGCTTATGAGCTGAGGCCAGGAGGAGCTGACGCAGCCACAAGTAGTTTCTCCAGAAGGCAATTCCCTCCCTCCAGGTGTCAGTGTACAGGATGACAGGAATGGCTAAGCCATGTTCATTACTATGAAGCAATTCTCTGCATAAATGAAATGCATACCATTGTCAGGGACCTTTCCTTGTAGGGTGCTCTGCACCCCCAGAAGAGAAACTGGGCTTGCTAGCAGCTGAGGAGCCTCACCACCAAGCAGGTCACCAGGAGGTCCCGTTTGAGCAGCCTCAGACGGTACAAGAAAGCAGCTCAACAGGTCAGCATTGCTGGATGGGACCCCACAAGCCTGCAGGGGGGCAGCAGGCTCTGAATCCCCCTCAGAGTGCAGCCCCAAGAGATCAACACCCTCTTCTGGGTGTACAGCCTCCTGTGGGACAGTCAGCACGCCCACATCAAATATTAAGTCTTGCTGTCTGGTCCCAGCTGCCAGCCTCGGTGTATCTTCTGCAGCTCCCGGCTCCTTCTCCTCACTGGGGAATGAAGCCTCTTCTTCATCTGACACTTCACTTCCGTCTCTGTTTGCAATCAGGACAGACTGACTCTCCTTAGGAGAGGTACTGTCTGCACCAGTCTCTGGTTCCTTTTCCTCTGTGGAAAGAAAACCATCAGTTGATTGACCCACATGCTGGGGTAGCTGTAAGAGAGCAGACCAAGCTGACATAACCATAAGCCTTAGTAGGGCCCAGGCTGCAAGCATACAGCCAACACAGGATCCTCATTTCCACCCCCGGGGACCATCTTGGGCCTCAGAGCCCATGTCTTGAGGCCTGAGCTTCACAGACCACTGTGGACCCACAATACTGGCCTCTGTGCAACAACAAAGAAGTCAAGGTTCTAGGATTTTTGTCCCAGTGCCTCCCTGAGCCCAGCCCCAAACGGGCCCACCTGCTAGTCTCTCCATCTCTATGGGAAACACTTGGTAAACCAAAGCCTAGCAGTGAACACACCACAGCACTTTCTTTGGGTAAATTGTGGCATAGCAGTGGCATCTCCTAGGATAAGTTAGGGAGGCAAGGTCAAGGTGGAGATCATAGGTATCTAGTTGTATAGCCAGGCTATGAGACACGAGGATGGGACTTAGATGCCCAGTAGAAACTGGAGGCAGTAGAAATAAAGCAACTCCCAGGCGGGGATGTGATCAACCACCACAGTTCAGTTTATCCATCTACTGAGGCTCCTCCTCTGCTCCTTAAGAAGCCCTGGGCCTGTTAATGAAACTATGTGTACAGGAACTTGGCCAGCAAATGACTTTAAGTTAGTAATGAAATGAAATGGATTCCTCAGGCATTGTGGGCATATACGTGCACATGTCTATTTCTATGTTCAAAGAATATATAAACTGTTCTTAGTCTGTGTGGCAGACAACAGGGCTAGATGTATAACTCAGTTGTAGAGGATTTGTCTGACATGCATGGGGGCTTGGGTTTGATCCCCACTGACATAATTCCTTCTAAAATAGCCCAGTGTGTAGGGTCTGCAGCCACTCTAAGGGGACCTCAACTCTGCTTGTCCCCATGAAGTTCACCCTAAGTACCTGAACTCAGCACATGGCCCTTGCAGAATGCTGCAACTGTGTGGTTAATGATGCCAGGAATCAGTGGTGACAAGAGAGTTCAGAGCCACGCGAGGGACTGGATCCCATGCAAGGATGAAGGATTAGCTACGCCCTATGCCTACCCTGCCAATCCAGCGTGTGGAGAAAGTGGTTGGTGTCCATACTGCTGCTCTGCGGTGAGTCCGATTCTGTAATCTCAGCCTCCGGAGACCCTGCCTCAGCATCATACTGAGCTGTGGAGCCCGGCTGCCGGGGTAGCTCCGGCTTCCCTGCCAGGAAAAGGCTGGCATCAGGCCACCGTGCCAGGCACAATACAGTGCAAGGCACAGCCAGAGCAACAGGGCAGGGCAGGCCATAGTAACCCTGCACCAGTCCCTTGCCAGCAAGTAGATTCCAACCATCCTTCTATTCAGATGCTATGCCACACCCATGAACACACACAGTACCCTGATGGAATATACTACACACATTCACATACATGCTAATACATATCCCTTTTAAAAATAATTGTATGCCGATTAAAAAAGCAAAATGTAAGAATCCAGATCACAGAGAAGTTGCAGGCAGCAGGCTATTAATCCCAACATGATAGGGCACTCCACTTTTTATAGGAATGGTCTGACATAAGCAGAGGAGACACCTATGCTGAGTGGAGAGTCACTGCCAAAACCTGCAGATCTTAAGTGAACCGTTCCACCCTCAATGTGGCATTTGAATTGTATGTGCAGAGCTCATGACCTGAGTCAGCTTATGGTACAAACCCAACTCTGCAAGAAATCCTTCCCAGCCACAGCTTCATGTTAACCCCAAAAGAGGTTCAGCAGGGCTCATGTACTCAGAGAACAACAGCACCTCACTCCAAAGCAGTGGTTCTCAACCCTTCTAATACTGCAACCCTTTACTACAGTTCCTCATGTTGTGGCGACCCCCAAACACAAAATTTTGTTACTACTTCATAACTATAGTTTTGCTACTGTTATGAGCCTTAATGGAAATATTTTTGGAGACAGAGGTTTGCCAAAGGGGTCATGACCCCACTGCACTAGAGGTGCTTTTGCATAGGTCTGGGTCTGTGTCAGGTGGCTCAGGTGTTCTGTGTGGCTTATGAACCCTTGAAGGGGCCTCAGGATCATAGTGTCATGTGTCTCCTTTTCCCTAGAGCCATAGCTGCATCTTTATCCAATAGAAAGTTTCTGCTAATAAATGGAGTAGGGAGAGGGACTGCCCAGCTGTACGTACAACTCTGTTCCTGCAAATCTTTCCTAGAGGTGAAAGTCACTAGTCCTGGGCAAATACACTGAAAGTCAGAGCACATCTTACCAAACTTAGACAGAATGTCCTGCTGCTCTTCCCTGCTGGAAAAGAGAATCTTGGGGTTCAGCCCCCTTAGGCTGGTATTCTCCCAAGGTGCAGCTTCTCGGCTGGGCCTGTCTCTAGGCTCCACCTCCACCTCCAGGTTCACCTGGAACAGATCTGGGTACTTCTCCTGAATGTCACAAGCGTCCAGGTCATACCTACAGGTACCAAGAAGGAATGAGTGAGTATGGAAGTCCTACAGCATCCATAGGAAGTATAAAAGACTGCTGGGGAGGCAGCAGGCACTTAACTGTCCCTACCTGTGGGACAGAAGCACTTACAACAGGGTTGATGCACCCAGGACTATTACCCAGCTTCCCTGGTGTCAGGGCAGGGTGCCCCTGGCTGTTAATGTGGTAGACACTGAGCTAGACTTCTGTGTTCCCCAAATCTATGGAAGGCCAGGTGCTCAGAGTGACCACAGCTGCCATAGCATGACTCCTAAATTCAGAAAGACAGGAAAGAGGCTCCACACAGCCGACCTGTACCTCTGACAAGAGGCCCCAGGCACCACCCTTCAGCTCCAAGTAGACGCATACTGTAGACCCTTGACTGATTTAAATCAGGTACCCGGAAATCTTAAATAAAGTTTTCCAAAAAATACGTACACCATGACAGCTGGGCGTGGTGGTGCACGCCTTTAATCCTAGAACTCAGGGAAGCAGAGAAAGGTGGACGGACTGCTGTGAGTTCGAGGCCAGCCTGGTCTATAAAGGGAGTCCAGCACAGCCAAGAATACATAGAGAATCCCTAGCTTGGCAAAATCTCAACATTATCAGATAATAGGGATTCAGCTATTAGAAGTTAGGAACAGGACTTGCTGAAGGACCAGGGAGGCAACTGTGCTGTGAGAAGAGGGACAGGCAGGGAACAGGAATAGGGGAGGCCACAGGCTCTTCAGACACCACAGGAGCACGGGAAGCTGGGTCAGGCCCCTTGTAGGCAGGAAGTTTAATCATTTCACAAACTGTCCCAAGTGGCAGTTCCACAATGCTCCAAGAAACCCTACCTTCTGAATACCCAGAGTCATGAACATGCCCTGGTTCTGTAACCTAATATCCCTGCACACCATACTAAGTTTTGTACCTATCAACAACGTCATTGCCAACAAAACCTAAGAAACACACACAGCAACGACCCATTTTCAGGAGTCTCCCAGGTGCCAAGGGAAACCACATACTGCTGGTCCCAAGGGATTCTCTGAATGTGTGTGACTCTGTAGTTATCAATGCCACTGTGTAAGGAAAACTGGGGAGGGGAGTGGCAAAGCAATGGTTCATTTTGGTTTTTTACTACTATAAAATAAGCATGCAGATGAACCTACAATGTTTTACACCCTTAGTTTGCTACTTCCTGCCTGGGATGCAACCCTCTGCACATTGGAGAGTACAAGGCAGAGCAAGGTGGCTCTGTGACAGGGGTTTTCCCTTCATATATATCTTTCAATTGGGATATAACTCAGTAACTACATGCTGCTAGGCTGATTTAGCTGAAGGCTATAGGGAGGAAGACTGAAACTTGCCATCAGTGAGGATGCAGGAATGAGGCAGAGGCCCACGGAGAGTACTCTGTACACTTGGCAGGCTCAGCCTCTCAGACAAGTTGATGACAATTTTGGGCACAGCTCATTTCTTGCTTCCTTGCCCAACTGATCTTAGACTGCCCAACTAGCCAGCAGGGCAGTGAGGGCACAATGAGGGTGTGTGAGCAGGCAGCTAAGAGCTGGGCTTTAAGACACAGGGCTTCACAAGCTCTGGAGGTTGGATACTGACTGGTATGTTTAGGCTCCAGTGGAAAGTGAAGCAGAGTCTCACAGATATAGTATCTTGTAAACAAAATTCTGACTTGTGTCAAGACTGTAGTATAGAGCACTGAACACCCCCGGGACCCTCACAGGGTACCTCAGATCTGTTGTAATCCTGGGACCCTCACAGGGTACCTCAGATCTGTTGTGATCACTGACCCACTCAGGCTCATCTGATGGTTTTATTTCCAATGCTTTTCTACAGCTACTGCTCAGCTGCACTATAGAGTAATCTTGCCGTGTATGTATATATGTTTCTCTTGACAATGCCCTGCCTTAGTTATATGGCCAGTATACTCAAATAAAGTGTATTTCTGTGGTCTAAAGTGTCCCCCAAACTCAAACAACAGTACTATATACTGGATACGCAAAAAAGAGAGAAATCAGGTTTTTTTGTTACTGAAGTTTGAAAACTCAAGTCATTGTATAAAAGATCTATATAATGATTTGTTTACTTGTTCTGCTTGCAAAAAAAAAAAAAAAAAAAAGACATCAAGTATAGTTTATCCATTCTGCTATTGTGCACCCAACGCATGAATGGTCTTCTGCTGCGTCTCTGGCCCTTCAGCACAGCACCTTTGCTGCATCAGTTGTCGCAGATAGTGACTACTTCTTTAGCCTGAATTTAAGTGGTAGGTTCCACCACTTTTAGCCTATTTAGTCTTTACATACTATACACATTTGAGGTCTATTTTTTCAGTTGGGTTGTTTGTTTATCAAGCCCAATAGCATCGTCCCTCACGTGGTGTATTTTGTGTATCTGGGATCAGGGACACACGGGGATGAATCTGCTTTGGTGCTGCTTGTCTCTCTTCCATCCCCTTTGGTTCTGTTTCTTCATTTCTCCATTCTGATCTTATCTAGATTAATCATATTCTGAGTTCCATCTTTCTTCTCCTCTGTCGAATCATAACATACTTCCTTGACCTGCAATTAGCACATTGCTGACTTCCAGGCCTCAGAGGTTATTGAGGGAACATTTCATTAGTTATCCTGACTCTTTGGTGCTGTTGTTATGTACTTTACTACAAACCTATCTTTTTCTTCTTCCTTCCTTCCTTTATTTTATTTATTTATTTATTTTTGAGGCAGGGTCTCTCTGTGCAGTCCTAGCTGTCTTGAACTCGCTACATAGATCAGGTTGGCCTCAAATTCACAGAAATTTGCTGACTTTTGCCTCCTGAGTGCTGGGCCTAAAGATGTGCACTACCATGCCCAGCTCCAAACGAATCTTTTTTTTTTCCCCAAACAAATCTTAAAACCCACCATAATGCATGATTTCTGATATTTTAGGTAGTCAACACACTTAATTTTAACCATTTTTCGTTGCTGTAATAATATTATCACTGATTTAGAGAGAATAAAGGCTTATGTTTTTCATGGTTCTGAAGGGGGAGAGGTCTGAGACTGGTGGCTGTATCTGGTAAAGGCTTTTTGACTGGCAGCAGCTTCGTCGAGTCCTTAGTTGGCACTGGGCATTATATGGCCAGCAGAGTGCCCCAGCCCAGGCCTCTTCCTCCTGTATACAGCTACAGTCCCAGTGGACAGGGCACTACATTTGTGGCCTCATTTAATCTTTTTTTTTTTTTTTAATTTAATCTTAATAGCCTTCCAAAAGCCAACCCTTCACTCACACCCCAAAATTAGATGGAGTCTTCACCTTCTTAATAACTCTCAGTGGGGATTAAGTTCTAGCATGAATTTTGATGGGGCTATTCAGACCATAGCAATACTAATCAGAACTATTAAAAGTTCTTGTTCATTAACTAATACTTGAATCATATAGATAGATCTTTCAACTACATTTTCTTGGTCTTCAGTCATTTGGTCTTTAAAAAAAAAAAAAGATTATGCCTCCACTATGGCTGAAAACTACAGAAATTACTGTTTGCAAGAAAATGAGTAAGACACTTGTGAAGCTGAGGCAGGAGGGTTACCCAGCTGGTATAAGCCTAAGAAGCTACAGAGTAAGAGACCTTGTCTCAAATAAACAAAGAGTAAGGTATCAATCAAAGAGACACAAACGCAAGAGATTAGCAAACATCGTGTATAAACCTACATAGTCTCCTCAGCTGTGACCTGTGGCAGGCCCTGTCTAGTGCTTCCCTTGGGGAGGCGCAAAAAGCAGCAGCACGGTACGGCACGGCAGGCGGCGAAGCCTCCGGCAGCTCTCTGCTCTTCCTGCAACACTTACTTCTTTTCTGCGCAGGGACGGGAAGTGTGCTTGATGGGATGCAGGGTCCACCAGCAAGACCCACACCCCTGAAAACATACCACGATGCTCACCGCCCACTAGAGCATGCTGTTAGCACCCAGTATATCTGTATCTACACACACACAGCAGAATCTCACAAGTCCTCTGTCAGCCTAAAGAGTTACTCCTCTTTAGGCCGTGTGTGCACATATGTGTCTGTAAAAGCTTCCAGAAGCAGGACCAGCACATTATACCTCCCAGTTTAGTACCTAACAGCGCCCTGTAAACAGAGCAAAGAATCAAAATGTGGAGTGAACTCTGCCAACTCACTGGTTATGCCACATCTAGATTTAACGGCTAAATTCTAAAAAGAAATGCATAAGGTCAGTCAAAAACCATCATGTACAAAGTGGAAGCTACTTGGGCCTTTTGTAAAGTGTGAGGGGCAGAACAGACAAGGAGGCTCGGGGCCTAGACCCAGTTCTACAGTGAGTAGCATGTGGCACGCCTTTCACTAGTTAGCCTTTCACTTTTGACCGACCCGTATGTATGTGTTCATCAGCTACTGGTTCTGGGTACCTGTCCCTCTCCAACAGCAGCACAGTGCAACACCAACATACTTTGCAAATTTCACAGTGGTTGCGTTTCGAGGCACGAACCCAGTGTGGAACTGGATCTGGAACATTTTCATGGACGCCATCTACAAGAAGACCAGCAGGAGATCCATTGAGAGTGCATATTAATCCTGGATCAGAGTTCTTCCCCAAGAATATAAGCTGCTAGGTGGGGTCCAACTAGTCTGTTCTTCTCACACACTCAGGGCACTATGGGAGGCTGGGACTCCCTGCCAAATGCTTGGTGAGTGCGGAGAAGATGGCTGCAAAGGGCCGGAACAGCTTGGGCTGCGGCAGGGGAGGCACCAAGACTAAGCACAACAGCTCTTCATGGAGACTACAGCTTATGTTCATGAGGGAAATTCTGGGCCTTTAAATCCCCTCTGCTCTGTGTCATACAGAGAACACTGAGGACTGGCCCAAGCACTTGTGGACCAACAGCTTGTAGCTCACTGGGTAGGAAGGTCAATCCAGAGGCCAAATCACAGTCAGCATCTCCGGCAGCACTCCTCACTCACCTTGGCCTGCAGCCTTCCTCCCAGAGTGGATCTGGCATGGTAAATGATGATGAGCACGTCCCCTTGAACTGTTATGCCCAGGGGGATGACAGCCTTGCCGTCCTCAATTTTAAATTCTCTGCAACACATTGAAAAGTTGGCTTATGTTAGTTAAAAGAATATATATATATATATATATATATATATATATATATATATATATATATATGTATATTTAAAAATATTTTTATACACACACACACACACACACACATGAGTTCTAAGATGTTACCAAACACTTGAATCCACATCTTCTCTAGCTGTTTATATGCCGTGTTATTCCAAAAAGCCACTCTTTGTTTGTTTGTCTTTTTGAGACAGGGTTTCTCAATGTAGACCTAGCTGTCCTGAAACTTGCTCTGTAGAACAGGATGGCTTCGAACTCAGAGATCCATGCCTGCCGTGCATACACTCTTGTACATACCCTCCCATTCTCCACCCGCAGCCCAACATGCAATCATTTGCACCTAGCACAGGACAATCAGAATACAAGGCAGTTTCCGCTTCAGAAGTCAACAAGAAAACTCAAAACAACATGGGCTGAGATATGTGCTTACTTCATCCTGTCATATTCCTGGGACGTGGTGGTTACACGTTCCTCTCCAACATAGACCTCACAGAATGGTCGGCAGCCGTTCCTCTGCTTGCTGAACAGTGGCACAGGCGTCATGACAACAGATTTCACCAGCATTGGCTTGCTGTGAGGTGTGATGGGCTCCTCTGCCACCATGTCACATACATATTCAATGTACCTAAGACAGACACGCACTTGTCACCCAAGTATGTGATGTGTCCTCAGGGACAGGCACATCAGACTTTTTCCCCCTCAAATATAAGTATTTAATGCCACAAATCTCCTTTTGAAGGTTTGTTTTAGTTGTTCTTCAAAAACTGATACTAGGGAGGGGGCTCAGAGGTTAAGAGTACTGTCTGCTCTTCCAGAGGTCCTGAGTTAAATTCCCAGTAACTACCTGGTGGCTCACAACCATCTATAATGGAATCTGATCCCTTCTTCTGGCATGTAGGTGTACATGCAGATAGATCAATCATATACATAAAAACTGATACTAGGGGCACAGCCAGCAGAGGTGATCTACGCTCCATCTGCTGAGCTCCATCATCAGGCCAACGGCTCTGCCTGCCTTCCTGAGGAGTCCTGCTAGCACCAGGAACATCCACCAACAACAGGGTCAACCAGATGGCTAAAGGCCAGCAAAGGAACACAATTTACAACAGCCAGGGCAATATGGCACCACCAGAGCACAGCTACCCTAGGGCAGCAAGCCCTGGGTATCCTAAAACGGCCGAAGCACAAGATGATGACCTTAAATCCAACCTTATAGAGACTATACAGGCCTTTAATATGGAAATGAATGAGTCCCTTAAAGAAATACAGGAAAGTACAACCAAACAGGTGAAGAAACTGAAAATGGAAATAGAAGCAATAAAGAAAACACAAAAGTGAGGGAATCCTGGAGATAGAAAACCTAGGAAAGAGAACAGGAACTAAAGGCACAAGCATCACCAACAAAATCCACGAAAAAAGAAAAATCTCAGGCGAAGAAGATACTATAGAAGAAATCAATACATCGGTCAAAGAAAATGTTAAATCTGAGAAGTTCCTGAGTTCCTGACACAAAACATAAAAATAAATAAATAAAAAGGACATTATGAAAGGACCAAACACAAAAATAATAGGAATAGTTGGGCAATGGTAGCATACACCTTTAATCTCAGCACTTGGGAGGCAGAGGAAGGTGGATCTCTGAGTTCAAAGCCAGCCTGGTCTACAGAGTGTGCTCCAGAACAGCCGGTTACACAGAGGAACCCTGTCTCAAATAAATAAATAAATAAATAAATAAATAAATAAATAAGTAAGTAAGTAAGTAAGTAAGTAATAAATATTAACAACAACAGGAATAGAAGATGGAGATTTCCAGCTCAAAGGCCCAGAAATGAAAATTTCCCCAACCGAAAGAAATGCCTAAAACACACAAGAAGTTTATAAAAACCAAATAGAATAGACCGTAAAAGAAAATCTTGCTGTCACATAATAATCAAAACTTTAAATGTACAAAACAAAGAAAAAATATTAAAAGCTGCAAGGTAAGAAGGGCAAGTAATATAAAGGGAGATCCATTAGAATTACATCTAACTTCTCAACAGAGACTCTGAAAGCCAGAAGGACCTGGGCAGATGTCTTCCAGACTCTTAGAGAACACAGATGTCAGTCCAGACTACTATATCCAGCAAAACTTTTAGTTACTGTAGATGGAGAAAACAGGACATTCCATGACAAAAGTAAGTTTAAACAATAAATATATACTCAGGACCTTTGTTAGAACATGCAGTGCTCTTAACCTCTGGGCCATCTCTCCAGCCCCAGCATCAAACCTCTTACACAGCTGAGGCTGGCTTTGAACTCTTTATCCTCTTATCTAACTTCCAAGTACTGGGGTTACAGATACGTGCTTTACTTATTTATCTATTTGAGCTAGGATGTCAGAAGTTGGATCCTCACCTGGGAATGCAGCCTGTGACCTGAGCAGGACCTGCGGCTGGTAGGTAGGACAGTCCATGGGCCCTGCACAGCCTGACCTGTAGCAACAGATCAGTTCCTGTTGCAGTCTGCTCCCTGCGCTGCTGCACACACATCCTTGTTCTCTGACTGGAGCTCTTGGGTCACTTGTGCTAAGTCTCAATGCTGACATGTGTAGAGAAATTTTATCCAGCAACATGGCTACTTTAGCAAGGGACCACATCCAAAAACTTTCTAGGTCTGTGGGATCCAGCTGGAATGACACACCTTTAATCTCTCTGGCTGGACTCATCTTTAATCCCAAACAATGAAGGTAAAGTTACTGTCTGTAGAAGAAAGCACCCATGTTTGAAAGTGACGTCTAACTGGGGGACAAAGTGATAAACCAGAGAAAGATTGGATAAGAACAGCGAGGGAAAGAGAGCAGTGCAGAGAAAGAGAGAGGAGGCAGTTTGACCAGGACGGTTTTACAGAGAAAAGCCACAGGTGAATAAAAAATGAGCCAGAGGATTAGAACATATTGCCATAGTTAGTGTGAATCCAAGAAGAGCAGTGCAGTGAGAAGCTGAGATAAGCTGGTTTGAATCTGTCAACTTGGAGAGGAATTTGGGCCAGAAAAGCCAGCCAGAGCTCAGAAAGAACAAGTAAGGGTGATTTTACTCAGCAGTAAGCCTCTGAGACAATAATTACATCTGGCAAGTAAAATACTTTTACAGACATGTGTGACTAAAATCTGTATAATATCTTCTACTTGTGTTCTTGGTTTCTGTTTTCCTCTTTGAATCACTCTGGCTAAATAAACATTTTTATGCTTTCATCTCCTTTCTTCCATTGACTTACTAATTAGGGCACTTAAAATAATTTTCAGGACTTGCATAGTGAAACAGGCTTTTAATGCTAGCATTTGGGAGGCAGAGGCAGAGGCTAAAATGGGGACACAGATATATAGCCACTCTCCTCATAGGGCCTGAGAAGCACACTGCTGTCACGATGATCTACCCACCAGGCAGTAGGTACCTAAGGTGGGTCCCACTCCCAAGGCAATTGAATATGGCAGGAAGAGCACCTACTGTTCCCAGTGCTAGAACACAGGGCCCCTGACTGCGTGGACCTTTGCCTCATAATAGCATCCATGTTGGCTTTTTGTCTCATGCTCCACCCACCTGCTTTTACGCCCTTCCAAGTACGCATTAAGACAGAGGGCAGTGTCTCTCCAGACCTGGACTTCCAAATGAAACTCCTGAGTGGACATAGCTAGTAAATGCAGTAGTCCCATAGAGAACACACTACACAAGGGGCAAGGCTAGGCAGAGCCTCAAACATTTGCTTCTTAACCAGATATGACAGCTCACATCTATAATGTCAGCACTAGGGATGCTACGACAGGGAGCTGGCACAAGCTTGAGACCAGTCTGGCCTTCATAATGAGTTTTAGGCCAGGTTGAACATCAGAGTGGGTCCCTATAGTTAAAAAAGGGGGGTGGGGACTGATTCCTTTACATTGCAGGTAAATGACTATGGCAACAGTAATTTCTGAATCTTTTTTTTTTTTCCCAAACCTGAGCGAGTCTTATATGCATGTTTGTGACCTCAGAGCAAACAGGGTTAACACTTCACATTTGAAAGTGCAAAGGATGATAGTGCATTCCCAAATAACCTCCTAAGTCCACACACAGGGCTGGATCCCACAGAACACATGGCCACACATTTACTAGAAAATCTGTACCCAGGCACTCAATAGAAGGCTGCCACCACAAGCAAGACGCCATCACAGCTTGAGAGTCCCAGCTGAATATCAACTACGGCCTACACTTGCTGGGCACCTGTGGGCACAGGCCTGGGGCTGAGCTACAAACCACAGTGATACTATCTTGGCCTTCGACAAACTAGAGTACCTGACTGCAGGTCCAACACAGTGAAGGCAGCACCACTTCAGGGCCAAAAGAGCTGCAGGCATCATTGTCCCCAGCAAGAATCACCTGGTACCTTTTGTGGGATGGCCAAATGCCTGGTGGGCAGCGCTTCATGCTGAACATGTACACAGCAGCCTCTGCGGTGCTGAAGAGACGGCAGAAGCACAGGAATGCGCAGACTGCCACAGCAGATGCAGCTCTCCCATCCTAGAATGAAGAAACAGATTTCCTTTGCACACAGGCCCAGGCACAACAAAGACGAGGACTCACAACAGTTCCTATAGCCCTCCTAACTGTCTATGTGGCTAAGGGAAGGGCCTAATGTCGGGATTATTTATGATAATACATTTAGGAACATATATAAATATGCTTTGTGCAATAGGAATCCAGAACCCAGAAGACAGTCAACAGCAAAGTACACAGATTGGTCTGCTGGCCTCACTGTGCATCATTGTCTTTTTCTTTGTGTCACTGGGAACTGAGCCTAAGGCCTCTTACGTGCTAGGTTCCCAATACTCTTAATTCCTAATACTCACTAATTCTAACACAGGGTCTTGCTAAGTGGTTTAGGCTGGCCTTTACCTTGTGGTCCTTCTGCCTCAGCTTCGCAAGTAGCTGAGATTACAGGCCAGCACCACCACGTCTGTCTTACCACTATTCTCACTGCAGTATTTATTAACAGTTGTGCCAGATGTAGTGGTACACGCCTTTAACTCCATCACTTAGAAAGCAGAGGCAGGTGAATCTCTGTAAGTTAAGAGGCCAGCCTGGTCTACATAATGAGTTCAAGAACATCCAGGGGTACACAGAGAGACCTTGTCTCAAAAAAATCAAAACACAGTTGCAGTACAGCAGGGCTGAGCCCTGACTGTGCTTCCTGTTGGGTGTCACACTACCCGTAAGGTGTCCAAATCTTTCTCCCCTATTCTGTGGTTAGAAAAAACCTGAGGTAAAAACTCCTTTTCTCAGCCAGGTGTGGTGGCGCACGCCTTTAATCCCAGCACTTGGGAGGTAGAGGCAGGTGGATCGCTATGAGTTCGAGGCCAGCCTGGTCTATAAAGTGAGTCCAGGACACTCAAGATAACATAGAAAAAAAAAACCTGTCTTGTACGCCCCCCCCCCCCCCAGGCAGCCACAAAATCCTCCTTTTCTAAAAGGTGCACACCCCTTTCCCCAGATGCTTGGAGATGCTGGGTGTGCTGCTTGGACCACCAAAAAGAGCCCTTATGGGTGCTTCTTGTCCCACAGGAGCAGGCACCAACCACCAGGGAGTCTCTGATCATCAAGCCCAAAGCTTCAAACATGGAGGTCTTCCCCTAGTCAGTGTTTCCTGTGGTACCCAGGACTAGTCTCACTCTGGTTCAGTGTATGCAGCCAACACAACTCACCATGCAGTGCACAACACAGACGTTCCTGTGGTCTTCCCGGAGCCAGGCATGCATGCTCCTGCATAAAGTGTACAAACTGTGGAGATGTGGTGCCCGCCTTGCTGCCCAGCCACACTCAGAGACCTGTAGGAAGAAAGTCTACTTAGCTAAGTTTCCGTACCAGCCCCAGTGAACCTGGCTGGCATATCCACAGGGTTAATTTGTCTCCACTTAATTTCCTTTTTAAACCTTTGTGTGTATGCCCAGGTACATACATGCACCCAAGTGCGTGGAGGTCAGAGGACAAGTAATGAGAGTTGCTTTTATCCTTCCACCGTGTGGGTTTGAGAGATTGAACTTGGTTGTCAGGCTTGACAGCAGGTACCTTTATCTGCCGAACCATGTCACTAGCCTCCCAGAACTGTCCTTCCACATGTGTGGTGTCCTGGGTCTCTGAGTGTCTTCCTTAGCTGGGGCTCTCATATGGCATCCCTCTTGGCTATGAGTACCCTGTGCTACAACCCTGATTCACTGATGCTGCAAAAAGAACTGCCTTTTCCTGTGCTTTGAGTCAGTTTACATGTGAAAAGTCCTGGAGTCCAGAAGCAGGAAAGGGGAGGAAGGCACCCTAGTTTCTTTTTCACCCCATACTCTGTATTCTGTGTGTGTGTGTGTTAAAGTTTCCTTTAAACTATGGCCTATCCCCAGCCCTGGCCACACCTCTAGCCCTAGCCTCCCTGGCAACTGCTATGGTCAGCTCCTTGCACATGTCTGGCTCCTTCCATATCAGGCGAGTGCAGATCCATCACTTAAATACAGGTGAGGTGGTGCATGTCTATAACCCCAACACTCAGGGAGGCAGAGGCAGGGGGATCACTGTGAGTTCAAGGTTAGTTTGATCTACAAAGTGAGTCCAGGACAGCCAAGGCTACACAGGGAAACCCTGTCTTGAAAACACAAACAAACAAATAAAAAAATACACTTAAGTGGGAAAAGAATGGTTCAAATCACAAAAGAATAGTTCAAGGCTTCTTACCCGGTTGTGGAACTTGGAAGCCCGGTATATCCTTGGAGACAGGTTGTAGACAGCATAGTGCCCTGGGTGCTTGGCATCCAGAAACAATCGCACATCCTCTATGTTGTTTTTGATTGCTGATTCCACACCTTCTGCTGGGAACGACATCACTGAAACAAAGTAGGCCCTAGTTAGCTGCTAGGGGATTGCCTTCTTGGGCTGTGCTCACTTCCCAGCCAGGTAGCCGGCCAAACAAACACAGGCTCTTCTCATCCTCTTCAAGTCTCCCAGCCTATGTAGTGAGATGTGTGCAAACTATAACATGGGAAATCTCACAAAGTTAATCACAGCTCTCCGGGAGAGCTTTCCAGGTAACCTGATGTACATCATGGGCTATTAGGGCCACAATGAGCTTTTCTGATGATATTTTGCCTATGTTATCTAGTTTTAAATGTGCATAGTCCTCCCATTACTCCCTTCGTACCCTCAGAGTTCCAATCATGCCAAAAGCTGGGCTGACACTGGCTCTGTCTTTTTTATTTGTCAGGAAATATGCTTGACATAAGCCACCTACTTACCACCCTTCTGGGGTAGTGCTCCCACCACACCTCAGATCGATCCATGGCTACCAAAGAGGCTAGAGGTACCTTGGCTACCTCCACTGGTGTCCTGTCTAAGTGCCCCATCCAATTAGACACACCTGCAATCCTGGATGTGATGTAAGATATGTCCAAATCACCCTTTGCATAGCTAGAATGAAAAGAACACTCAATCAGCATAAAAAAACACTTGGCAGGTATACGAACTTTAAGTGGAGCCCAAGGCCTAGAATTCTGAGGTAATCTTGCTTGCAGGCTGTATCCCCTGTGTAGTGTGTCTGCGCATGTGCACAAGGTCTTGCATATGACCCTGCTGTGTAAGCCGACAGCCAATGAGAAGCAGCATGCAACATCTAAAATGGGGCAGCAGGTCAGGGAAGGGCTATAGTCGTCTTTTGCTTTCTGAAGTATTCTCAAAGGCAAAACACAGAGGGCTGGTCCTGACAGGAATAAAGGCAGGGAGGGTGTTAGACACCAGCCATTGATCCCACTGCTCCAGGGCTGGACAGAACAGTGGCTGGCAACATGAGGAGAGAGCACACCTTGTGCTCTGTAAAGGCCTGAAAGGCGACAGCAGACATTGCTGGAGGGGAAAAAAAAAGATATCCCAAATGACCAACATACATTATTGCTCATGGCCATCAGAAACTCTTAGAAACCAATCCCCTAAATTGGCCCATAAAACTGACAAAAATATAGATCAAAACCTAATGACTTTGTAAGAACTTGACAAATTATTCTACAATTCCTCTTAAAAAACAAAAAACAAAAACAAACAACAACAACAACAACAAAAACCATAAACCAAACCATGTATGCCAGAACAACCAAGTTACCTTGGAAAGGAGAAAGGAGGGAGGTAAGTGATATTGCAGAATTACCCTGAGTACCACCCCAGCTGGGCAGTGAGGCCTCATAGGGACAGAGCTGAGCTAGGCATACTTGGCATCAGCAAAGTCAACATGGGGTCAATACTGAGGCCAGGTAGAAAAAAGAACAGATATACACTATAAACTCACTGATGTGAAATCTGATTATGGCAATCTTAACATTTTAAAATGTCATTTGAACCTATTTAAGACAGGTTAGCTCAGGGTATAAAGGGCTCCTGAGACAAACAGTATGTACCAAAGTATAGCTTTATCTGGTGTTTAAATTCCTGTGGGGAAAGGCACTTAAACAGACAAGCCCCGGATCAGAACTAACTAGTGACAATCTGTTTCTTCACCAAATATATAACCCAACAGTAGCCAAGATACCAGGTATCAGTGGTAGATGTATTTAATGCCAGCACTCTGGAGGCAGAGGCAGACAGATTTCTGATCTCTGTGAACTCAAGGCCAGCCTGGTCTACGTAGTGAATTTCAAATCAGTCAGGGCTACAAATGTAAACAGAGTGAAGGATGCAAATACGCAGCAGACGATGACATGAAAATAACCTAGTTGCCCCTCAAAGAAGACAAACGTGCCCAGCATCCGGTCAGGTACGGGAAAGCACATGCGAGACACTCAGTGTTGTACAATGGGTACTGAGTATCACTCAGGGCTCCACACACGCTACCCCCTAGTCTCTTGCCTATTTAGGGAAAAGTCCAGGGACCCGGGCAGTTCAGCTCTGGGCACAGGCTCAGGGGTGTATACATTAGGTTTGACTCAACACACAGAAGAGTGGTCCAGACCTTGGCTTCTACAACATCAAGTGGCCTCAGGTAACAAAGATCGCCTGAAGAGGTCACTTTTGTCACATGTCACTACACTTGGACATTTTCACTGACAGAATTAAAAAAAGAAAGAAAGAAAGAAAGAAAGAAAGAAAGCATTTGGTGGTATTTGTATGTCAATTTAATAAACACAGGAGTTTATGTAACTCTTATCAGCCATGTCTACTTGGTAACCCCACAGTCTAGAAGCAGCCAAAGATAGTTATGAATATAAGTCAATATGAAATCATAAACTTACTTGAAACATTATAAGTTGTTGTTTTAGTTTTAAAGTTTATTATAGACTCGTAGTTGCAAGAAAGAGAGCCATGCCATTAGAATTTGGCATGGAGGTCAGCAACATGGCAAACAAGCAGCCATGTAGTGCAGAGTGCATCTTTAGAGAAAGTAAAGAAGCCCACAGTACCAAAGAAAGCCCTGGAAAACCTCCAAAGCAGAAAAGAAGGGAAAGTTTCTGGACTCAGAAAGGCAGGCAGACCCAACAGAACCAAATGGTGATACTGGATTGACTGTCTCCTTAGACTTTCTTGCAATGTGACTAAATAGCTATTGGATTCTTGGCCTTTCTGTCATGAGACAGTCATCACTGGACTATTTGGACTACAGTCTGTGGTACTAGTAATCAATCTAATAAACCCCATATAGAAATAGGCAATATACATTCTATCAGTTCTGTTCCTTTAAAGAACTTTCATCATAATATGAAAAGGTTGGACATGTCTGGTGGTTTAAGCACACATTCCTGGCAGAAGGCACATGCATATGCAATGCTTGCATATCTGCATTTCCAAAATGTAGCATACCTATATGTACTCCCTAAGTGGTACAGGCATAAATATGCAACTGCTAAGGCTACAAACATAAAACAATCACCAACTAAAAAGGGAAAGGCTATATCATCAACTCCTGAAGTTTGGGGACCACAGCACTATAATTCAATGGTGCTTACTACAGCAGCAGGCATCCACACTGACAGGAGCCAGAGCCAGCAGGCATCTCAGTCGCAATTCCCACCAGAAAAGCTGATGAAATAACCTCCATCACAGTGCTGTGTTCTGTACCACTCACCAAGGCTTTTGGGCTATGATTCGACTTTCTTAAGCATACAATCATACCCACTGTGGCCCAGGTGTCACAGGGACTGACTTATAATAACCAGAGTATGCAGGAAGGTGTTGCTTTGCCCTGCAATTGCTTTATCTATTTGATATCAAAGAAAAAAACCAGTGCTATCATGCCAGATACTGGCAGAGCTAAGGAGACCCTGAGCTGATTTGCTCAAAGCCAGTTCTGTGTGGGGTTCTGTGGACTGGGTTAGTGTGTGTGTGTGTTGTTTTCAACTTGACAAAAGCTGGAGTTATTTGTGAAGAGGAAAGCTCAATTGAGAAAATGTTCTCTGTAAGATTGGCCTATGGGCAGGTGGTCCTGGGCTACAAAGAAGGTAGGCTAAGCAAGCCACAGAAAGTAGGTCAGTAAACAGCATCCCTCTCTGGCCTGTTTCGGTTCCTTCCTCCAGAGTCTCCTGCTTTAAGTTCCTGTCTTAGCTTCCCTTGATGATGAACTGAAACCTGTAAGCTGAAATCAACTCTTTCCTCTCTACATTGGTTTATCACAGAAACAGAATGCAAACTAAGACAAGGTTCTAGGCTCTGTATCTGGCTCTTCCCTAACAGAGAGTGCCTCGGGGAATCTACACACAGGCAAAGAGCAGGACAGCCCTCACACTTATTCACACTTACTTAGCCACAGACTGGATGACCTTGGAGGAAGTATCCTTGAGGTTGGTGAAGAGCCGTTCTGTCCCGCCCCGCAGGATGTCAAGAAACCCACCGTAGGGCTGGTCATACTCTGCCAGAGTCAAAACTACAGGAAAGAGCCACAGTAGGTCAAGAATATGCCCTCAAGAAGCTCCACTGCTTCCCCTGATTCCTTCACACCCACCAGTGTGCCCTCTTTCCCACTAGCAAGTGCTAGGCTGTTGGTTCCAGTCATTTCAGAGACCAAGGAATGGCCAATGCAGGCACAGAAGGCCATGTGAACACATAACTGAACCAACTATGGGACACAGTCTCCGGGGGTAACTTCAGGACATGATACTCTTTCTAAAGTGAGTGTAGGTGATGCCCACAAAAGCGGACTCTGAGATCAGAGTGAAGCCATCAAGGACTGTGGTGGTAGAGCGAACACATACGTAAATTAGGTTCTGAACAGCCCCACAAGCAATGAGCCCACACAGCATAATGCGAAAGCAGACACCCTAGAACCCACTTCCTATGGTCTACATCTGTACCACACATGCTAGGCACAGGGACTAAGGACCTGAAGTACCAAAACCCTGGGGAGGCCAACCAGAGGAGACAGAGCCTTGCTAGGACACAAAGACCTAGAGAAGGGATCACGTCAGTCCTTGACGTCCCTAAAAGTATATTAAAAAATGGTTTAGCTAGATGTGATGGTGCATGCCTTTAATCCCAGCACTTGGGAGGCAGAGGCAGGTGGATCGCTGTGAGTTCGAGACAAGCCTGGTCTACAAAGGGAGTCCAGGACAGCCAAAGCTACACAGGGAAACCCTGTCTTGAAAAACGGGGGGAGAAAAAAAAAAGAGAGAAATAGTTCATCCAACAGTCAGTGTCAGTCCATGACCATATCTGTTTCCGAGTCCTCCTTTCCCTAAGTGGTAATCTCAAGGAAGCCAGCCACTCCACATGGGATGGAAGGCCACTGCCCTGTCTGTGGCTTGGCTCTCTCAAACCAGTACAAACAGTCCTCAACCCTTCCATTGAACCCCAGGCTCCTATGACCCCCCATCTCTTCATCTCACCTCCCAGTAGGCACCTCTAGTGTTCTGTTACCTTCAAGTTTTATCTGCTAACCTTGTCAAAAGCAGGTTTGGCTTTCATACTCAATCTCTGTGAGGTCTTCCCTTGAGAAGGATCATTTACATAGGCTGTGAACTGCGCAGATGTTCAGGGTACAGTGTAACCTCCAGAGGAGCTAGAGACTACGGCCAACCATGCCTAGGAGACTTATCCCATTATATCCTAAATGGCAGGTGAGTTAACCCGTGCTTTGTGAAGTGGGTATATGACTCCTATGGGACAGGGCTCTAGGCTAGTGTCTCCTGGATCTTGCCCTGACAATCCTTCCCTTGGTTGATGTGATTCAACACACCCTGTCAAATACCCTGAGTATTCATTCAGTTCAAAAGAACCATGACTTCCATGGGATGATAGAACCAATTACCTGCTGAAAACCCCTATAGGAACAGGGTTTTGAAATGTTAGGATGAGCAGTGAGTACCTGGTAAACAAGAGAACTGACATCCCAGTGGGTACGTTAGGGCACTTACCTCCACTGCTGTTCATAGGGCCCACAGGAGGGGGCTGTGCTCGGGAGGGCCCTGAGTTCCCATAGCCACCATTCTGCTCCAGCAGCTGTAAGATTCAAAAGCATGGCATCAGTTTCATACAAAAGTCAGAGCAAGTTAAACACCTGAACTTAGCATTGTGCTCAGCTGATGAGCAAAAAACTAAATGGGCAAACCTCTACCTCCTTTACTCTACCATGCAAGGATAAGTTCCCAGGAGTGTAGGCAGGGCTAGAAATAAAACAAATAAAATTTCCACATTCAGGGTAACCCAGGGAGCAATTATCACTTAAATGTTAACATCCTTATCCTATTCAAGACACATCCAAACCCTTATGGACACAGAATCTGTTCTTCCTATTTCATTTCCTCTCAAGCCATTCAACCATCTTGTATCAGGTGTGTAGACCAGAACCTTAACACCTGTGGCTCTAGTGCTGCGTGGGGCTCCTCTAAGAACCCCTCAGACCAACTCTGCATAACTCTTTGAACTCAGCCCGTAGTGCATTCTACCTTTGCTCTGCAGCAGCATAGACCTCAGTCACCTTGGTAACTAGTCCAGTATCAATAGCCTCTAGGAAGCTCTGGGTCCAGGGATGAAAGGACCAACAAACAGGAAGCAAACAAAACTAGAACCAGACATCCAGTCTCTGCAGATTGATTCAAAAGAGGCCTTACTTCAGGAATGACCCCGAGGGTAGGATAGCAGAATCTGCCCTAAGCCATGAATTAGGCATAGCAAAGCAGACATGGATGCTGGACTCCCAGATATGCCCAGGGACCTGTCTGTGCCCTGAAGGTATGGGCTAGGCTTATGGCTGCCTTAAGAAGGCTTCCTGGCCCCACACGCCACAACACTTTCTCAGGCTGCCTGCTTCTTCCATGCACACAGCATAGACTGCTTCAGTCCAACAGCCCATAAGCCCACGTTAGCCTGGGGAGAATGCAACCACAAGGCCATGGCTGGGTACATGACACTGGAAACTGTGAGATGTAGATAGTACTAATCATCACCTGAACCCAGAAAAAAAAACCCAACAAACAAAATGAAAAAACCAACCAGATGGTATGATAGAGTGAACCTTCTGGCCTATCTGGCTGGGAGAGCTTGTCCCGAGTTTGAGACTCCCTGAGTAAGGACTCACAGGAGTGCTTAGTGTGGTAGCCATGAGCCTGTGGGGGTCTGTGACTTCAGTCATACAAGATGAAGGAGCCCTAGGCTAATGCCAAGAGTATACAACACCTTGTAGGCCTAGGCATGGGCAGTGGAGCTTCATGATGTCCTTACCTCTGTAATGGGGGCTTTGGGGTTCACATTCCTAGCTGCTGCAATTTCCTGCAGCTGTCGGACCACTTCAGCAATGGACAGCCTCTCCTCTGGGTTGACCTTTAGCATGGCACCTAATGCAAAACAGTAGCATAAATTAGTCCCGTATCATCTAGAGCTCTGGGCCTAGGCTGGATACCACCTCCTGCTATTGCAGAGGTTACAGAGCAAAGATCACAGTGCTGACTTCAGAGCAAAGAATGACAGAATGCTGACCAAAGAAATTAAACAAGTCTGTCAGAAGTGGCCACTCAGAATACCACAAGCTTATCAAAGGGGTGGGCAGGTGGGCAACTCCATGGAAAAGCCCCCATTAGAATGCTGTCAGAATAGCAGCAATGGAGTCAAACGTACAATTGTACGGCCAATGGGTGAGTAGCACCTAAAACCCAGTGGGAGCGTGTGTCTGCATCAAGCCATTCCTAACAGGACTTACGAATCAGGCCATGGAAGACTGTGTAACGAGTGTCATCCGCAGGGATGGAGTACTTTCCATTGACTATCCGGAGCTTGGCTCCGTCCTCAAAGGGATGCTGCCGGAAACACAGCAGGTACAGGATGCAGCCCAGGGCCTGCGGGGAAAAATGGGGAGCAGGGTGTGAGGAACGGGGTAAAGAGCGAATGAGACCATGCAGGGAGAAGAGCGGCCGAGTGCTGAGCGTGGAGAGGGGTTATGAAAGGGAAAAAGGGCAGGGCGCCAGAAAGAATGGGACCAGAGGCCTCAACCTCTGGAGGGCAGAGGAAATGCCAGTGAAGTGGACTGCCCCTGACCAATGTTGTAATCGACCATGAGGTCTCCACAAAATGCTCAGCTGCCAAGATTCATGTGAACTCTTAAGACAGCTGAGCAGATACAGGATCTCAGAGAGTGGTACAGCTTGGTAGAGGAGTTAGGCTCCCACCTGCACTCCTACAGCTCTATGAATCCCTCCATCAATATCAGTTATACAAATATGCTTTACAATAAAGCGTGCATGTAAGTGTGTCCCTGAGCCGTTCTAGGAAGCCAACCAAACCCCATGAGGGGCTTGTGGGAAGCTAGGCTTGTAGTCAGTCAGTTAGAAGAGAGGCACAACAACCTATGACTGCTGTTGGCATCCAGAAGGGGTGGAAGTGGTGGGCATGCTGGGCGGAGTCTCATCCTGTTGTGGCCTGATACTGCATCTGGCAAATAGTCAGCATCAACTTGTTAGTAATGATTTGGACTAAGACTGCCCCAGGGGTGTCCTCTTGGGAACAGACTACTTACTGTATATGGGGACAAACCTTCTGAAGTCATATAGGTCTCCTGTGTCAACTATATTTGGTGTGAAAGGAAAGTGGATGGCTGTGGCAAATAAGGCTATAGTCCCCAGAGAACGCACTACATATCCTTGCAGACATCCCTGGGTCTAGAACTCAAGACTCCAGACGAAGAGCAAGTACAGAAAGTGTCTGTGTTGCCATGTGATGGCAGTGCAGACTCAAAGTTATATTGCTACTCCAATTAATTTTTTTAAAAGATTTTAAAATTTATTATTATGCATACAGTGTTCTGTTTGCATGTACACCTACAGGCCAGAAGAGGGCACCAGACCTCATTATAGATGGCTGTGAGCCACCATATGGTGGTTTCTGGGAATTGAACTCAGGACCTCTGGAAGAGCAGACAGTGCTCTTAACCTCCGAGCCACCTCTCCAACCCTCCAGTTGATTTTTAAAAAGATTTATTTATTATCTTAGGTGTATGAATGTTTGCTTCCATGCATGTCTGTGCCCCATGTGCATGCTTTCTGCTCCTGGAGCTCAGAAGAGGGCATTATTAGATCATCTGGAAGTGGAGTTACGGACGATTGTGAACTAGCATGTGGGTACTGAGAACCAAGCCCGAGTCCTTTGCAAGAGCAACAAGTTCTCTCGACCACTAAGCCATCTCTCCAACCTTCCTCCAACTGCTTTGTTCATTCGCCTCTGCTAGAGGCAGTCATAAGTGACACTTGAGAAAATGAAGGTGATGGGCAGAGAAAAGAGTAAGAGAAGCAGTGGGGCCTCACCCAGATATCCTGCCTCTCGCCAATGGGGAAGTTGGAATACAGGTCTACAATTTCTGGTGTTCTGTACATGGGGGTGGTGTTCCTTGTGATCTGAAGAAAACACAAATATTTCAGGGTAAGTTGCATATCATAATTATTTTTTGTTTTACACAGAAGCCCTACAACTTTTTAAGCTCTCTCCTAAAGGCTGGCAGCAATGACTTTTCCTCCCACTGTGTTCTAGAGGGCCCTGTGGCCACTCATCTGGCCATGCGATGCTGCACCACTGCTTTCCTTACAGAGGTAATCTCTCATGGCCACCCAGCATTAATGAAAGAATCAAGTCAAAACGTTCACCCACTGGGCTATTTTATTTCTTCAACAGAAACAGGTGTACCTGGCATGAAAAACCTCTTTCAAAGTGATCAAAGAGGCCAGCTTACATGAGGGGCAAACGGAGGGGCTGTACGAAAAGAAGCTTCCAGATGACGTCTAGTGGGGGACATAAGCCTGCATAACCCAAGAAATGTCTGCCAGCTGGTTATGTTTAAAAACTGAGAGCCAGGCGCTGGGTAGATAGCTCAGTCACTGAAGTCCTTGAACAAAAGTCAGGACCTGAGTTTGATCTCCAGAACACACACTAAAAGAAAAAGCTAGTATTGTGGCAAGGGAAGATGAGACACACAGGTCGCTGCGGCTTGCTGGCCAGACAGCTTAACCTAATTAGTGAGTTCCAGGCCAGTAAGAGACCCTACCTTAAAAAACAAACTGGATGGCGCCTAAGAAATAACTCCGAACTTGTCTTCTGGCCTCCACATACATACGCACTCAGACACATATGAATACACGGAAAAGCACGCTCACATATACACACACAAAACTGAGACCCTCTAGACCCCCAGTAATATCATGGGAAATTCACATCAAACTCTCATAACAACCCCCACACTATGATTCAAACAAGAACAAGCCAATATGCTTTGCACACTGCAGAAAGGCACCAAGGCCTCAGACTTGGCTTCTTAGACTGTGGTAGATGCAAGCCAGTGAAAGCCAACATGAGAGGCCTTCCTAAGGATGACAAGGAAATCTATGCAGATACAGTTCCAACCAGAGCCTGGAGGAAGGTGTAAAACATTATGGATCCAAGAGATAGAGTGAGACCAGATGAAGAACGGACAAAAGGTCAGGCCGGAGGCAATGTAGAGTGCACTGTGGCCAACAAAAGGCCAACACCAAGCTATGTAGTATGACTATAAACTATAGCTTGTGGAAAGCACTTTCATTAAAAAATTGATTTACATGTACTTTAGGGCACTGACACTTCAATCCAGCTCATTCTCTCCCAGGTGTCTGCTCTTTAGTACCATCTGATATATGGCTACATGGTGGTTGGTTGTGCAGACCTGTTTGAGGCCTACAACATACTGAAGACAACATAAGCAACACACACATAGATGAATGCACATACTGGGAATGCAAGTAGATACAGAAACTGAGTAAACTAAGTGAATTAAGGCAGACTCATTTCAGCAGAGCCCAGGAATCAGAAAATAAACAAAAACCCCAAAAGAAGTCCATTGGATCAGAGAGAAGAGAGTACTTCTCTGCCCAGCTCTGGATAAAGAGACTAAGAGAGAAAATACTAAATAAAGGCCAAGAGGCTGTTGTAAAAAGGGGCTTATGGCAATTGCTATGAAAATGTCGTTAAATAAACTCAAATGTACTTCAAATGAGTAAGGACCACACTGAGTAGAAAATAATCCCAGGAATGTCTGAATACTATGTCTATTCAGCACACAGCACTTGGGAACAGAAGTCAAAGCAAACCCAAACTTGTAGTAGATTCTTTGATGCCAAGGGTACATGATCCTGAGGTTGACCAGGTTAACAGTCAGACTGTTGACAGGATGGCTCTCACTCAAGACACACTGGGGTGGAGGTGCTGTGCAGATCTATAGCTGCTACTCTAAGAATGGATGTGTGCTCATTTGCATAGCTACATGATGGTACAAGTAAGTACATCTACTTAGAAGGCCCAGGCACAATGGCCCAGCAGTGACCAGCACACCTGTGATCAGGCCAGAGTTTCTCTTCCTTTCTCATTCCACGGCAGCAATGCTTCTCAAACAAGAAGCTGATCCCAGGGCCAGAGCAAGGTAGGCATGAGGTCGTGTCATAAAGACACAGTGTTCCAGATGACGGTCTGTCAGTCTGCTTTTCAATGCTAATAAATAACAAAGCACAGCAGACTATGGAAACGATGAGAAAGGAAGTTTGTTTGGGTTCATATTTCTGGTCAAGAGTTCATATGTAGTGGCAGTCTTTTTTTCTAGGCAACACAAGGTACCACACAGCAAACAAAAGTAATGTCCATGTATCTTCTGGTCTCTCTTTTACAAAGCCACCAAAATTCAAACACTGGGCTCCATCCTGATACCCTTATCTAGTCCTAGTCCTTTCTAAGGGCCCATCTCTAATTACCAGAGTGGACACCTCACAATGAGGATTAAGCTCAGAGCAAGTCTGGAGAAAAACCACATTAAAACCATACTGGATGGTAAATGTCAAAAGAATCCTTGTTAAGCAAATCTGGGGACATTTCCCCACCAAAATAAAGACATTGATTTGTGACCATGGGAAAAATAGTATCTAAGACCTTATTAATAACAAATTCATGAGCAGGTTCCAGGGCTCCCATTTCAGGGAAGGGTGGGGTAGTGAGCCAAGGTCTACGCACAATAGGTGGGCATAATGAAAGGGATGCAGGACTACATCCATACCTCACAGATAGGCAGGACCCTGGAAAAGGAGAACTGAGCAAAAGGAACTGGACTGGATTGATAAACACTGGTTCCCACCCATAGTGATGGTGGTGGCTGACAAGTGACACACTAAAACTCAATGGTGCCGAGTGGGCTATGAAGTGGGGCAAGGCTTCCTTCCTAAGCTCTGGCCAGCATTCTTCCTGGGCTTCAAACTCTAACAGTGGTTGGGAATGAAACGTCACACAGAACTTAGCAGGGTCTTTGCAAAGGTGAGGACTTACTTGGTCTAAGAAGCATAGCCCTGATGTGGTGACCGACCTCCCAATAGCCCAGAAAGCCTGCCTTTTATAGGGCCTGTATCATGCTGGGCAGTAAAGGTAAGTGTCCCCGGCAGGCATTATGCCAAGGTAGCTGTGCCTCTTCCTTCACAGCTGCATCCGCCTGTGAGAGGCAACCTGCTTTGAAGAAGCTTCACCTGACAGGTTAGACATATATGGCCAACCTTCAGAATCGCGGCCCCTCTGCAGCCAGAGTGAACTCTCCATCCTTTACCTCTTTACCCTTTTGGACCTCTCCACTGAGTACTGTGACTGTTCTTCTGCTCGGTATTGCTTTGTACATGCAATTTATGTAAATTCAATGAAATGTCAGCCATTGTGGAATTATGTATACATTTTGAGGATGTAGCCTCTTTGCAGGGATGGGAGCCATATGAACTAGGCTGTGGGCTCCTTAACGAAGAATGTTTCTAAACCATTCTTTTATACTAGGGATTGAATTTAGGACCTTGCTCATGCGAAGCAAGTATTCTATCTTTCAACCATATCTTCAGCCCTCTAAAATTTGCTATGTTTAGAAGGACATAGTTCAGACAAGTTCTGAAGATGGCTGCATAATAATGTAAAAGCCTTAATGCTACTAAAATCTCACATAAAATGTTAAAATAAAATTTGTTGTACATATTTATGGCAATAAAAATAATTCTAAGAAATTAGCAGGACGAGCCTGGTATGACGCACATCTGCAATCCCAGCACTCTGGGAGACAGAGGCAGGTGGATTTCTGTGAGTCTACAAAGTGAGTCCAGAACAGCAAAAAACAAACAAACAAACAAACAAACAAAACAAAACAAAAGCTGGATGGAGACATTTAAAGGCAGGTTGATAAGAGGAAGATGAAATGAAATGAATTTTCCATCCTGTTTAAATCTGTGGCCACAAACTAGCGGAGTATAGACAGGAAGATGCTGCTGCTCCCGGAACACAATGCCAAGGTTGTACCTGAAGACCCTGAGGGGATGTAGAGAGCATGAGAGGAAAAGGAACTGAGAAGCAACTTCCTAGGAGTGCATGCCTCACCTCTTCCTCCACCATGGCTCGCTTCTGGGCGCTCCAGCTGTAGTCGGGATAATGGGAGATGGTTGTGGCACTGCCAAAGTCGCAAAGCTTAATGGTCCCCTGGTTACTAAGCAGTAAGTTTTCAACCTGAAAAATTTCAAAGGATTGTTCTTATGAGCTTTGTGTGCACATGGCGCCTAAACCTCAGCAAGAAAAGACAAACAGGAAGATTAGTCATGCCCAGTTCCCTACCAGGAAACTCTGCACACCAAGGTCCAGGCTAGTGGTTTCTAGGGGCCACTATAAATTTTTTTGAAGTTAAAACCACCCACTAAGCACACATAGAACTTAATGAGAGACTATGAACCTTCAGAAAAGCTGGAAGACAAGAGTGAAATAGGCTACTTATATCTACATTAATATATCATGAACTTAGGAGTAAATCTAATAAAGATAGACAAAAGATTTCCTGTGCAGGAGGCCTTAAATGATTGAGGTGGGGTTTTTGTTTGTTTTGTTTTGTTTTAAAGCCAAGGTTTTACTACATAGCCTTGGCTGGTCAGGAACTCACCAGGTACATCAGGCTGGCCCTAAATTCACAGAGATCTACCTGCCTGCTTCCCAAATGCTGAAATAAAAAGCATGTACCACCACACCCAGTCATATTTTTAACCTATGACTCATAAAATTACATGCAATCCTAATTCCAGCTCATAGCTTTACTGGCATCCTGTTCCTCTTTCTAGGTACATTAATATCCTGTGCTTTCATCATCTACATCAGAATAGTGTCCCGACACAGGGCAGCAGCCAGCCACTTACCAATTCTAATCTGGCTCTCTCCTGAAAGTCTATCAACCATGCTGAAAAGTCATAGCAATTCTAGTAAAATCAGAGTTTTAGGGAAGTAGAAACCCTCAGAATAAAATTACAAACAAACTGTATCTACTTGTAAGATCTGTCAAGGTTGTGTTATGCCCAAATTGTGAGAGACTCCCCCAACAGACCACCCAAGAGCTGAGTCTAAATGCAACTGCAAGGAAGTCTTTATTGCAGGTTTGTGCCCGGGCCATACCTCCTATGCACTGACACAGCAGATGCAGGGAAGTGGCCCCTAGTTTTTATAGGTTTAGACAAAGAAATGGGTTTTACAGTATATGACTGGATGGTATTTGGGCAGGAAAGCTGCAAGCAGGGAGTGACAAGCCTTGGCATTTCATGGTTGGGTAGTAGGTGTAGGGCAAGTTGACCTATAGAAAAGGTTGATTGAAGCAGTCATGGGAGCATTAGGAACTTTGGCCTGGCTTCTCCTGATTGGTTGTTGCTATGTATGTGCCAGACCACCTACTGGTTAGCTTGACCAGCAAAAGAGTATATTTGGACTTTCCCAAGGTGAGCTGATTGTGTTGCTAGGGAATATTTTTCTGTATAGATTAGTTTGTGGTTTTCCTGGAATCTGGGTTTAGGCTTTGGCCAGGTTTACCACAAAATGGAATTTCTTTTTCAAAATGGAGTTTGTCTGGTCCTTACAGTTGCAGTGTCTGTAATATCACAGGCTGGCAATGGGAGAACTATGGAGATTGTGTGTCTCCAGAGTACCCAGAATTAGATGTGTGTACACTATGAACAGAGGGCACTTACTCCATGGACGAGCCAGATGGGATTGCTCCTAGGACACAGGCCAACATAGAAGCTACAAACAAGGGAGTCCGCAGCAGAAGGGTATATAAGGAAATGTCCCATAATGCATATTCCATGAGATATGGCTACACAGAAAGACACATGGATCTAAATATAATAATGCTGGACATAAAAAAAAAAAAAAAGGAGCAGATACATTTAAGTGACATGTACCAGCACAGAAAACAAACTGCGTAGGATCAACAAAACCAAGAAGAAGGTCACTGGAAGCAGGCAGTGCTGCCGCACAAGTCAGATGTGCTGCAGGCATCACTTGTACGGACACTTCACTGGGCAAGTGACTGATTCTCCATAAATTTTATTTTTTATACTCTCTTTTCCTAACACACATCCACCCATCACCACTGCCAACAGTAACACCTACCACGCTGTCTGAAAGCTTAAGTTGCTAAGTACAAAAGGGTGCGTGTATGCTACAGCACGTGTGTGGAGATCAGACAACAACTTCTGAGAGCCAATTCTCTCCTTTCACCTCGTGGAGCCTGGGAGTCAACTCAAGGTTGTCAGGTGTGGTGGTTTGAGTGAGAATGGCTCCCACTGGCTCACAGATTGGATTATTTGGGCCCTAGTTGGTGGACTGTTTCAGGAAGCCTTGTTGGAGGAGGTGTATCGCTGGGTAACAAAAGCCTGTTACTCCCAGTCTTTCTCCACAAGCCCTACCTCTGCCTCCAAGTTGAGGACCAGGATGTAAGTAAACTCTTGGCTACTGCTCTAGCACCTGCCTGCCTGCCTGCTGTTAGGCCCCCCACCATGATGGGCATCGACTCACACTCTGAAACTATAAACAACCCTTCCAATTGAATGCTTTTCTCCATAAGTTGCCTTGGTCATGGTGTCTCTTCACAGCAATAGAAAAGTAAGAAAGACATCAGGCTTGGTAGAAAATGCCTTCACCTGCTGAGCCTCCTCACCAACCCAGTTATAAAAAAGAAAAAAAATCTTTTAAAAGACACACAGGGGAAAGAACACCAGGATGGCAATACAACCTTAAAGATTTTGTTCAATAACATACCAGGAATTCCAGCGAGGCCAAATATATAAACAAAGGTAAAATAACAGGAGGAAGGGGAAAAAAGCAAAATGAAAAGAAACTGAAGGAAAAAGTGCAATGAATTCCTATGATTATACTCCTCAGCCAAGGCTACACAAGCTACACACAGCAAGCCCAGACAGGCAGGTGCCGCCCGCAGCTAGGCTATGGGGCACTCACATCCCCTGCCCTTAGAGATGCACAACAGAAGCCTTCCCACATAGGTAACTCCCCACCAAGGTCAGAGCTGCACCTGGATGCCCACAGTTCCGTGAGAAAGTCAACTGAGAAGATCAGCACAACAGGACAACAGCTGAGCAAAGGCCCTGGGCGCTGACCAAGCACAGAAGCGTAGAGACAAGTGGGAGCTATCCCGAGACAGGGGAACAGAGTGTGAAGACAAGGTGAGCAACGTAAGCCAGCTAGTACCTTGAGATCCCTGTGGATGATGGGTGGTTTCTGCCTGTGCATGTGCTGCACTGCTCTGCATGTCTGGTAGAAGATCTTCAGAATGCTGTCGCAGGACAGAGGGCCTTTACATTCAACTCTCCTGAGAAACTCCACCAGCTGTCCTGAAGGAGACAAGTGAGTTTAGTCACCCTGGAGTTCAGAATGCTGTATCCTACTTCCTCTTCTTGTTTTTGGTTTATCAAGACAGGATTTCTCTGTGTAGCCTTGGCTGTTCTGGACTCGCTTTGTAGACCAGGCTGGGCTCAAACTCAGTGATCCGCCTGTTTCTGCCTCCCAAGTGCTGGGATTACAGACGTGCGCCACCACGCCCAGCATATATCCTCCTCCTTAATAGGTTTGATCTGTCTTTGTGTATGGCAGCTTAGGCAGGAGTGGCATTTCTAAGGCCTTATTTGGGAGGCATATCCAATTAGTACCACTCCCAATATCCCTTCAACTTCTGTAGGAAGGCAAATACAAGGTATCTCCATAACCCTGAGTATGAGGACCACCCCTGCTCTGGGGTGGACAGGGGCAGAAGATGGCATAGGACATCCCTGGGACAAAACAGGAAGCAAAGAGCAATCATCTGAGAAAGCCATGAAGGCAGAGGAAAAGTTCCAGCAGTGACCAAGGTCTCTAAGCAGAGGCTCTAGGCTTATGTCCACAGCACAGCACAGGCAGAGCAGAAACCCTGACCCTGCCTTCCTCACCACAAGTCCCCAGAATTACAGAATTCAGAATTACATCCTGGCCTGCTGGCAGCTCCATCTGGCTATCAAATCTGGCTGAATTAAACCATACTTAATTCGAAGAATCTACACAAACCCAGAGGAAAAGGGGTCCTCCAAAGAAACAGGGTCCCTGGTGAAACAGAAGCAGGCTCCAAGAGACAGAAGCAGGTAAGTCCACCTAAGCTTTATGCCAGCTTAATCATAACATTAATTTTAACTGGCTCATTCAATAGTTCATTATTGGTAAGATTTAAGAGATTTTCATTGTTTTGAGACAGGGTTTCAAAAACTTGCCACCCTCCTGCTTTAACTCCCTGAGTGCTAGGATAATATATGTATGCCACAAGACTATTTTAAAATCATTTGTTTGGTGGTTGGAGAAGTGGCTCAGCAGTTAAGAGCACCTACAGAAGATTCAGGTTTGGCTCCCAGCGCCCACATGGTGGGTCACAGGCACCTCCAGTCCCAGGACCTGACACTTTCTCTTCTAACAATCACAGGCACTAGACACACACGTGGCGCACATACACGCAGGCAGGTGAAGTCATCATGTGCATAAAATTTAGTGTGGGTGGGTGACAATGCACGGAGGTTAGGGGACAAGTTGTTGAAGCTGCACTTTTTTTCACCATGTATGTCTCAAGGATTGAATTCAGATTGTCAAGTGTGGCAGCAGATGCCTTTACCCCTGAGTCATTTCACTAGCCCTAAACAATGCACTTCAATATGCTTTAAAAAAAAATTGTGCCGGGCTTGGTAGGGCACGCCTTTAATCTCAGCACTTAGGAGGCAGAGGCAGCAGGATCGCTGTGAGTTTGAGGCCACCCTGGTCTACAAAGTGAGTCTAGGACAGCCAAGGCTACATAGAGAAACCCTGTCTGGGGGTGGGGGGGGGGGAACCCGTGCATCTGTGAAGGTGCCTACCGAGGCTAGGAGACGGCAATGGAGCCTCTGGAGTTAGAACTATACGTGGTGTGAGTCATTTGGCACGCTGGGAATTGAACTGGGATCTTCTGCAACAGCAGACAATACTTTTAACCGAGAAGCCATCTAACCTACACTTTTGAATTGTTTTTGTTGTTTTTTTTTTAAGCCTCAAATTTGCTAAGTAGCTGAGAATGACCTTGAATTTCTGATCCTTCTGTTTCTACCTCTTGAGTGTTGGGATCACAGGTGTGCACACCTGGTTTTGCAGTGCTGGGAATCATACCCAGGGTACATGCATGCTAGGTAAGCACTCTACCAACTCCAGGTTGAGAGTATTTTTTAAAAATAATCCACATGTGACAGGAACTGCTAAAAACAAACAAACAAACAAAACCTCTTATTCTATGCAGAGAAAGTTTAGCTTTTTCATGACAAAAGATGGGTTGAGGGCTTCCAGTGGAAACCACAGAAAAAATGAACGTAAAGAAAACGTTCATGGCCCAGTGTAGGACTTCAAAGCTGCCTTTAGTAAACTCTGTACCTGCACCAGGAGGGGGATATCCCCAACTCCTCAGAGGTTCAGCAGCTCTGCCCCAAGTCCACCCCTAGGCAGAAGGTTCTGGGTTATGTAAGAAAGCCAGCCAATAAGCAACCCTCCTCACCATCTGCTGCCTCTAGGCTTGCCCACAGGCTCTTACTGCCCTGGCTGCCTTCAGTGATGGAATGTGCCCCTTCCTGCTCAGGCTGCTTTTGGTCACGGTGTCTCATCATATCAACAGGAACCTACTAAGACAATGGCTCACTCATGCGCAGGGGGCTGGCTCAGTGGGCCAAGTGTTTGCTACATAAGTGTGAGGACCAGAGTTTGAATCCCTAGAACTCTAGTTAAAAAAAGAACAGGTGGGTGTGGCAGCCTGCAAAATGTCCTAGTAAACAGAGGGTAGAAATGAAATCCCTAGAGCAAGCTGTGTTCTGGGCTTAATAACTTTACAACTTCAAGTATGTAAAGTTCGAGAGTGATTGAGAGGCACCAGATGTCATCTTCAAGCACCCAAACATACATAGAAACACGTACACCACACACATGTATATGAGAAAGAGAACACGTAGCAGGTTGGGCCTGTCTGCCTCCCACACTACCCTGTTCAGAAACGGCACCGAAGCCCACTCTTTCTGCCCCTCAGAAACAGCAAAGACAGTGAAGGGAGCTTCTCGCCAGCATTTCTAAATACCAAGACTTGCATCACGCAAAGCTTTCTGACCTCATAAATGACAAGGGAGGGAGGTCATAAACAGCGTCATCACCACTAAGTGCCGCTGCTACTAACCCTGAGCAACACCCTGGCTCTCGGATGGACTGCTGCGGTGCTGCGGTGCTGTTGTGTGTGGTTTGGTACTGCACAGGCTAGGCATCTACTGCATCTCACACATATTAGGGATAAGAGGAACGCTTTCAGCATGAATACGTACTTGGTTCAGTTAAGATTTTAAAAATACAGTTAAGTGGAGCACACCTTTAATCCCAGCACTCGGGAGGCAGAGGCAGGTGGATCGCTTGAGTTTGAGGCCAGCCTGGTCTACGAAGTGAGTCCAGGACAGCCAAGGCTACACAGAGAAACCCTGTCTAGAAAAACAAAAAAACAGTTAAAACTCACTTTCATATGATCTATCTAACTTTGTATTGCTTCTACCTCCTTTTTGTTTTTTTCCCCTAATATTTTAAATTAAAATATAATTATATACTTCCTTTTCTCTTTCCATCTTCTCCTGTGTGCTCCTTACTACCCATCCATCCACCCCACCCCTTCCTTCCTCTAAAACTCCTGGCCTTATTACTGTTGTTGTTATATGTGTGTGTGAATGCAGCCTGCTGAATCTATTTAGTGTTGTTTATATATGATTTCAAAGTAAATTCAAAGGAATAGGAAGACAATGTGCTGGGAGACTGTGTCTTCTAGAAATTACAAGCTGTAAACAATATGGCTGACTAAAAAAAAATCCAAACAATAACAACTCTAACAGACATGCTAACACGGAAGGAGGAAATGTCAAGGGAGCTCAACCGTAATCAAAGAACCACAGACAACTGAAGACTGCTAAGACAGGGAGATTCAGTCTTTCTCAGGATGAGCCCTTAATTGATTATCCAACACCAGTGGCCAGTCCTGCTTTTACCTTTTCAGTGAACATATGTCTTTTGTAATTGAATACAGCAGGAACAACGGGCATTCATGAAGACAAAACAAGGCAGACTGGACACATCGGCCTCCTACTGCCCAGCACAGGGACAATGCTTCTGCCCATCCCAAGAGCTCTAAGCTGGTGGCCCACCACTAGAGCTGGCACCTTCCTAGCTTATAAAGAAATGGCCCAGAGTACCTAGACCCAGTTCCCAGATACCATGCTCCACTGAAAAAGCCCAGAGCTGCCCAGAAAACAAGGTCACAAGAAACAGGCTCAGACTGACTATCACTTAGGAAACCATGAAGGACAGGTTGGGGCCTGGGACACACAGAGAGACAGAGACACCATGGAGAAAGATAAATTAACTACTAGAAAATGTTACAAATTGACAAATATAATGTATCCATCTACTGAACTTTTATGTTTTAAATAATTTAAAACTTTAGAATTAAAAAGTTGAGCAAACAAATTATCTGCATATATGCCAGCTGAGATGTAGCTAGTCTACCTCTCTCTCCCTGAAAGTCCTTAGCTCAGGCAGCTCCTGACACCACTGCCTCCTGCTCTCTATGCAGTGGGATGACTTTGCCAACAGGTGGACCAGGGTACTGGGTAAGACTGGTAGGGCTAGGTGGGGACCTGCAGACACCTGAGGACAGCCGTGAGGGCAGCTGGAGGAGGAGGGCCTGCCTTAGTAGGGGCTACACCCCAGGGTTCCAGTCATGTGCAAACACTCTGCACTGCATATTCAGCCTCTTGCTTCTTACAACTAAGATCCTGCATGTGACCTGCAAAGACCTCTACCCCTTCCCCTTGGCAGAGGGATCTTACTGGCTCATTTGTGGCTTCTACACGCTCACTCTACACTCTTCCTGTCGCAGGCACCTAGATATTCCGTTTCTGCTCCATTTCCCAATCTATTCACTCAGTGTCCCCAGCTTTGTCCTCTGTCCTCATCTGTCTGCTCTTGGTCTGCACACACTTCCAGCCATCACAATGCAGTTTCTCATGCTCACTGAGCAGGGACTGGCTCATAGGCAAGTAGCCCTAACAGGGTTGAGATGCCTCCCATGGGCCTCCTGCCTCAATCTCCCCTACTGCTCCTTGGCCCCTCCTAGGCACCTCTTTCCCAGCACTCACTGCTCAGGAGGACACACAAGCAGCCACCTGAACCACAGCATATATACCATTCCCCTTAGCATATGCATCTCCATTCCAGAACACACTAGGGATGACGTAGTATTTTGGCCAATTCTACTTCACAGCCAGAGTAGAGGGTTCAACTCTCCACTGATAGAAGTACAGGAGTGCAATATGACACCCAGCAAGGTAGACTTGCTTCAAGCAACACCCACAGTCATCCACGTAACCACTCTGCCCCTTAAGGGCTACCCAAGGTATGTCCTACCCACTGGCCTGCCAACAGATCAAAGAATCTTCCTGATGCTTTCTTAGGTTTGATCTGATAAAGCCACATGCCCACGAAGGGCTTCCTCCATTCCTCTCAAAACAAAGCACTATTTGCACTACCTAAGGACATGCTGCTTGTGTGCCAGTATCCATCTTTCCCAGTTCATGTATGAGGACACTGAGGTTCCATTGCATGCCTGCTCATCCTGTTTCAGGAGAAAAACACGATGAGACCCTGCTCCTCAGAATCTGCAGCCTAAGGCCAGGCATGGTTGTTACATGCAATTTCATTAGGCTGCTTCTAGGTTGCCTAGCAACCTCTGACATCATCACCTGCTGCCAGGTGTTGGTGGAGTAAAAAAGGACCCAGCAGCCCTTTCCTCATTCGCTCTCCCTGTCTCTGTCTCTCCGCCCTCATGGCTCACTCAGGCCCTAACTCCTTTCTTTTTCCCTCAAATAAACTCCCTTCCTTTATACCACATGTTTCCTGGTGGCCTTTATTTATATAGTGTAACAATGGCAGCACACACCTTTGAAATCAGCGCTTAGGAGGCAGAGCTAGGTAGTGTCTGTGCCTGGTTGACATAGCAAGTTCCATGCCAACCAGATCTACACAGTTAAGACTGTCTCAAAACATAAAACAAACAAAAAAGAACCCACAATCCACGAAGGACAGACAAAGCATCTCCAAATAACACAAAGGTCAATAGATTGCTGGTTGGTTCTTTCAGTCAAGACCAATGTATTTTCAGAATATACTGGGAGTACTTAACAACTGTTCAAACATGTCAGAAAGCACTTAAACTTCAAGGCACTTTACCTTTACAGAGCTCCGTAAGCAGGAGGAACTCAGCTTGCCCAGTGTCCGATTCTTCTTTTCCTATGGATGCTGCAGAGCAGAACTGGACAATATTGGGGTGGCCAGAAAGTTTTTTCTGCATGTCTTGTTAAAGAAGAATGTGAATAAATATGCCCACAATTCTGTGCACTTAAAAGTAAATATTCATAAGTGTTAAGAAACCAAAGTTATGCTATTCGAATTGCCTTGTGCCTCAGCACATATGAGCATCTGGACAGAAATGATGGCGGAGGAGCAAATAAAGACAGAGAGAGTGACGAGAGTGGCAGGAAGCTGGTGAGAATGCCAGATAGGAGGGAGTCAGAGACGGGGCAGAAGCCCTCAGGGCTCCACAACAGGAAGGTGGTAGGAAGTGACTGTGTACACTCAAAGCTCAAGCAGCCATTAGGCTATGAGATAGCACAGAGCCTAAAAAGAAGCAAATTCTATTTGCAGTTAGGACTATGCCTTACCATGTGGTGGAAGAGAATAGGCAAGAAAGGTCCCGTCATGTGCCATATGTACAGGGTGAGGGGTGTAACCAGCATGCCACACCGAGGCCCACTGATACGGTAGCATCCATACAGCCCTTGCCTAGGTTGTCAGAGGGACCAAGTGCAACTCTCCTACCTCAGAGGCTGGAACAGCAACCTGTTCCTAACACCTAGAGAACTTCCACTTCAACTATTATAACGGATAACAGAGAAAAATCCTTTGCATGAGAAATGTCTATAGGAAGTCAGGTAAAGCAAAAGGCAGATTTTAACTTCTCACAGGAGCCTCCTGGTAACTGTGTCAAGCCTGATACATTTAGTAATGGCAGTAACTCTCAGTCCCAGGAAAAGGATACCAAGAAACAAACTTCCTGAATGATGGCTCTGTTTTTTTCCTCTTCATTGGATAGTAATCTCTGTCAGGGAATAGCACACAAGATTGAAGTTTGTTTACCTTCTGCTTAACAGATAACACACCCTGGAATATAGGCACTGTGTTTGAGAGTCACTGAGTCTCAGGGAGCACAGTACACTATTTACCTGCATTTGAACATCTGATCTCACAGAAGCTGAGAAACCTTGAATGATCTTTATACTCCAAAGACCCAAGAAAAAGTAAAACAAGACAAACAAGGCGATAAAGCATACACCCAGCAGACATATGCGTTCAATGTGGACTGCCAAAAAATGCCCTGTTCTAAAGGTCCACTGGCTATGCCCCACGCTTGCCAAGAGAAGAGCCCCTTGTTTGCCCATCAAGGCAGAGCTGGACCTGCTGCTCATCTTAGGATAAAACAATCAGAGCTGCCTACTGGGCATCAAGGTCTAGAGATGGGAAGGGTCCCACCACACTACTTTAATCTTATTTACAGATGCTATGAATGTAAATTTGATAAGTGGTTTCTGCACTCTTTAAATTCCTGGTCTCTTATTTTGATATTTAGAGCCAAATGGATGAAATACACAGAGGGTCACTCCCACTCTTTCCTCCAAAGCTGACCAATTCCCCAGGTAGGATAAGAAGCTCCCAAGAGAGTTCTCAGCCCAAGTTGGAGTTGTGAGCATAAAGGTAAGCCCTGAGAACATGAAGGATGGAGGATTAACAGACTCAAACTGACGCATGCACAGAATAACAGAGACACATCCTTGAAAATAGCCCAGGGTATCTTTATAATGAACTAAATCCCCATAAAGCCAGGATTCCCCATTAGTTATTACCTTTAATGCATACTCTCTGCCACTTCCCAGATCTTGGGCTTCATAAACGAATGCAAACCCTCCTGGGGAAAAAAAGATGCCAGTCAGTGCTAGGACTTAAACTCAGAAATACTTTTACTAAATAAAATACAAACCAAATTTTAGGCCACGGATATTAACTGCTTCCTACAAAAACCTGCAGCCCAACTCTGGATCACAGCCCTTTACACCTTCTGCTCAGAGATAAGGAGGGAAAAGTGTAACTCATATCAACAAATAGAAACAGGAAATCTGGAAAACAAAAAACAAGTATCCTGGAAACAAGCAAGTAAAACTGATGATTTCTATTTGAGTTACCAAACACCAAGGAAGGATAATTTAAACAAATAATCAAACAAACAAACAAAGTCAACACCCAGAGGGAAAAAGTAGACTATGCTGCCCTGACATCCAAAGAGAAAAAATTTGAGCAGTATCACTCATCCTCTGACTACATGCTAGCAGTGACATGCCTCCACCAAGGAAGAAAGAGAAGGGAAAAACAAACAAAGTAATACCAGCTACAAAAACAAGACACAACAATCAGGGCTGGTGAGATGGCTCAGCATGAAAAGCACCCTTGCTCTTACAGAGAACCCAGGTTGAGTGAGTTCCAAGCAACCACATGGTTTGGTCATAACCCTCTTTAGTTCCAATTCCTGGGGATCAGATGCCCTCTGGAAAGTTATCTGCCTAACAATCTATTTTACACTCCAGTATCAACTTAGTAAAAACTATGCAAACTGTATGACAACAAAGCTTGTTTATATCATAAATTCCCCTGTGACAAAACCTGATATAAACTGATAGAAGCATTTTTTCTACAATATTTATTCATTTACTTAGAGACACAGCAAGGGACTTGACTATAGCAATTTTTCTCATCCCCTCATGAAATGAGGTCATCTTTCAGGACCTGAAAATTCCTGAAGTTGTTAAGAGCCTCCCTCATGTTCTTCTAAGACAGCTTCAATCCCAGTGCTCTGTGGCGCTGTTCAGGAAACTCATTTAAATAATCTGTGAAAAATACTACAGATTTCTTACTGTCTTAATTCGGGGTGGGGGGACCTTAAAATACAACACTAAGTGTAAAAGGAAGAAAACTATGGCTTACAATTGCACTGGCAATTTTTATTCCTGCCTGGGCCAGAGAGCAGAGGGAACAAGCTGTTCTGCACAGACAGTGGCTGCCCACACTTCCTGGTTTTTCACCCTGGGTTCTATATGGCTTGGGTAAGTTTCCTGCTTTGCACAAATCTCCCTCTCCTGCCAATGAGGGCCAAGTCCCGCCAGAGATGGCCACTTGGCCCCCTGGCCAGGTGGATGTAACACACAGCTATCTTCTGCTAGCTCCTTCTCAGCTATCCTGGAATTCACATTGTTTATTGTGCTGCCTCACCCTTCTTCCTTCCAGTATCTGAATGTATGTCTTATTTTACATTCTATAAGGAAGGAAACCAAGTCTGTCTCTTCTTCTCTTCCCTTCTTGGTTTGTGGATTGAAAGCAGGGCCTCACTCATGTGAAGCCAGGGTCATACCACTAAACTCTGTCCCCATCCCTTTTCACTTCTGAGACAGCATCTTACTAACTTGCCCAGATTGGCTTTGACGTCTGTCTGTTGTCCAGGCAGACCCTGAAGTTGGAATTTTCCTGCCTCGAACTCCCAAGAAGCTAGGATTACAGGCCTGTGCCATCAGTTGAGGGTTAAATTTCTTGAAAAACTGAAGGCAACTGCTTGGCACCTTCAGAATGAATAAACCAATCTAGCATAATTTTTGTCATTCTAACAGATGAAAGGGAACTAAATCCTTTCTGAGGGGAAAGCATCAGAGGTCTTCTCATCGAAATCACACCCAAATCTATTTATAACCACAGTGGAGAATATATATGACAAAGCTACTGCCAAAATATCACCTCTGCCTTTCCACAGTAAAGAATGTTAAACAAATTCCCTGCTCCCACTAAGCAAAAATGACACACTTAACAGGATGCTTCTCCAAACCTGAGAGCTGCTCCAGACCTGGGTCAAGGCATTCTTCTCCCTGAACCAATTTGTCAGAACATAACAATGTTTATTTAGCAGGTGAGCTTCATAGCTAGTGAGACCTGGCACACCCCTAAATACTGATGAACAAAAAACAAAAAGCAAAAAACAAAACAAACAAACAAACAAACAAAAAAACCGGGCACAGTCGCTAAAGGAATTGCTTAGAAGTTAAGAAGATTTGCTTCTCTTGCAGAGGAGAGGAGCAGCACTGGGTTTCCAGAACCCACCCAGAGTTCACAACTGTCTCCAACTCCAGTTCCAGGGGATCCAGGTCCTCTTCTGGTCTCAGCAGGCAGTACAAACAGATGATACCCAGAGACACAGACAGGCAAAACACCACTAACAGATATAAAATCTTTTCAAAAAGGGGGTGAGGAGTCACAGAAGGGAGAACAGTATTCCATACTTGCTTATTACAGACCCCGCATGAGGGAACCACTAACTAGGCTGCCTTCAAGACACAGGACTATGTAACTGTCTATCAAGCAAGGTTCTTAAAAGGTTACAGCGACTGGCTCTGTTTCCTGTAACTTATGAGAGGTCACATACAGAACGATTCAAGAGGCAAGGCAAACACCAAGGCTACAGGGAGCTTGTTCTCTACCTCATCAAGCAAGGGAGGTCTGCAACAGCAATCCTGGATACGATACAAAGAATAACACAGCTCATGACCCCAGAGTGACGGTGCTCACGTCCTGACTCCACATTTCAACCTTTTCAACTTTTCTATATGGTCGAAACACAGCTTTGGCCTCAGATAGAGGTGGTTCTTCCAGCCCCAGGCCTCTTTTACTGGACAACCACCTGCTAGCATGACCCTTGTACTAACTCTACCCACCAGGAAGTGTTCAACCCAGAAGCAGCTCCACCACGATCACCTCCAAAGGCCATAAGCCACAGCCCCCCCTGTGGTCACTCTTCCCGGCCGGGCCCGAAGCCAACTTGATTCACTCCCCCAGCAGTGTTCCTCCGCAGCGATGGCCAGCGGTGACTGTTCCCGCTGACCCTGCCCGGAGGGACGACTCCCCACGGCCCTGATCTGACCCATCCCACAGCAGTGACTCTCTCCCGCCCAGGCTTTACTTATACAATGGACACGACCCTCCTTGCTGCCCCCTGCCTAAAGCGGCGACCCCCGCGCGCCCTAACTTGGACCACACCCCAGCAGCGACCCTCCCAGGCTGCCCCTGCCTGCCGCGGCCTGGCGACGCCTTTACAAAGCCTCACCCTCGGCCAGGACCCGCCGCACCCGTAGACGCAGCTCGCCCAGCTCCACCGTCTGCCCGACGAAATCACTCTGGTCACGGCCGGCACCTCCGCCAAGAGAACCAGGGCCCGCCAGGAAGTCTAGCGCAGACTGCAGCAACGACATGGCGGCGACCGCTCCGCGGCAGCGGGAGCCAGGCTCCAGCTCCGCACTGCCGGGTCAGCAGCAGCTGCGGGAGAACAACCCGGCCATCTTCCGCCCGCGCCGTGACGTAAACCTGAGACGCCGCCGTCCCGCCCCGACGCAGCAAGCGGAAGAGCACGTGTTTCCGCAGAGACACCCGGAAGCGCAAGCGCGGAGCCTGTCGCCCTGCGAACGTCTAGCTCCTAGGAGGCACGGAGGAAGGGCCGTCGCCATCTGACCCTAACCTTGTCCGGTGTCTTCCGCTGGCCCGGGTGTGGCTGGAGCGTCGCGGGACGTTGGGCGCGCGCTGCGGACCGTCCCAGAGCCCGCCGCTCGCGCCTGACGCCTCAAGGTAAAGCGAGGCCTGGAGCGCACCCCTAGGGTCCCTAAAGCCCGGCTTAGGAGAGGAGGGTATTTACCCGACAAGCACAGACACGCCTTCTTATGTTTTGGCCCACACAGGTTTGGGGGAGGATGACCTAGTTGCTAGCATTAAGACTGGAAAAAACCAAAACACGTAACTTTAAAAGGAAAAAAAAAAGGCTTCACAACGTGTGTAGAAAAGTCACCTTGTGGTGCTGGACCCCGAATCCTGTGTGATGTCAACCACCCAGAGCTATCCATTTCAGGTGAGACAAAATTGTGGGATACCTCCGTGATTCCTAAAAACTCCTTGTGTAGAGTATGTGTTTTTGGACTAAAAAGTGGATCCTCAAGCCCAAATCAACATCTTAACGGTCCCAGAATTGTATGCTATCAAAGATGCCTTTGAAGACTGCCTGCTCTTAAAAGCCAAGTAGAAAATAAATGAAAGATGCTCATTAGCTACAGTGAGGTAGATGGTTGGTGAACAGTAGTTTTATATTAAAAAAAAAAATGGTGAAGTAGAAACTGTGGCTCACAAGTAGAGGAATAAAGATAAAGTGGAGATGGTACCTGGGGGTAACTGAGGAGATTTGTGAAGAAGCGTGTAGGAGCTAAAAGGGCAGTGTGGTGTTAACATGTTCTTAGATGGAAGATTCCAGCCCAGTGGGAGGGAGTAAAGGCTCCCTGGCACAGGAGGGAGGAGTACTGTCCTTTGGAATGGTGAGATAGTCAAGTCACATCCAGATATAGGATATTTAGTTTTGGCATACAGCAGCATGTTTCTATAAGAAAAACACTTCCAAGAGGCAGAGAGGAGGGAGTAGGGCTCGCAGTTGCAGGCAACTTTTACGTTGTTACTGGAATGAAGTTGAAGGGATTTTTGGTGGCTTCAGATTTCGTACATAGAAGGAAAGGAAATCTGAAAGCAAGAGGGGAAGTAAGGAACCCAAGGCTTAAGTAGTCAAGAGACCTAAAACAGCCATCGAGAGCACCTCATGAATAATTCGCTAGACTGAATGGGTCCTGAAGGTGAGGCTATAAACTCTTGCTGGCGTCACCTTGGGCAAGTGGAAATTTCTAAATCTTGTAATTACTTTAAAAGCCAGAGTCTTCTCAGACTAATTATTTCATAAATATAGATGGCCTTTATGGCATTGTAGTAGATGCCAAAGCCAAGATCTTAACTCATACCTACATCATGTGGTCTCTCCTGGTCGCACCTCATTAGGAACACGTACAAATCTAAAGTGAAATCTGTGCTCTCACTCCACAAAGCATTCTCTTGTAGTAGATTTCATAGTAAAGGATATTGCCAAAGAGGAAGAGAATTATTTTATAATGATGAAGGGATGAAGTCATCAAGAGGAAGTATCAGGGCTGGAGAGATGCTGAGTGGGTTAGAGTGTGTTGGCTTGCAGAGGGCTAGGGTCACATGATGGCTCACAACCATTCATAACTCTAGTTCCAGGGGTTCTGGAGCCCTCTTTAAATCTGTGCATGCATGTGGCGCACATCTGTATATGCAGGCAAAAGAATCAGACACACAAAAATTAATTTAAAACAAAAAGGACATATCAACTGTAAACATGTGATTAATGCCAAAGTTATAAAATATGTTAATTGAAAAGCTAACAGAACCACAAGTACAGAGAGACAAATTGAAAGTTGAGGTTGTTGGAGATTGTTTCTCAATAAATGATAAGAACCCAGAAAATCACAAAGGATATAGAGGACTTGAATAGCCCTGTCAACTATCTTGAATTAATGAATATTTATAGAATGGTCCCCATAATATTAGCAGAATATACATATTTTTCAAGTTTCTAAAGAACATTTACTAACTTAAAACATCGGACAATGAAACCAGTATGTTATCTGATCACAATGAATTTAGCTAGAAATTAGCAATGTGAAAATGTTCCGAATGGAAACTGGATAGCTTCCTTTTACATGTCAAAGAAGAAATCAAAAGTAGTATTTTTGAAGTTGAAAATGAAAATACAGAATTTAAAAATTATGGGATGCTATTAAGTCATTAGTAGGAAATGAATCACATATTAGTGAGCATAGTGTTCATCTTAAAAAGTTAGAACGATCAGAGAAAATGAAGCCCAAAGAAGTTTTTTAAAGGAATAGGGCCTGGAGAGATGGCTCAGAGGTTAAGAGCACTGTCTGTTCTTCCAGAGGTCCTGAGTTCAATTCCCAGCAACCACATGGTGACTCACAACCATCTATAATGTGATCTCCTCTGGCCTGCAGGTGTACATCCAGGCAGAGCACTTAATAAACAAATAAATCTTAAAAAAAAAAAAAAAAAAGGAATAGAAATAGCAAAGTGCAATGAACAAACAACAGATAATGAATTGTCCCTATAGGGAATGTGTCCCTATACTATTTGTTGAAAAGACCATTCTTTTCCCTGTTAAATACTTGTCAAAAGTCAATTAACAATAGATGTTTTCATTTCCTTTTTGTTTTGTTTTTTGAGACAGGGTTTCTCTTACAGTCCTGGTTATCCTAGACTCGCTTTGTAAACCCAGCTGGCCTTGAACTCGCAAGAGATCTGCCTGCCTCTGCTTCCCAAGTGCTCAGATTAAAGAGGTATGCCACCATGCCCAGCTTTTAATTTATTTCTGAACTCCATTATCCCTGTGCCAGCACTAGAAAAACATGAATCTTTTTCTGCCTGCCAGTGGATGAGCTAGAGAGGTACCTTTAATACAGTGGAAGTATGACAGCAGTAAAAGGGAGTGAGTTGTGACATTCTCAGGAACATGGGAAAGGAAGCCATGTTAAAATGGTCTCTTAGTATGTGCCTTCATGTACAACACATTCTAGAAATGCAGCATTGATAGCAGAAACATGAGCACCTGCCAAGTGCTAAGGTCTAGGTATGGAGAGCTTAGAAGGGCTAGCCAAGGATAAATTACCTTTCAGTTTTTATTTTATGAGTATGGATGCTTTGCCTGAATGTATGTACGTCTGTGCACCATATGCTTGTGGTGCCCACAGAGAACAAAAGAGAGCATCCAAACTCCTGGTACCAGAGTCACAGATGCTTGGGAACTGCCATGTTGCTGCTGGGATTTGAACCCTGGTCTTCTGAAGGAGTAGCTGGTGGCTTTCAGTCACTGAGCCGTGTCTCCAGTCCTCCTTCAGTCTTTGTGGTTATAGTGACACACCATTCCTCAGCAGCCCATGGTTCTGACTACTTACTCTAAAGCAGTGTTTCTCAACTTGTGGCCAATTGGTCCTTTCACAAGGTCACCTAAGACCACCAGAAAACACAGTTATTTACTTTACAGCTCAAAGCAGTAGCAACATCATAGTATGAAGTAGCAATGAAAATAATTTTATAGCTGGAGTCACCAACAACATGAGGAACTGTATTAAAAGGCTGTAGTATTAGGAAGGTTGAGAGCCACTGATCTAAAGACCGAGCCGTAAGTGAAGTAAACCAGAGGTAGAACAAAAGCCATGTTGCTCCTGTGCCTGCCTTTGCCATCCAGGCACCACATGTTCATCCTGGAGCTAATAAACCTGGGTTTGCTTTTTTCTTTGCCATATATTTCATTATCATGAACTAGGAAGATGACATAATACTTACCGTTTTGCAACTGCTTTTTTTTTCTTCTCCACATTGTATTTTATTTTACCTCTCTGGATTCCAGTGTGTCTTCACAACATTAATGGCTTGATAATTGGTCATATTTTTTACTTTTTTGTTGTAACAAACCTTGCTTCAGTGCATAGTCCAGTCCTGTCCCCTCAGACTTAGCTGCCCTGTGAGGGTGTTGATTGTACCTCTAGAGTTGCTGCCAATTGCCAGTTCAAAAATGGCCCTATTGCTCCCTGAGTATCCTTCTCACATCTGCTCTTGCCTGAGGATTTTTACCGTCCTAATTGGTACTTTGTTGCTTTCAGTAGTGTTTCCTTGATTACTAGTAAAGTTGATTTTTCTTTCTTTTGCAGCACTGGAGATAGAACCCCAGGCATCATATGTATAAGGTAGGCTATCTCCCACTGAATCCAGCCTGAATGCCCTATGTATATTTGTTTGCAACTAATTTTTTCCCATCTGAAAATTGCTAGTTGGCTTCATTTGTCCCTTTGTTTTTTAATGTATCATCTTGCTGAAGGCTTATGCGTGATTGCTAGGGCAGCGTGCCATCTCCCCCTTGCCTCTGATTATGTCATTCCAGATGTTAGGCCAGCAACACGCTCTTCAGAGTAAACCCAGTCATGCTTTGTTAACCTTGTTTCGTTACTAAAGGGCTTGTGCTTGTGACCACCCATTTTAAAGCTTCATCCTCCAAGTACCCTGCTTCTTCTTTCCCATAATCCCAGGGATTACCACTGCCTTCTACCCCTGACTCCCTGCCTTACAGCATCATTTCCCCTAACTGTTCTGGTGACTCCATGGCCTCATCTTCACAGCCTCCTTCCTCACCTCTGCTGCCTGAGGCTGTCCTTCCTCTGTCTCAGCAAACACGCCAAAGCAGGGTACATTCATATTGTTAGGCCTGGCTTAATTGCCCTCCTGGACCCAGGCATTACCTTCCTCCTGTAGTCTCAGGGCCTGCTTCCTGGGAACACTTGCATATTCTGCTTGGGCAGCTATACTCCACCTCACCTGGTCACAGCTTCAGCCTTCTGACCATCCTTGCCACACTCCTGTACCCTTTCCTCTGGCTGCAGGTGGGAACTTGGAAAGCACTTTCTATTGGTCTCCCCTTCCATATCCTGTGGTTGCTAAGTAGTTTTCAGTGTTTCTACATTGATTCCATCGCAGAATGCAGAGGGCTTCCATGGCTGTACTTCATCCCTTTGCTCCTGGGGCACAAATATTTCTCTCCTCAGAGAGTGTTCCAGCTGCCATCTCACTTGTCCACCCAGAATTGTTTTTGGAAAAGCTTAAAAGCAGCCCAGACCCTGTGCCCTCAGGGACATTCTAATTAGCCAGGAGACGTGCTAAATGAAGGCTGATAGGGCAGCTTTAGGGATCCTGGGGTCAGGTTTCAGGCCTTTCTTGGTACCCTGGTATGCTAAGCATCTGGCCTGTGTCATCAGTGCTTTCCCACCGAGACAGAGAATGACAGAGCTCACCTACGAGTCTGATGCTGATACTTTTATCCTGTGGCTAGAAATCCGGAGGGGCTCTCTCGTGAAGTGTCTTTCTCTTTGTCGCCATACCTAGCCTTTGTCTCTGCATTGAAATGGCTGAAGTTCACAGGGTTGCCCACCTGGGACATCCTCTGATATACTCAGAGCTACACTTACCTCTTCCTAGGCTGCTGTGACAACTCGGTGGCCCCACCATGTCCAGGCCCCAGACCCAAGAGCAGGCGGTGGATTCTGAGGAAGACTCATCTCTGCACAGGAGAGACGAGGAAGGGACTCAGAGCTCCCACCGCATGCTAGGCTTCAGTGATGCACTGCTGTCCATCATCGCCACTGTCATGGTCAGTGTGGGGCCCATCTCCAACCCACCCCGTGTTTCTGCAGCAGCCTCAGATGCCCAAGCCGCTTATGAAGGTGGAGGCTGCCCAGCAATGGTCAAAGTCCACATACTTTCTGCCTCTGAGGATTCAGCTCAAGACGTATCTCTTGGTTATTTTTGTCTTTGTTTCTTTAGATCCTGCCTGTGACTCACACAGAGATCTCACCAGAACAGGTAACAGGAACAATCTGCTTTGTATAATGGGCCAGTAAGAAAACCCAACCTGGACTTGGGGGACCAACCCCTGGATCTGCAGGCAGTAGAGCTCAAGGCAGGGTATTGAGAGGGCAGGACATCTGTGCTTCTTTCTGGCAGGGTGTGGACTCAGAGCAGGTGGAGATGAGGTTCAAGTACAAGCCCTGGTAAAGGAGGCTTTATGGCTAGCTAGATGGACAGGTGCTGCTACCCTCCACTGAGAGGAAGAAGAAGCATGTCTGTACATCCCAGGCTTCTGCCAAGTCATCCTGTATCTGTAGCAAAGAACTTTAAAAAGAAGAGTTTCCGAAGCCTGGCATGGTGGCACACACCTTTAATCCCAGTACTCGGGAGGCAGAGGCAGGCAGTTTGCTGTGAGTTTGAGGCCAGCCTGGTCTACAAAGCGAGTCCAGGGCAGCCAAGGCTACACAGTGAAACCTTGTCTTGAAAAACCAAAAAAATTAAAATGAAAAAATAAAAGAATTTCCATTTATATCCAACTTTATGGGATTTTTTTTTTCTGAGTCAACAACATGTAGCTTTTTAGTGAAATAACTTTGAGACGTGGACATAACTGAAGTACCTGTCTTGCTTTCATTCTGTGACTGGCATGCCACCATACAAGCCTCGTAAGTGCTGTGCACCCTGAAGGAGGCAGGCTGCAGCTCTACCCAGCTGGCCCCACAACAGTGAGGTCTGGCTCTAGCTGTACCTGTGAGCTGAGGCAGATCTTTGAGGAGGCCCCAGAACTACTGAGGTTTTTCTTTTGAACTATGGTTACAATACTGTTGTTAGTGTTATGATGAAAATTAAACTTTTAGAGACATGAGCATCAGACCACATTTGTGCTGTACTCAGAGCTGTTCTGATAGGAAAATACCTGCTAGTGGATGGTCTAGGAGAAAGTTCCAGGCTACTCAAGGCTGCATAGTAAGAACCTGTCTCCAAAGCAAAACAACAACAACAACAAAAAGTAAATAAAATGAAAAAGCATAGTGAGCAGATATGGCTCAGTGGTAGAGTGTTTGTCTAGCGTGCATGGGGTTAGGGTTTTAATCCCTGGTTCTCAAAATAAAAATTTTTTTAAGTTTATTATTGTGAGAGTATATAATTTGCGAGTGACAGTTGCAGGCACATATGCCACAGCAGATATGTGGAGGTCAGAAGATAACTTTCAGAAAGCAATTCTCTCTTTCTACCATGGGTTCTGAGAATCCAACTCAGGTCATCAGGCTTGCTTGATTTTTTGTTTTTTTTTTTTTTAAGATGTATTTATTGCCAGGCGGTGGTGGCGCAAGTCTTTAATCCCAGCACTCAGGAGGCAAAGGCAGGCAGATTTCTGTGAGTTTGAGGCCCGCCTGGTCTACAGAGTGAGCTCCAGGACAGTCAGGCCTGCACAGAGAAACCCCATCTCAAAAAACCAAAAAAAAAAAAAGTTTATTATTATGTATAGTGCTCTGCCTGCATGTACACCTGCAGGGCAGAAAAGGGTGTCAGATCACATTACAGATGGTTGTGAGCCACCCTGTGGTTGCTGGGAATTGAACTCAGGCCCCTGGAAGAGCAGACAGTGCTCTTAACCTCTGAGCCATCTCTCCAGCCCCAAGCCCTCATGATTTCAGGTGAAAGAGCTCTGCCTTGATTAAGGTTTCTTTCAGTACACTGGTGTCTGTTGGAGCCACAGCCTGTTGTGTGGTGATTACCTGTGGCAGACCCATTCTGCTCACGGGGACTTTCAGAGGTGTCCCTGCCAATTACTCTGCTGGGTCTAACCCTGCGATAGCCTGATGCCTGTGTCCCTCCAGAAATCACATGTTAGAGCTTAACCCCCAAGGGGAGTGCTTTAGAAGGCAATTAATGACCTTACAAAACGACTAGATGCCTTGTGTCCATTTTATCACTTATGCTATGGCTGTTGAAATGTCTGACTGTCCCCAGATGTCAGCCAGGACTTTTTTGCTACTTGAGGTGATGGTGTCAGCCTGTGACACTCGGCAATCTATTGCGTTAGGACACCTTTGAGGGAGGAGTTGGGGTAAGTATGGTAGATGTGAGGATAGACTCAGAGCAGACACAGACTGTGTGTACTTTGAGGCTGGGACTTCCCTAAATGCCTTACTGTGCAATAGGGAAAGTCTTGCCATCGAAATGGCCGCTGTTGGGTCACATGTGTTACTTTGTTCTAATAGCAGTGTTCTTTTCATACAGCAGTTTGACAAAAGTATACAGAAACTTCTAGCAACTAGGATTGCTGTCTACCTCATGACATTTCTAATCGTAACTGTGGCCTGGGCAGCACATACCAGGTAGGGAGTCAGACTTTTAACACAAAGTCCTTGTTGTTATGATTCTATCAGGGTAGGCAAAGGCTATAGGTCGCTAAGTATTGCAGAGCTGTGTCGTTCTCGGTATCTGTGGGCCCCTTGGTTCACATGTTGTGTCCTAGGGGAGCTAGCTCTTCCCACCCTGGCCTCTGGTTCTCACTCTGACAGGACAGTACAGCATGGTCAGGCTTGCTCCAGAGAAGACCTGGCTCTGTAGCCCCGCCCTCCCCCTTTTCCTGTCCATTAGGGGAGGCAGACGTGTCTGCCTGCCAGGGCCACTGGAAGGCCGGAATAGCACATGACAGAGAAGAGAGAATACAAGCCTAATGGCTATGTCTCAAACCAACCATAAGCCCTTCTCTGTATGGAAGCTGAGCCTACAGATTACATTCTGTTGTCTGAGTTTTGTCCTAGGGAGAAATAAGGCTCTTTAGGATCCCAGGGCACAGGGCTCCATAGCTGCATGAGCCCCTCACCACTGAATGTCAGGCAGGCAGGGGGACAGGAGGCTTCCGTAGAGAGAGATGGGCAGGTGGCGTTTCTTTCTGGGGGAGGGGAGACTCTGTGTAGTAGGCCAGCCTGGCCTTGAACTCAGAGATCCTCCTGCCTCTGCCTCCTGAGTGCTGGATTTATTAAAGGCATGCATTTAGCTCACTGCTATTTACAAGTGTAGCAAAATGTTTCATGTTACACACTTGTTCTCAACAAAATGATGGTGCTAGATGTTTCAAGAACTGGGCAGGCTTGTCTTTTTGGTCTCCCTTGTTTATAGAATGTTCAGGAGTCTCACAGGCTGCTGCGTCCTGGGTGGCCTGCAACTTTAGCCAATCTTTCCTATACAGCTTCATGGTTCATTCACCAGGGACCACACCTACTGTGGAACATCAGCAGTAGGGTTCTGAGGCCCAGGGAGTCTGTGAGGAACTTCATAGATCTGTCCTGCATCCTGCTCTGGGTGCTCACTCATACATATGAGCTTAATACCAGCAAGTAGCCAGCAGAGCTGCTGTCCCTGGGGCTGCAGCCCTTTCTATCCCTTCTATCTGGCTTATTAATAAGGATTTCAGCCCAAATGAGCCTGTGTTTCTGTCATGAGCAAAAGGTAGCTTCCTAAAGTGAGGATGGCAGTTCAGCTGAGTCCAGTCCAAAAGAAGGCGCTGTGTTGGAGTGGTACCTGAGCCACGGTCAGCTGCTTTGGGGACAAGACTGTTGTAGGGCCCAGGCATGACCGGAGGCTTCAGGGTGGCCTGTGCTCGTGCTTTCATGAAGGATGGTGCTCGATTTTGTTTTCTATTTACGTTGCATCTCTATATGAAACTGCCTCTGTTAAGTAACAACTTCCAACAGGTATAGTGTGTGACATCTTTGGGGAAAAATGAGAAAAAAGTATTTTCTTTCTTCAAAATGGATTTTAGACACAATGTCTAAAAACAAATGTATCTCTAGCTGCACATCCCCAGATGGTGATTTCCAGAAAGTGTGACTGGACAAATCTCAGGAGACAGGAGGCTTTAGCCACCTGCTAGTCCTGCCCTTAGCTGGACCTCTCTGGACAGTTAAAAAGTCCTCTACCCTTGTGCAGGCTTTCTATGAAATGCCACTGTGAGAGCCACAGCTGTATAGGCGGTTTCTGCAAAATAATGGGAAGAATCGGCCTGAAGAAATAGCTCAGAGGTTAAGAGCAGTGGCTGTTCTTCCAGAGGTCCTGAGTTCAGTTGTCTATAATAAGATCTGGTGCCCTCTTCTGATGGGCAGACACACGTGTAGACAGAAAACTGTATATATAATAAATTAATAAATAAATCTTTTTAAAAAATGGGCAGAATGTGTGAAAGAGGTATGTGCTTCCCCACATAAGCTATGTTTTCTTTGAACTTTCTGACTTCCATACACTAGGTAGTATTTTTATGTTCTACAAATTACATTTTATTTTGTACATATGTGAGTGTATGCATGTGTGTACGTGCACCAAAATCAGAGAATAACTTGTAGAATTTGGTTTTCTCCTCCTCTAATGTGGGTCCACGGATTAAACTCAAATCCCCAGGCTTGATAGCATCTTTATCTACCATCAGTCCCAGTAGGTAGTATCTTAAATTTGATCAGAAGTGACATTTTGTATGATTTTAACTAGAAAATGCTGTGGGAGGTACATTTTAATTTTAATCCTATGGAGCCATAGTTGAATGATAGCCCCTCTTCTCTTTTTCCTAACTTTAGATTGTTCCAGGTTGTTGGGAAAATAGACGATACACTTGCCTTGCTCAACCTGGTGAGTTATTGCTGCTTTGAAAATTGAGCTTAGTTAGGGTTTAGCCCTCCTGACAGGTAGAAGGTATGGGTTCTGACAGCCTGGGTTCTGCCCATCCTTGGAAGCTCTTCAAATGGCCCATGGGTCCGTCTGTCCAGAACAGGGCACAGACTTCTTGGGTCTAACCCCACAACCCCGCTGCTGCCTTCCTGGAGTGCTCCCTTCTTCCTGGAGTGCTCCCTTCTTCTTCGCAGGCTCTGTGGTGACTGTAACCTCCCTCCTTTCCCTTCATCATAGGCCTGTATGATGACCATCACTCTTCTGCCCTACACAGTGAGTGAAGATCATCTCCCTGAACGCCTCACTGAGCCCGTCTGTGTGTGACAGTCCTCAGAAATGCAGCCCAAGTTTCAAGACCTGGACTGTAAACTACAGAGGAGAGAGTTCAAGGGAACTAGTGGTTGGGGATGAATAGAGGAAGGAGCTTAGGGCTGCTGGAGGCAGAGGCCACAAGAGTAGCCCTGATGCCCTTTGCTCTATAACCCACACGAGCAGATCACCAAGCACTTAAAATCCTAAGACAGGCTATTGACCCAAGTATACAGGGTTATAATGCAGAGAATTCATATCTGGGGGATTTTACATGACATTAATGACACTGGCTTGAAAGGCCTGACGCAGTGGGTGGAATTGCTCTGTTGGAGGGCCCAGTATACCCATCTCCAGACCAACACTGTTGTCTTCACACTAGGACAGTTTTCTGCTCAGCGCCCAGTACAGAGACAGGGAAGCTCATTATGCTCCATCTCAGGGCTGCTCTGATAGCCTTTTGGGGGTTTGTGGGGGTTCTTTTGACAGTTTTCTCTAATGGTGATGTTCCCTGATGTGCCCCTGGGCATCTTCCTGTTCTGCACGTGTGTGATTGCCATTGGATCTGTGCAGGTAGGGGCACAGGGTATGAACTATGTTTGCCGTGGGGTGTGCAGACCAAGTGTCAGTACCCTGATCTACAGCTCAGGTAGCCCAGGTCTTAGCCAGGGCCTCACAGTCACTGAGTACAATGAGAGTTGCTATTGCCGTCTCCATCCCAGACTCTCAGAACATCCCAGAGGAGGAGGCTATCTAGGAGGGACACCCTTGTCCCTGACCCCTAAAAACTGGCTGTGGTGCTCACTCTGCCTGTGAATGTACCCTAAAGCCTGTCTTGTTTGTTTTGCCACAGGCCATGATTGTGGGGTATGCCTTCCACTTCCCACATCTGTTGAATCCACAGATCCAGCATTCTGCACACAGGGCTCTGTCCCGGCGACACATCCTGCACGTAGTCCTCCGTGGCCCAGCACTGTGTTTTGTTGCAGCTGTCTTTTCCCTCTTTTTCTTCCCCTTGGTGAGTGCTGGGAATCTCAGAGGAAGTCTTAGCCCAATTGAAAAAAGCAAGTGCAGCTAACAGGGGAAAGAACAGGGAATGCTGAAACAATGTTTTCAGAGTGGGCTGTGGAAGCTGGCTCAAGCTGGGTCAACTTAAGTTGTAAATACTATGAAAGTGCATTGAATTTTAAACCAAAGTATCTTAAGAACTGTGGAGAATGACAAATGCTAGTTATTTTAAATGTTGGGTAACAGGCTGGTGAGAAGGTCAGTTGGTAAAGGTACTTGCCACCAAACCAGGTGATCTCAGGGACATACATGATAAAAGGAGAGAACTGACTCCTGAAAACGGCCCTCTGGCCTTCACATGCACACTGTAGTATATGAGCACCTTCACACATGCATACAAACAAAAAGTAAAATAACGTAACTAAATGATAACGCTTGGCAAGCATTTCAGGAGCATTCCAGGTTTTAAGGAGATGGAGATGGAGGCCTGTGACTGCTGTAAATGCCATCCTAAAAGCCCTGGCAGGTTATCTGCTTCTTGTGAGGAGATAAGGTACCAGCTGAGTGGGTGGCACCCAGGGAACCCAGAGACTTTATAAATTGGAACAGAGCAGAACACTGTATGGGAAGCATCTAACCAAGTAGGCCTGGACTTGGGGGCACCACAGGTGAGGTGTCTTTTCAGATTCATTCCCATTAATTTCTTAGTTAGAATGCTTAGCTTTTGTTGTTGAGCTCTCACTGTTCATTATGTATTCTGGATACTAAACTCTTAGAAAGTGCATGACTGGTGTACACTTCTTCTTGTGATGGCCCTTCCTTTGGGATTGTGTGCCTTTACACACAGCTCACTCCCATAAAGGACAGCTCTCTGGTTTTTCCTTTGTTTTGCCTGCTGCCCCTCCATTGGGGCAGAAGAGTGGGACCAGACTTCAGGTGTGAGCAGCCCTCCACAGAAACACTCTGACATGTTATTTCTTCCTGCAGTCATATGTGCTGATGGTGACCGTCATCTTCCTCCCTCACATCAGCAAGGTTACCGCCTGGTGCAAAGGCAAGTTTTGGGGTAGGTGAGCGTGCACAGTGCTGCCATAAGCATATTGGAAGGTTCCACCAGCTTTCCCTGAGTGGGAACAAGGCAGTGGGTGATGGCTCAGGGCTGCCCTCCTGGGCTCAGCCCAGATCTGGTGGTGGGTTTGCTGGGCCCTGGCTGCTTCCTCCCCCTTATGCATCTCTGGGTCATTTCCCCTCTTGGCCTGAGTATTCCTAGCCCCTTGGAAAAGAGGGTAGTGATAGCCACACTGGCCTGATAGTCCCCCAGCTAGGTTAGTTTCTTCTGGCATGTCCACAGGCCACAGGGAGTCTCCAGTTCACAGTGTGGAGCCCTTCAGTATCGACCTGCATGCGCCTCTCAGCAAAGAGCGGGTGGAAGCGTTCAGCGACGGTGTCTATGCCATCGTGGCCACACTTCTCATCCTGGACATCTGGTGAGGGCCCACTCTGCTGCTTCGCCTCATCTTCCAGGTGGTAGTATGTCTCCTTAGGAACTCAAGAGAGGTCTTACTGAGTACCAGCTTCCCCTTGGGTGGCCACATATTTATTCAGGCCTCTCTTCCCTAAAGGTCTCCCATCCCCGTTCCTCTCAGCCTGATTGCGTAAGTGCCAAGGAGAGTACCTTCCCCACGGCTGCCTTGTGCTATCTATCCCAGAAATAGTCAGGCAGCTCCCTTAGGCCTTATCCCCACCAAACCTATTAGGACTGGCTCTTCTATATGGCCTGGCTCTAACACAATACGGTTGGAGCTCTAGTGTGAGTGCTCACTTTTATTTCCAAGTGTCTCCTTTTTTATTCTTAAAGCCCCTTGCCCTCCTCTAGCCTATGGTTCCTCAGTTGAATTCTTATCTTATTAAACACACCATAACTGTTTTTAGATTCTGCATCTAACACTATGATTCTCCCGATAGTTTTGAATAGATTTTCTACTATAATTTGTGACTTCTTATAAGCTAGAAATAAATATTCATTAGTATCAGATTTCTTGGGGGCTTTAGATTAAAAAGAACATTCCAGAACAACCTGCTTTTGCTTCCACTCTGCAGCCAAGGCTGAAGGACTCAGCCAAGAGTCTATGGTTAGGACAGGAATTCTAGCCAAGAGAAGGCTGCTACCTTCTGCTGGAGTCTTACCTCTTATTACAGCCCTCGGGCTCTTTCCTGCCCTCTCTTATGTCCCTCCTTCTGGCTGACTTGGAGGAAGTAGTGGCTACTTGGGTATCCAGTTGTCCATATCCAGGTAATGGGTTTCCATCCCGTGACTCGGCTCCAACACAGCCTGCAAGATTCAGGCTAGCTATGGGGAATCTGTCTCCTATAGGTGTCCTGCCCTCAGGAAGCTGGCCCTGGCCAGCCAACCAGAGCTGTCTGTCAACTCCTAGTTGTCAGATAGGGCCACCATTTGGCAGAGAATATACAACACTGGGTAATCTTCCATTTAATGAAGAAAAGTAGTAGCTGTTTAGTTTGTGCGTAGGGAGCACTTTTGTGTGCTAAAGATCATACACCATTAATCTCAAGTTCACTTTATAATGCTTAGTCTACTCCTCTGGCCCTGTCATCTCTGGGAGGCTGTTACAAATGCCATCTGTTCATACTTCCCAGTGAGGACAACGTTCCGGATCCCAAGGATGTGCAAGAGAAATTCAGTGGTAGCCTTGTGGCTGCCCTGGGCGCATACGGGCCACAATTCCTGGCGTACTTCGGCTCCTTCGCCACAGTGGGTCTGCTCTGGTTTGCCCACCATTCACTCTTCCTGCATGTCCGGAAGGCTACACAGACCATGGGGTTACTGAACATACTGTCCCTGGCCTTTGTGGGTGGCCTCCCTCTGGCCTACCAGCAGACCTCAGCTTTTGCCCGGCAGCCCCATGATGAACTGGAGCGTGTGCGTGTCAGCTGTGCCATCATCTTCTTTGCCAGCATCTTCCAGTTTGCGATCTGGACTGCAGCCCTGCTGCATCAGACGGAGACGCTCCAGCCAGCTGTGCGATTTGGTGGGCAGGAGCACGCGTTCATGTTTGCCAAGCTTGCACTGTACCCCTGTGCCAGCCTGTTGGCCTTTGCGGCCACCTGCCTACTGAGCCGCTTCAGCACAGCCATCTTCCACCTCATGCAGATTGCAGTGCCCTTTGCCTTCCTGCTTCTGCGTCTCCTTGTGCGTCTTGTCCTGGCAGGCCTTCAACTCCTATGGGACTTGTGGCCAGAGCGCCCCCAACCAGGCCAGGATGAACCTGAGGCACAGTCCCAGCTCTTGCCTTCCTCTTGCTAATGCCAAGAAAACCACACCTGCCCATCCTAGGCATACTGTAAGGGTCCTATGGAGATGTCTCAATAGAAGTTTTTGTGACACTGGGGCTGTGGATTTATTAGCCTGGGTATTGTTTAAATTGTGAAATATCAAGATCTATTTCAAGAGTGAATATTGTTTACATTTTGCAGTGAGGGGTTTCATGGGAACTCAATTTATTGCTTTTATTTGTTTACTTTCCTTTTTACCTCCCTGCCCCCAACACTGTCAGGGTTATTTACCTGTCTGACTAACCTGAACAAGCCACTTAGGGCTGTCACTGAGGTCTTCTTTGAGCAGCAGTCCCTCCGTACTCCTTGCTCTGACATGCATGTGGCCACATAGGCCACCCTTCTTCTCAGAACCTTCAGGCAGTTGAGTCTGGGCTAAGTCAGGCTGAGAAGCTGCTGTCTGGCTCACATCCTCACAAGGACAGAGCTTCCCTGGTAGGGGTGCCAGTCCTGCCCGTTCCCATGCCAGTTGTCAGACAAAGAGAAGAGGCAGCTACACGACAGCAAAGTCCACACTGTATTTGGCCCAGATATAAATTAGATCACATTCAGGTAGTGATAAATTACACACACAGTTAGGACCAGTGCACAGGACATACTCCACAGAAGGACAGGCTCACTTAAATACAGAGGACATGCTACACTGACCGTAATTTACAAACAATTCCTACAGGTTGAAATAAAAGTGAAAAACATCACAACGAATTTCTTTTGAACATTGAAGATGATGTAAACATGAGCATCTACACTGAGATCACAGATGGACGTCAGATGCACTTGTATGCAGTTTTGGCAGAAGCAGGTGAAGGGTGCCACAATGGTCCTAGGAAGCTGCCACACTTGGGAGGGTGGCCACAAACCCAGTGGTAACAAGCAGGAGGAGGATCTACCTAGACCTGTTTACTTTTTTGGAGATAAGCATCACAGGAGACTTCTCACATAGGTCCTTCCCCTCCAGGGCTGGGGCTGGACCTCTGAACACCTTTAGCTGCACCCTTCCCTTTTTTTTAAATTTTTTTACCTTTTGAGAGGGGCCTTAGCTCTATAGCCCAGTTGTGCCTTTAGTTTGCTATTCTCTTGCTTTAGCCCCCTAAGAAATATACAGGCATGCACCACCAGACTTAGCTAGGCAGCTCATTTTTGGACATACTCTTCTGGGTTCTGAGGTGTGACAGTGAATTCTTGAGTGCATGGAAGAGAACTTTGTCTCATTCTGTGAACCTGGTGCCCCCAGCAAGGCCTGGTCATCAGAGCTGCCTCTATTTGTGTAGGAGCCAGAGTAGAAGTTCTACATCTACAAGGAAGGACTTTCGTCTGGCAAACAGCATGTATATAAAGTGCTTTAAGTTGAATCTAAGGGAGTTCTAGCCACTCCACAGCAGCAGGTGTTATTTACATGATCAGGTACCACCCAGTCCTGTTCTGATCCCTTCTGGGCACTATGTGCCCACTCCAGGACTGAGGAGGGGCACACAGGGCCTGGCACACATTCCAGCTGTGACACATAGGTGACACCTAAACTTACCTAGCCTCAGGGTAGACAAAGAGGTAATAGCTTTGTCAGTTCAGGGTCATCAGATGATTGAGACCTTGCAACTGACATTTTCAGCCCAAATTGCTGTCTGGTGATGAGCCCAGGGGACTTGAGGGTGCCACATCTACCTAACCGGGGCAGGAGGAACAGGCAGCATTCTATATCTGCTAGGCCAGGGCCTAGAAGGGCTGCTTTGGGAAAAAAAAAAAAAAAAAAAAAACATAAAATGAGATCAAGGACCCACCTAGATGGCCTGCATCCAGAAATGTTGGGCCCAAGGAGTCTAAGAGAGGTTTCAAAGGAAAGGATGTGACTAACAGGATCAGCTCCACTTGTCCTGTAAGGATGAGTTTTGTGCAGAGGTCAGGCTAATCAGAGCCTCATGTCCATGTCATATAGACTGGTACTGTGGCTGAGTGAGCAAAGGCCATTACCTACCCACTCCTAAGTCTGTACATGACATTGGACAAGGATAAGGGATGGAAATATCCCAAGGCCCATGAAGACACTATGGTCAGTGTGACAGCTAAGTCCATCTGTTGGCCAGCCAAGGTGTGGGACTTGGAACAGACCAAAGAAAGGCTGGGTGGCTGAGACCCTTCATCCTGCTCCTCTGTTAAGGATTGCCCTCAGGAGCAGGCAAGGTGTCCACTCTGGTATCCCTGGTGGCACCAGCCTTCCTGGGCTTCTGCTTGGCCTTCCTCAGCATGTGAACCTGTTACAATGCAAGGATGGAGGGTCAGAGGGCCAGAGTGACACTCCAAGTGTAGCTCTGGGACTTCTGGGCCAGTGAATACTTCTTGGGTCTACTCCACAGAAGAGGAAGGACCTAGTAAAGCTGCCTCGCTGCTGCAGCCTGTAGCCCATGGAGCACTGTCTTCCATTCTTTCCTCTTTTCTGAGTTCTCACCATGGCCTCATGAAGGCCAGAAGGCCAAAGTGTAGAGCCACCTGGCCTTAGCTCTGCTTAGGTCTAATACTTAGTTCTGATGCTTTAGTACAGCATCAGCCTACCTGGCCCTGGCCCTGGCCCGTTTTACCTCTTCTCTCAGCCTTGCCAACATACCTTAGGGGCAGTAGCAGAGATGATCATGTGCCCTGGGGCCTGAACCCAGGGCTCACCATCCACCTGCACCGGAGTAGCCTTGAGGAGTGTGACACGGAAGTAGGAGCCCTGGGCAATTCGTATTCCAGAGCGCAGCCCACCTTGTACCTGGCCCTGGGTAAGAGAGAAGCAGAGCTGGCTAGTAGGGCCCAAGGGGCAGCACAGGACCTACCCACCAGCCTGCCAGTGCTCACCATGTGCACAACACCCGTCACACCCACCACCTCCAACAGCCCGTCGTCTATGCGTGGCTTCTCAAACCTTGAGTCGTTGTCAGAGCCCCACAGGTCAGCCCCTGAGCCCCAACTGCCCTCAAAAGATGAAAATACAAAGTTAGGTTCAGACCAGACACAGACCTAGCACCTGGCCCTAGCTGCAGAGTCTGAGAGCCCAGCCCCAGCACCTGGGGATGTTTATGAAGATGAGACCCTCAATGCTGGGTAGCTCCACCTCCTGCTGTTCCACCTGCAGCCGGATCTCCTTGTGTAGGCTTCTAGAGTGGCTGATCTTCTGCAGCCCGACCCGCACATACACGCCCTTGTTGTGGAACCTGCCACAGGGAGGTAGGCATCCCAGATCATCAGGTAAAAGCTGCTGGCTGCTACAAGTGACCTGGTCCCCAGCCTTGCCTTCCTGGTATACCTGCTTGTGAATTTGCCAGGCTCCTCTTCGCGTGCCTGGTGGAAGTCTAGGCTGAGCTCCGCATCGATACCAATGCCACAGTAGTTACTCATCTGAACAATCTGGAGACAGGGCGTAATCAGGGTGCTGGCCAGCCATTGAGTGTCCCAAATTGTGCCAGACATGTCTAACTCTTACCTGTTGTCACCAATGCCCTCTGCTAGGAACCTCTCTGCTTAAATGCCACAGCAATCCCCTGCCCCCAGAGAAAGCAGACCCCCCACAACCCCACAGAGTCAGCAAGCTCCTGCTCTGCCTCAGGGGAGACTGAGAAGATGCATATCAGGCAAGGGAGTGGGGGTTGTCAAATACAAGATCCTAGCAGGTGCTGCACTGGTACCTTGGGGGGCTCTGCATCTGCCACACTGTTCTCTGCATTATCAGTCTCATGAGCATCTAGCAGGATTGTCCAGCGATCCATGAGCACAGCATCAGCTTCATCCACAGACACCAGCACAGAAAATGGGTCCTCGCCACTATAGCCTGCCCCCCAGCGGAGGACCCGGCCAAGGTCATTCCCTGAGAAACAGTAACGAGCATAATCCACATACCATCATAAATCTCCCGCAAAGCTCAAAGTAGGGACAGCCCTGAGACCCATCCTTCAAGTTGATGGCTAAGCCCACCTGTACCCAGGGGCAGGATGGCCACAGATGGCTCTGGGCAGGCCAGATGGCGCCTTGTCTCCTCCAGGGCAGCAAGCACCCAGCCCACGGTGCCATCTCCGCCACACACCAGTACCCGAAAACAGGGCACCTGGGAGAAAAGGTGGAACCTGTGTGGGAGACAGTGTTCTGCCACTACCTCCTGGCTGCTCAGGGCAAGACCTGGCCACTCGTTCTTGCCCAGGGCAGCTCTTTTCAGATGTCCATCTATGGCCACATAGAAAACTTAATGATTCCAGCAGCCCCATTTGGAGTTCCTACTAGGTAGAGACAGGTGGGGGTTGCTATTTCCAAGTGCCAGGAAAACTCCAGACTCACCCAGGAAGAGGGCCCCCATTGGTCAGCTCAAAGACCTGGTGCGGATTTAGCAGCTTCCGGAAACTACAGACAAGTTCTCGCCCCTTGAGGCCCCCACTCTTGGGGTTCACGAACACGAGGAGAGGGCAGCAGTCAGGAGGCAGCTTCGTGTGCTGAGAAGTGGGGGACTGAATTACGTTGGGGTCAAAGTCCCACATTGGAACTGCTAGGCAATGTCCAGCCTCAGATTCCAAGCCTACTAAGCCATAGCCATGCCTTCCTGTAGCTAATCAGTGCACATAAGTATCTCCGCCTCATTACTGAACTCTCAGTAATCCTTTCTCACGAGAACACTACTGTGACTGCTTGGAGCTTGAAGCACAAACGCCAGGGACATCCATTGTGACATATGTCAAGGGACCATTCCTACCCTCTTAGTTATGAAGCCACAGTAGTCCATAGAGCCTAGGTGGTACTACCAGCCACCTGGCATGAGGCCTGGCTCTTGTGAAGCTATCAACACACCCTTTGGAAGTAAACAGCTTCCAGGTCCCACCTGCCACATGGCAGCCAGAGGGCTCGGTTTACAGGGGTAACCACACATCGCTGGTCATGGGAACAAAATAAGTATCCCTGTACATAATGCCAAGAGACGATCCCTAGAAGTCTAGACACAGTGGGCTGGTTTAAGTCATTATAATGGTGTTGAGTAACAGGGGACAGACACAGAGTGGACAGCAACATAGAGACTGTAGTATGGCTGGGGCAAGGACACATTTGTGAAGGGGTACCCACTGGATGGGAAAGCTGCCTGCTCTCAACACTCATTTGCCCCAGGGCAGGCAGCTGACAAGAAACAACGTGAATATGGCCTCATGCCTAACTCTGCAACAGAACTGGTGAGAACAATGCCTGGTTAAACACACAGGGAGCCCTGACCTATGTATGTCCTTAGGCATTGGGAACAGCTAGATTTGGGCCTGAAGTCAAGATCAAGGTTCAGGGTGCAGGCAGGCCCTGGCTATCTGCAGGGGCTCTGCAGAGCCTAGGCACTCCTCATGAAGTTGCTCTGCCCTTTGCTGCCCTCTGCGTATACCTCATTGCCAGGTCGTAAGAGTGGTATCTGAAGTCAGGGAACTCCACCTACTGGCCAGAGAAAACCCTAGGCACAGGGCTACCTGGGTAAATGTTGAGGGCAGCATCATACTCAAGAGGACAGGGCCTGGCAGGATGTTGGCACATGGTCACAATACACTCTGGCCTTAAGTGGAGGTGGAGCTGTGTCCTGTGGTGACCCCAATAGGTCAAAAGTTTACGGTTCATAATGTGAAAACAGGCTTGGTCCCAAGCATCGTGTCTTACTGGTTCAGACCACCACGGACAAGCCCTGACTCCCTGACTCTCTGACTCTCTGATATAAATTGGCCTTATCCTTTCTGGGCTGTTGTAAGGTAGACCAAGGTGGCATGTACCAGCCATCTAGCAATGAGGACATGATCCTGGGGCATTAAGAGACCCAACCACTCACCAGCACATCCGGAAGCACTAGTGCAGTCAGTGGCCGGCCATGCACTACTGTGTCCCTGGCCAGCATGTATAGCCGCTCAGCCTCCGAGAAGCAGGTGACATCCAGAATTACTGCGCCTGCCATAGGTAGGCCAAAGCTCAAGGTGGGTGTCCTATGTACCCCACCCACAAGGTACCCAGTTAGGCATCCTGTGTATTCTGCCCCCAGATACCCAGGGAAGGGTGAATCTTGTGTACCCCCACCCAAAAAGTATTTAGGGTCTGTCCTATGAAATCCACCCCTAAGATGTCACACCCACAAAGCCTCTCCCGTGTGCCTTGCCAACCAGGCACCTAGGCAGAGCCTCAGCTACCAGTCCCAGCCCTAGCTTTGGTCCCAGCCAGCTCATGTCAGCTGACTACAGCTGGCATCCACAGTAAGGGGCCACCCTTCCAGCAGAGAACTCCCACAGAAAGTAGGCTGAATGCAGGATCCATCAGTTTGTCTCCCTGACCAACCACACTCACACCCAAGTCCAGCACCATGAGCATTGCATGACCTCTGAGTCTCCTGGGTTCACATGCCAAGAAGGATGGAAGAAAATCCTTCCACATTAAAAGATGCAGGCCCAGAGAAAGAACAAAGATTGGGGGGAAATAGCTAATCTTGGCAACACTGTAACAAAGGCAAGGGCTGTGAACCAATAAACAAAACCAGGGGATGAGTCCAGGCATGTGGATGTAGAGCAGAAGGTAAAGGGTAGACCCTTCTACCCGACTCCAGGAACATCCACCAGATACCAGCTTACCTTGTAAGGAGTAGACGTGACTCACAGACACCACAGCAGCTGCACAGACAGGTTGCAGTCAGAGTGGCATTCAGAGGGGACGGACCTGACCTCCCAGTTTGGGGCCAGCCTCCCTCCTAAGGGCACCCACATCCAGAGCACAACCCACCCAAGCAGCCCTGGTCCATCCTTTGGGGTCAGCTCCCCTGGGAATTGCCTATGCCCCATTCCCAAGCAAGGTCCCTGACTCCTGAATGTACAGGGTGAATGCACAGGGATGTACAGGCCCCACAACGAAGGCCATGTTGGCTGGCCTTGGGTGGAGGCTGAGCTTGGGCTCCAGGTGGTGCATGAGGAGGCAAGAGGACTTAGGCTTGCCACCACAGTCCCACTGCCCACTCAGGACCCTCTCCCAGCCAAAGCCCTGGGTAGCCCAAGGTCACACCTTTGGTGGCCATGGTCTCGTGCAGCAGGTTGTTGTAATCCTGGGGGGACAAGCCAGGTGGCAGGCCACCCACAAACAGGGAGACGCGGGGGGCCATGGCCCTTCTCTCAGCCACGTAGAAGCGCGTCTGGCTCACCTGGCGCACAGATGTCTGCAGGGAAAGCGGGAATGGGGAATGCTGGGCCGCAGCGCCAGCAATGCTCCTCCAACTACCCACTTAGCTCTTGAGATTCAAGGCCTCCCAACTAGAAGCAGGTGACGCGTTAGAGAGGGTACTACCAGCCAGGGCCATCAGCCGCTGGTTGGGAGGATACAGTGTCTGAGAAGAGGTGTCCCTCTGGAGGTGGCAGTGAGTGGATAGCCTTGGTGGCATCCTTCTACAGGCGATGGCCAATGGCCGGCAGTCCCCTGGGAGTGTTGTCCACACCCACTGACCTGTCGGATGTCCCAAAGTCGGTCTAATAGAGGTTCCTCATCCGCCAGCACTGTCCGTTGAACTGTGGGATTGAGGGACACAGGGTGTCAGCACAGGGCTCCTCCCTTCCACAAACAGCTGCTCTGAGTCTCTGGGGCATGTGGGGATGCAGGTGCATCTAGGTGGGACCGATCAGAAGGGCAGTGGTCTAGCCCCAGTGTCCTGGTAGGCCTCCCAGAGCGGCAGGCCCAAGCCTACTACACAAAAGGTCCGAGAAACGCAGTTCACTTACCCTGTCTGCTGCTCATGAGCACCTCAGTCAGCTGGAATCGCTCCTGATCCTCAACCTACACAGCATGGGTAAAACATCAGGCCTAGGATCGAATCCCCATACCCACAGGACATTCAGAGGGATGGTAGCCTGACGCACTGTGCGTTGGGTGAGAATGGGCAGTGTGCATACCTGCCGTCCAAACAGTGGAAGAACCTCTTGAACCACAGACCGTGCTGTACTCTGGGAGTTCACACGGATGGACACGTAGGCCACACCCACCCTGTGGGGGGGGTACAGACTCAGAGTTTGGACTTCGGATGCTCACCGTACCCCTCCCTCAATAGATCCTGTGCTTTCAGCCTTACTTGAGCCAGCCAGGGTAGATCTTCAGGGTCTCCTGGGCACGAGGCACAGACCTGATGACCCAGGCCTCAGACACGGCATCCCGGGGCCCAGAGCCTTTGCCAGCCTCTTCCTCAGTGGTCCCAGGCTTCCCCAGGGTCTGGGAGTTATCAGACAGCAAGGCTAGGGGCAGTGCCTGCAGCTGGAAGTCCCTAGGGTCCTCATTGATGTAGTAGGCCCGAAGTGCTGCCTCCTGTAGAGGGGAGAGCCAAGTAGCGAGGGCCAGGTGAAGAGGGGACCTTGTATGGAGAGCTGGGTTAAGGGAACAGGTGAGGGAGGCAGGCACGGGGAAGCCAGCTGAGAAGGGAGGGCAAGCAGAGGGCTCCAGGCACGGTGATGTGTACCGTACCATACCTCCATGCATAGGTTTACTCTTACCATCACCTCCTCATTCCGAGCCAGGCGGGAGACTGTGACCAGACGAAACTGATTTTTCCTCATGGAGTCGTTGCCATCAAAGATCTTCAGCATCTGTTTGGCTAGGCCAGAGGGGAGCAGTTGAGAATCTTGGGGGGGGGCAGCGTCTGGGGCTGGGACTAGGGGGCACAGAGTAGCAGCTAAGTGGGGTACTTACTGGATTCTGTAGCTGCCAGCACCTCTCTGCTTGCACCTGTGGCAGCACTTCCATCTAGGCCGTCATCCCCATCACCTTCAGGGTAGACAAAGCCCCCATACTCAGTGCCTGGCTCAGCCAGGACACACCCTAGTCCCACCTCTCTGCCTCACCAAGCTCCAGGGCCATGGTCTCGGGGATACGGAAGCAGTGCATCTTGCTGAAGTTTCGGGACAGCAGGCGCACGCACGAAGGAGGTAGTACCATGGAGCGTAGACGCCCAAATGTACACTCAGGTGTGAGTGCTGTGGAGCACACTGAGTGGGCCTGGAAGGACAAAGGTACAAGTCTGGACCCTGGGCAGAAAGCTGGCCAATTTTTATTTTTTGGTTTTTTGGTTTTTCGAGTCAGGGTTTCTCTGTGTAGCCTTGACTGTCCTGGACTCACTTTGTAGACCAGGCTGGCCTTGAACTCACAGCAATCCACCTGCCTCTGCCTCCCAAGTGCTGGGATTAAAGGCGTGCGCCACTACCACCCAATAAGCTGGCCAATTCTATATCCACCAGCCTAAGTGCCCACCTAGATGGTGCACAAGGCCAGAAGTGCTACTCCATAACCCAGAAAACAGTAGACAGCTTGAAAGAAAGGAACCTTCCCTCCCCCACCCCTGCTACTACCCTGATACAGACGCCACCTTTTTGTCCCATACCCTGGGCCCCATTCACCCGATCCCCGTGCTCACCTGTGCACCACACCATTCGCAGCGAACACCAGCCAGCACATCAGAGGAACCACAAGTCTTCCTACAGACCTCACACCGTGCACCGGAAGGCAGGTTCCCCTCCCGCCAGTGGTGGTGGTACGTGTCCTGGAGATGGGGGTGGGGGTGGCAGGGCAGTCAGAAGCTCAGCCAGCCTAACCCCTACCAAACCTACCCCAGCACTAGTACACTCACATAATCCTGCTGTCCATCCTGGTGGCACTGACGACAGTCGCTGCAGGCGAAGGGCACACAGTCGGCGTGAACGTGCAGCTCACACACTGGGGGGCGGGCAAGGTTAGGGGCCTCTTGCCACACCCCTGCCCTCCTCACTCACCTCTTAGCTTGGCCTGGCTCCAACCTCAACCCCTGCCATCCCGAACCAGCTTTCTGCCTGGCAGGCTCTTACTGTTGGAGCCCCCATAGTTAGCCTGAGCCTACCACCCATGCCCTCGACAAACCACAGGGAGAGGAGGGCTGGGCTACCTTGGGGCAGCATAGACCAGGCCCTTTGAGTAAGGAGCTCAATTTCCAAGGGGGCCAAGGGCCCAATGATACCTTCACACCGGAGCGCCGGTACCTCCAGGCTCTTGCGGCAGACCACACAGAACTTGCGCTTGTAGAGCCCAAGGGAGCCAAAACAGTGGGCTACAGGGACCTATAAGGGCAAAGCAATCCTCAGATTAGGGCCTGCCTGGTCCTGCACCCTTATCCCTGGTAGCCCTGCATCACCTTCAGGTAACTGGACAGAGGGGATCACCCCTCCTCCATCTCCACAAATCTGCAGCTCAGGTCCTGCTTGGGAGTGAATACTACCATGCGACCTGGACTGGGGCTAGGCTGGCTGACTATGGGGACTGGTGAACAGAGAACCGGCTCTGCAACTTCACATCTGCAGTATTGTAAGCACGGGTAAAAGAAGCCCACCTGACACCCACTCCTCACTCCTCAGGCCAGCAAGGCTACCAGGTGCCTGCCTGGTTAGATTCAGAGGCTTCCAGCACCCCCAGATTTGCCCTCTTGGAGGCAATCACAGTGACTGTGAACATGTGATGGTAAACTGCCTCCCCCATGAAAGCAGATTGGAAGGATTGGGTCTTGACTTGACTGGTCCTCAGCCCAAGACTTAAAGCACACTCAATAAGCAGAAGAACAGAAAAACTACACATTAGAAGGGTACTACATAGGCAAGGATGGAATGTGATTTTTAATTTCTTTTAAAATATCTACATCCTCTGAGCATATCTGAAATCAAATTAAGTATTTCGTTTAATCACAAGTATAAATAAGGAATCATGGAGATCATTTAAGCGAGCTACAGCCTTAACATGCTCACAAGGGCATCACTCTGGCGAGCACAGCACCCTGATACGACAGCAGCCAGCATCCTTGGATGCCTTTGTACTCACACTTAGTAATCAAGTACCCACCAAGCATCGATGTTAAGGGAAAGCTGAAGTTGTCAGCTTCATCTGCCGCTTACTGCAGCACCCCATCACACCCCCTCTTTATTTGTCTCCTCTTCCTCATGGCTAGGAGGTAGGACCCGTCTGCTAGGGCAGGCAAGTACAAGCTCAGGGCAGCAGAGCTGCCAGTATCCTGGCCTTGTGAATGCAGATGGCGGGCAGTGAGGCCATTGTGTCACCTGTTTTGAACATGGCTAGCTATGCTGCTCTCAGCACTACCATTCTCCCTTAGAAAGGAAGTCTCTATACCCTGCTAGGAGCCTCAAGACCCTTTCCAGAGCCCTGTGGCCAAATCCTAGGCTCTGAGGCTTTTTACAAAAGCCTGTTGTGTCACAACCTCTAAAGATTTGTGTGCATTTGTGAGAAACAACCCAGAAATCCCTGTGCTCTTTACCCAATGTTAATAACTTACAAAACTAGTCAGTGTCATAGCTAGAGCACAGAAAGTACAAAGGAGCCAGCCTCCAGAACTCATTTGGCCCTTCTGCGGCCACATCTACTTTCTTACCTTGAACCTCTGATCTGTGCTCCTCTGGCTCCCTAATTTCAGAGTGTCCCATAGGCAGGTATTGCCCTTTGACCCTGGCTTTTCTCAGCATAGTTCCCTAGAGATCCACTCAGGGTGCTCAGCTCATCAACGGTGCCTTCCTTTTCATTGCGAGAACGCTGCCCTAATGACGTGGCTAACTGACAATGCAAAGAGGCAGCTGAGGTCAGCCCCCAGCCCATGAGAGCCATGCGCACCTGCCCCCACACTCACCCGTACTAGGCCTGGCGCAATGCTCGTGCACGGGGTCTTCACCTGCTTCAGGCACTTCTCATGGGACATGAAGTTGCAGACTGCAGGGAGGAGAGCTGTGTGAGCCACCCCGCCTTGCTAAGAAGCCCCATATGCCCCAGGAGGTGAGAGGGGTCCTAACATTCAGCCTTTGCCAGCATACCACAGGGCATCAGCAGTTTACAATAGGGCTAAGAGCCCACAGGAAACACTCAGCCAGAGCCACTCAGCATGGCACCCTAGCCCTGTGCCCCGTAGTGGCAGGGCGTCACTTCTGTGACCTCTGTCATGAAGAAGACAGGCAGTTACATCATCCTCAAGAGCCCAAGGTCCAGATGCCCACAGGGGGACCATGGTGGGGGATGAGTGTGCCCTTCTGTCTTGGGAGTGGCCTATGCCCCTCACATTGGCTCAGCACTCCCTTGTCTCTGAGGCCAATAGAGGAGAAGAGTGCACATAAACAGCATACAAAACCTAGGTGAGGCCGGGCAGTGGTGGCGCACGCCTTTAATCCCAGCACTCGGGATCGCTGTGAGTTCAAGGCTAGCCTGGTCTACAAAGCGAGTCCAGTACAGCCAAGGTTACACAGAGAAACCCTGCCTCGAAAAAAACCAACCAACCAACCAAACAAACAAACAAACAAAAAAAACCTTAGGTGATTGGGGAAGGCGGCTTACTTCCAGGCCTCAGCACAAGCAGAGCTTCAGCAGAGAAACAAACTTGGAGATCCAAGAGGGGAGAGAAGCCTGCACAACATGTCAGGCCAGAGCAGGACAAGGGAGTGAGGGGCCTGGCTGGGCTCCACAGGTGGGCCACTATGCATGCGGCTGTAGGAACAAAGGAACATGACCACTACGATAGCCTGAGGAGCCAGACCTATGTAGAGGACCCTAGCTGCTGCTTCCCTCCTGCTGAGACCCCGTTCCCTACTCCTTAGTCCTAGAAGGGGACAGATAAAAGTTTTTCCATGGGACGCTCCAGAAAAAAAACTATTGTGAGGAGGCTAGAGCTGGTGAGAAAAGCAGATGAGGAAGCAATGACCTAACAGGAATCCCCCAGGCACTCGATCCGCACCACCTTGGAAGATCTTGCCAGCTGCTTCCTCTGTAGGCCAGAGCAGTGGCTGTTGTGTGCAAACTGCTCTGTGTGCTCCTGCAGGTGGAAGGCCTCTGCCCACACCCTCTCGAGGCCATGTGCTGAGATCCCAGCGCCTTCCTGACAATGCTGCCTGGAAGGGGCTCTGCACACTCTTCTTAGGAACGGGATTTTGCTGGCTCCACAGACCTAGGCACAGGCCCCTATCTGTGAGTGGCACCTAGAGTCTATCCTTAGACTTCAAGTCCTACTTTCATTGCCTCTGAGTTCTAGCCTCTGACCTGTAGGTCTGCCTCCACAACTTTTGCTCCCCACAGAGATTAGACTTAAGACTGGAAACTCTGCTTTCTGTGGCTTTCACCCGTTAAATGAGTCAGAGAGCCACTCTTTCACCTGAAGCCTAGCCTATGCCTCCTCTGTAGGTCCTGGGCTATAACTTCAGACCTGCAGATCTGTCAGTGTACACATCACAGCCTCCATCCCAGTGGTATTCGAGTGGTGTACAGGACAGGTAGGGCAGTGTAGTAGTCCTGAGCTGACAGAGAAAACCAGGCGACCGCCCCTGAGGTGCCATGACAACCTTCATTCCCCACCAGCAGAAGACACACCTGCGTGAGGAGCTGTGGCCTCAGTGATCTTGCCCAGAGCACAAGCGTGTCTCCTTGAACAGAACAGCCGTTGCTCTACTGGCCCCACTTTGAGTCCCTGATCAGGACACATCGTCAGAGGCCCAAATGCCCCTCACAGATTTAGGCTTTGGGTCTCGGGGCCTGTCTCCTCGTAGGAGTAAGAATACAATTTTGGGCCAGCCATAGAATTACCTGGGGAATTAATTCTATGAGGAAGAGGTGCTATTCTCTGCCCTGCCCGGCCGGCTTAGCAGCTGGGTGAGGGCTGTGTTGGGACATGCCACATCTGTAAAGAAGGCTGGACCTGGCTCTCCAAGCAGCTGAGCCTTGAGCAGAGCAGTATTCAGTCCCTCTGTGCATAAGCATGCACTCAGGACAAGAATGACCAGGACCAATGGTACAGGCCATCTCTGCTTGCCCACTCCTGCTGTCCCAGTCGCTTAGGAAGAAGCCACACACCCGAACACCAGAGGGAGCCCCATGGCCTCAGGTCTAGGTCCGACCTTCACATCTCCATGCCAAGGCCCAAAAACTGCCTCAACACACATCTTGACTCTCGCAGCCCCGTTTGATTCCAACCACCGCATTGCACTATGGTGACTCTCCACCTCCCACTAGGAAATCCTAAGATCCCAGGCCAAGAGGGGCCAGACCTGAGGCACCCCTCTTTCCCGCCCCTTAATGCAGGCGTCTCCTCCACAGAAAGGCCCTACTCAAACGAGAGACTGTCTCTGAGCCTACTACTGCCAAGAGGGACAGGGCTCAAAGGTCAGGGCAATGTCCCGGGGAGGAGGGCACCGGCTCATGGGAGCGGCCTCGGGACGCGGGGTGGACTCTCACCATCGCACAGGAAGCCGGCCAGCCCCCAGATGAAGTCTGAGCATAGATGGCAGAAGGTTGGCTTGGTGAGTGTCACCTTGCGAAAGCTGTGGCCAGGTGCTGCCGGGCCAATAGCTCTGCCGGTCCGCTCCGGCCCTGACCCCGGGCGTGAGCGGCCTGAGATGCCCAGTACAGGGCTGCCGGCCGGGCTGCCGAGACGTGGGGAACCACTGACCGGCCAGGTTCGGGCCCCGGGCTCGGCTGCCGCCGCCATCCACAACCTGAGCGCCCCAGGTCCAGCTGCGCGCTAAAGCCAGGTCCGCGGTGAAGAAGTGGGCCCTGGGCAGTCCCTGCTCCTGGCTTCCGACTGCGCTTCCTAACGCGCAGGCTCGCGTGGGCGGGGCGCGACTGGAGAGACTGGGGAGGGGCGGTGCCATCCAGCTGAAGGCGGTGCCTCTCTGCACCAGACTTGGGGCGCAGTGGCCCGACCGGATTCAATCTGACCCTCCAGCGCCCGATGAGCAAAAGGAGAAATGGACTAGATTTCCTACACAGGGTCTCAGGATACTAGATGTGAGGCCGGGAGAGAATCTATACGGGAACGTTCATAGCTAGCTAAGAACTTCAGAAGCCTCCCACAAGCTCCCTTACACCATGGCAAGGACCACCCCACCCCCGCCCCAGTGTGTTCCCAGGTTTTTGAGGACCTGCGTTCAATGGAAGGACATGCACAGTAACCATGGCTTTGTGTTGTCCAGATAATGCCTGTGACTTTGGACCATGACTCACTCTGCCTCTATTGTCCGCCGCCCTAAAGGGCCCTACTTCTGTAGGCTTACCCTAATTTGGAGTTGGGGGAGACACTGCTGGCATGGTAATCCAAGGAACTCCTGGTCTCTAGCTTGATTCACAGTGGCCACACAGTGGGGACCTGTAGGGTCAGTGCATCAGGAAAAGGGAAGCCTGCCTGCCTTTGAAAGGTTTTGCGTACTCAGGAGCGAAAAGGACCCAAATGGCCAAATGGCAGAGGAAAGACCCCTGGGAGGCTGGAAGAGCCTTGATCTTCCATGTTTTAGGACTCTCCCTATGGGGGAAGGCCCAAGGCACTGGGGCAGGACGGGGAACAGGGCGGGGGGGGGGGGGGGGATGAGGGGTGGGGGCGGGTGGTGGTGATGGTGGTGGTGGAATGCAGCATGTTCTTCTGATGTTGTGTCTGAGGCTGACGGAGCCTTCATTCGCTTCTTAGTGATACCATTGTGTACCTGTGGTTTTTCTAGGGGGTCCTCTGTGCCTCTTCGCTAGTCTTTTTACATACTCTGTCTAGGATGGTGCATGCCCTCACTAGCTGAGGGTGCTAAGAAACTAGCCTTCTCCCAGAGGCTGAGGCATGTGACCCTTTTGGCCTTCCCAGCTTCTGGCCATCGGCACAAGCATCCACTTTTACATCCAGGCAGGTTCTAGTCAGGTGACGTGCAGCCATGCGGACTACTGTCTGAGAAGGACACACAACCTATACTTTCCTTAGGGAAGAGGCCTGATGTGCCAAGCAGGCTCTGGCGACCCCAGAAACAGGGGTGTGTGGCTTAAGCCTTTACTGGCATTTCCAAGGAACAAACAGGCAGGGCAAAGACTGTAGAATTGATGGCTTGCACCACCCACTGGGGTTCTGTGGCAGGCTCTGCTGCCCACCTTCTTGGGCTTCTAGAACAAGTACGCTCACTTGGTGTGAGTTTGGGCTATGAAGTGGTTGGTCTTCATTTGCTGCCTGGGATTAGCCAATCTGGAGCGTGACAGAGGTGTATCTAGGATCAAAGGCCCAAATGTCATATCTAGAACACAGAAAGTAAGAAAATACAGATAATATAAACAAGACACACAAAAGTGGAGGTTATACATCTAACGGTATAAGCTTTTGGGGCAGGGGGAACGAGCAGGGAAGGTGATGCTATAGGCGGAGCCCACTGGAAGAGACCAGCAAGGTAGGCAGGCTCCCTATGTCCCCTTACTCTGCTCAGTAAGCTAGAGGCAAGACTAAAACCCCCATCTTGGGGTGACAAAAAAAGTGGGGTGATGGTGCACGCCTTTAATCCCAGCACTTGGGAGGCAGAGGCTGGTGGATCGCTGTAAGTTCAAGGCCAGCCTGGTCTACAAAGTGACTCCAGGACAGCCAAGGCTACACAGAGAAACTCTGTCTCAAACAACAACAACAACAAATCTTCTGAGGCCACTATAGCCTACTCTTCTGTGTCACATCTTCTGCTGCTTGTCTTCGTAAGTACACTGTTGCATCTGAGACCCACTGGATAATCTAGGATAATCTCCCATATCAAGATCCTAATGCAATTATACCTGCAAATACCCTTCACCGCATTCAATAAAGATGGCTAGTTCTGCAACTATGACCGTGCAGTTAACCCTGCTACCCACACACCGTTAGTGCCTGCATGGCTATTAACATGCAGTGTAACTCTCTAGACACATCGTCTCTATGCCGCCCAGACACTGCCACTGTCATGGCTCTCTGCATTCACGATGTTAGAACCCAAGAAGCAGCCAAAAGGAAACGACCTATTGTCTTCAAAGAGCCAAACAATAAAATAAGCACTGACTTTTCAACAGAAGTACTGGATCTGAAGACTGGAAACAAATCTTCTAAGTTCCTGAAAATAAGCATCTTTGTTTGCTTTCTTTTGCTGTGATAAAAACTTGCTGAACAGCCGGGCCCGGTGGCACACACCTTTAGTCCCAGCACTCGGGAGGCAGAAGCAGGCGGCTCGATGTTACTTCGAGGCCCAACCTCTGGTACTACAAAGGGAGTACCAGACAGCCAAGGCTACACAGAGAGAGCTGTCTCAAAAACCCAAAAACAAACAAACAAAACAAAACAAAAAACCCAAAACAACAACAACAAACTTGTTGAGCAAAAGCAACGTGGAGGAAAGGGTTTATTTGACTTACAATTCCCAGTCATAGTCCATCACAGAAGGAGTCCAGACTGCAACTCAAGGCAGGAACCTGGACGCAGGAACTAAAGCAGAGGCTATGGTAAAAAGACGCTTACTGAGCCAGGCGTGGTGGCGCACGCCGTTAGTCCCAGCACTCGGGAGGCAGAGGCAGGCGGATCGCTGTGAGTTCGAGGCCAGCCTGGTCTACAAAGCTAGTCAGAAAAGGCATAGATCTGCTCTGCCAAAGCTCTGGGAGGTGCCTTGACTTTTTTCACCAAAGCCACTTCTTGGAACAGTCCCGCAGCGCCATCTTCTGGTACAGCCCTCCACCTGCATCCTTCACGACACAGTAGTGCCCGATTTGCTTTTCAGACCAATTGCAGGCCTCCAGAGAGACCTTTCCGACCCCTAACTGAGACACCCAAGGCCAGTGTTCTCCCGAGCACTGCAGCGCCAGCAGCCAGGGCGGTACACTCCAGGAAGAGGCGGCGCGTACTGGGGTTCCGTCCTGCCCGGGCCTAGCGAGCAGTCACGTGGGGCGCTATCCGGAAACCGGAACCATTGCGACAGCCTCCTAAAGGCTTGCTGAAACCCTGAGAGCACCGGGATACCGGAGCCATGCACCCACCGTGTCCCTCCTCCGCTATGCTGACGCTTCTTGCTGCGTTCCTGGCCGCGCCAGTGGTGCAGGCTGAGACCCCGTACCTGGTGCGTGTGGACGCAGCCCGCCCTCTGAGGCCTCTGCTGCCCTTCTGGAGAAGCACGGGATTCTGGTGAGGCTCACCGCATGCTCTTGTCAAGACCAGGAGCGCCCCTTGCTCTCTCCTCTGAGTTCCTCTCAACACACTTTTAGGTTCTCTGCCCATCATTCCTGGACACTCAGAAGTGAAGACCAAATCCCTTCAGGGCCTACCCTCTTCTCGGGCTGCTTCCTTTCTAGAAAACCCTGTGGCGTGGGTTTTCTACCCTGATGGGTCCCTGGAGTGCCAGGGCGCCTCCCTAAGTGGCCCCTAGCAACCAAAAGCGTAGTCCTCAGGCTAGATAGGTCATGATTGATACTTCGGAGGAGTCTAGGAGTCTTCCAAAGTTCCAAGACTTGTCCCAGTTCTGAGTGCCTCCAAGTCTCCCTAGGAATGCTCAGATCCCTTCTACAGCAGGAAGATGTTTAGAATGTGGTTGGTACTCCTGTGGGAGCCCTATATCCCCCAGGGACAAGACTGTAGAACATTCTGGTGAAAGGGTTACTTTATCATACACCGTGGAGACACACCATTCATGTGCGAGGATCTGGGCAGTCAAGTGCTAAGTGTGTTGAATCTGGTCTGCTGCAGGCCCTTGCTTAGAACAAACACTTTACTTCTTTGTCCTGTCCCTAGCCCCCCACTGCCTCATGACCAGGCTGACCAATACGACCTTAGCTGGGACCAGCAACTGAACCTTGCCTACATAGGTGCCGTGCCTCACAATGGCATCGAGCAGGTCCGGATACACTGGCTGCTGGACCTCATCACAGCCAGGTGGGTGATGCCAAGGTGGGTGCCCTGGGGAGCTGCTGGTTAGAGCTTGTCCTACAAAGACGATGAGGTGGTGGATCTAACCTTTGTTGGGGTCAGCTGTGGAGCACAGTGCTGGCTGTGGGTGTGGGAGCACCATGGTAGGGCACAGGGCTGAGGCTATGCTTCCTGTTCAGAAGAGGGGAAGGTCAGCTTGGCTATACCAAGGGCAGCCTCTGCATGAAGCACAGATGGCTTCCTCCCGAGGGTTTCTTAGAAGTACAGAGTGGTGTTGGTGTCTACTGTGCCTGGCTTCGTACCATGCATGCGCCATATTGTGGTCACTAGTATAAGCTGTACAGAGACATGGTGCCTGAAGGCCAGGTTGGGGTTATACATTGGACCACCTGCTCTGGGACAGGTGGCCGCCTTTATAATGGCCCAACCAAGATGAGCACCAGGCATGAGGAAGCCTTTCGGACGTTCAGACCCTTGCCCCTTGGCCATACGTTCAGCGCATACCTGGTACCTGGTAGGGCAGGGGATGGGAAAGTGTCCTTTTGGCATCTTGGAGGCCACATAATTTGCCGGGGGACCATTATTTGTTTCAGGTTAGATGGCACACAGGATATCAAACTGGGCACTATGTCACCTGAGAGATTACGTGTGTGGGTGCAGCCACCAGGGTTGAAGAGGCACCAGGGGCAGGGGTGGTCTCAGACGGTAGAAGGGTCTCAATCGCTGAGAGTTTGGAATCCTTGAATGTGTTAAGGGTGCAGCGTTTTCCTTTCCTAGTCGGAGTTCTCTGGCTTCTCCAGGACAGAGGTGGCCCAAGGGTGCATCTCTAATGACTGACCTGACTTCAGATTACTCCTACAAGGAGCTCAGTACTGGCTTGTGACATGGGTCTTGGCTCTGAGGAAGTTGGGCCCACTAGAAGGCAGAGTCAGCCCCCAGCAGCTCCTCGCGGCGGGCGTGCGCGGCTTCTACAGCACTGTGTACACTGGGGAACAGCAGTTCATCTTCTGCTCCCTGGTCTTCCCCAAGGAAGCCCCCTTTCCTCAATGTGTCCCTTACTGAGGGACTGCAGCAAGCCAGAAGCAGGGTGATGTCCAGGGCCCTGTAGTCTCTGCGCAGGTCCTTCAGTGTGGCCATGCCAGCCACATCCAGGAACAGGAGCGGTGCACAGTCAATGACCACTGTGTGGAAACCGAATGCCAAGGGTACCACCAGCCCCGCCCCACTGCTCACTGAACCCAGATCCTTGCCATCGGCAAGATTTCTGTCACTGACACCCATCTCTGGGCCCTGATCCTTCCTGGTGGCCGAGTGCCCTGCATCCAGCCCTGTGAGGCTGTAGAGCGACTGCAGAAAGAAGTCCTTGTTGGCGTAGTAGAGTGGGCCCGTGAAACGGAACACCCGCACCTCAGGCGGGGGCCGGAGGCCCTCGAACTCTGCAGCATCCTCATAGAAGGTTGAGTCTCCAATGCGAGCAAGAAGGGCAGCCCGCGGACGCTGCGTGCGGACCGCCAGGCTGAGGAGTGAGAAGAACACTCCAGCTAACAGTCCAGCCCCAATGCTGACCAGCACGCAGGTGGCTGCAGTGGCCACCCAGACCAGCGCATCTGCAGGGCTTAGCTGCCAAAGCTGTGGGAGGTCCTTCACCTTGCGCAGCGCCCCCCGCAGGCTGACAACAATGATACACGCTAGCACACATCGCTGCAGATCGTGAAACAACGGAGCCAACACTAGCAGCACTAGCAACACCACAGCGGCACTGACCACACTGGACAGCTGGGTCTGGCAGCCAGTGGCTATCTTCACCAGGGTTTTAGACAGAGCAGCGCTAGTTGCAAAACAGTGGAAGAAGGCAGGCAGCACATTGCAGCAGCCCACGGCTAGCAGCTCTTGGTTGGCACGGACAGAGTAACCATGACTGCGGGCAAACATTTCTGCCAAGGAGATGGAGAAGGCTGAGCCCACAAGGGCCAGGGACATGGCATCCAGGGCCACGTGCCACATTATCTTAGGGTCTGGTACCTGTGGGGCCACAAAACCTGTGGGGATGTTGCCAGCCACACTTGAGCCAAACCGTGCATGGAGCTGTCCAAAGTGGGACACAATTGTGGCCACCACAATGACTAACAGCTCTGTGGGCACTGGCACCTTTAGATAGTGTCGGTAGCGGTCTGAGAGCTCCTTAGCTGCAAGCAGCACTCCTAGGCACACGGTGCTGGTGACCACGTCACACATATTGGCCTGCCCCACACTCTGCAGCAGGCTCAGCCATGTGTGGATCACCATGCCTGGACCCTGGTACCGAGGGATCCGCACACCCAGCAGGTGTTTAGCCTGAGAAGTCAAGATGGTCACGGAGGCTCCCATAGCAAAGCCATCGAGCAGTGGTTGTGAGAGGTAGGTAGACACGAAGCCCAGCCGGAGAACACCCATGAGAACCTGCAGATGGAGTACAGGAGGCACTGTCAATATAAACAAAGGATGTGTGTGTGAGTCACAGCACAGAGCCTGGTGTCCACACTCTTGTGTTCTCCTGAATGGACCCCTGCTGCTTTCTACATGCACAAAGTGCCAGAAGACACAGGGACATAACACATGGATGTTGCAGTTGTGTATCGATGCTCGCTTCTCTTACTCTCACACGTGCAGAAACGGGTTTTGTTTCAGAGTAAGGGCCGTAGGCCCCAGGAGGCAGCCCCCTTTCCTGTGTCTTGTATGCAGCACACAGCTCCTTCCACCCAGATCCCTCCCAGACGGCCATGGAACTGACAGGAGGAACAGAGAAGACAGGGTCAGCAGAAGACAGCACGGCATGGGGAGACCAGGGGAATTCATCTCACTCCCAGGTCCTGCTTGGGTCAGGAAGCCAAAGTGGACATTGGGGTTGCAGTCTAGCTCATCTGAGCCATGGCCACATTTGGTCCAGTGGCCCTACTCAGACCACTGCTGGCCAGGCCAGGCCTCACATATCCCTCCGCTCTGGGCGTTCAGCCCCTCTGGTACCTAGGTCTGGGCTCCATCTCTGTCCTTGCTGTGCTGTTTTCTCTCTGAGTCTGAAGGATACTTCCTCCACGTGCTTCCAGGCTTTCCCTTCAGGTGCTCTGAAAAACTGAGCCAGCCAGCCAGCCTGCTGTGCATCTTAACTCCTTACCTGGTAAAGTCCGGCCATCAGGGTGAGGGCAGTAGCAATACGAATGGCATGGCAGTCCCGCCCGCAATCCTGTAGCCCAGGCATCGGTGTTGTAGCTGAGTTGTTGAAGGTGCTGTCATTGTCCCTGGACCCCTGAGAATCCTGGGAGGAGTCAAAGCCAGCTAACTGGAGTTCTCGGTCCACCACCTGACCCACCATGAGACACAGCAAGCTGAAGATGCCCACGTTAACGTGGCGTGAGGTGCCCATGAGGAAGTAGATAATGTTGGCAAAGAAAGAAGTGTAGAGGCTATAGATGGGCTGCAACCCAGCCAGCAGTGAGTAAGCTATGGCCTGTGGCACCAGGATAATGCCAATGACTAATCCAGACATAACATCACCTGCCAGGTACTCCTTAGGGCGGTACTGGCGCAGCCAGTGTACGGCAGGAAACAGACCCTGCACCAGAGCCTGAACACACGGCAGACTGCAGGTGCAGCTCTGCTGCAGCCTGGCCTTCAGTGTCTCCAGCAAGCCCTGGGACACAGGGGGCTGCCGTCGGACCAGCACCAGTGCCCCACTCTTCTGTTGGGGCTCGGGAGAAGCATCCATCCTTCACACCAGGCTCTTTGTCCAACCTACAAGGGGGAATGGGCAAAGTTAGGGGGTCTAGTCTCTCAGAGCCCAGGAGCCAGCTTCACAGCAAGTGTCTGTCCACCAAAACGCTCAGACATCACAGGTTGTCCTTCTGTCAAGAGGTTGTTTTCCAGTGTGGATTAATATAAGGCCTTGAGCTCCAGAATGCTAATTTTATGGTGAGAGGTGCTTATGACAGCAACATGCTTCAGGGAGCCATTCTACACACCCTCAGCCCCAGCTGTGGGCTACCCAATTCAGCCCCTATGTGACATCCACTTAAAGCATTCTGAAGGCCACCCACACAATACAGGGGCTGGAGTAGGCCTCCGCCAGCCCACATATGCCCAAGCCACAGTGACAACAGAGGTAGGTGCATGTTTAACTGAGCTTGAGCTCCAGCCACTTCCCATCCACCTGGTCTGGCAAGGGGCTCTACCAATCCCCTTGCTTCCTCACGAGTTCTCCCAGCCATCACCTGTTGTACTGTGAACACCATGGGCCTGGGAGTTAGTATAAGGTCTCTTATATTGTGTACATCAGGGCCCCTGGTCTGTGACAGCCTTCCCCATAAGTTTAGAGGGTGCCTCAACAGGCACCAGTGTGCCCCTTACTCCAAGTGTGAAGCCTCTTACTAGAGGCTCAAGAACCCTGAACAAGCACACTGCTCCACAGATGTCCACCTTTGGCCTGGCTCTCCTAGCCCCTTTTGACCTTGCCTTGGCACTGAAGAGTTCTCAGGCTATGCTGACCACGTGGTGGCCTTGATCCTGTTTACAAGTTCCAAAGTACTTGTTTGTAGTATTAATCAAACACTCTCTGTTCTCTTGGAATCCAGGACATGGTGGTAACTGTTAGAGCCCACTGGGTCTGGCTTCCTAGTAGGGTTGTGGTCTCTTAGGCATCCTGGCTCTTGGGGAACACTATAAGAACAAAAATACACAAGAGTCACTGAACACTCTGAGGCTCACCCCCAAGTCTAGGGGCTCAGGTGTGTGGAGGAAGGACTATAATATCACTTGCCTTGTATCTGAGCAATCCCCAGAGAAACGGCAGACTAGGTTCCTATCTCTGCCCACTAAGCACATCTTCTGGGGCCTGTTGTACGGGGACAGGAGCAGTTCTTACCTGGCTAGATCTGTAGGCTTTGTGGTATCCAGGGCCTGCAGCTTGCTGGTGGGCTGAGCCTCCAGTCGCTCCGGCTTCTGTTAACAGGCAGAGAGCAGGTTGGCAGGCGCCTCTGAGGCTGACCATTGGGGTATACTCTGCTGGGATCACTGTTAAATTATTTACCCCAAAGATAGCTGAGTCATGGATGTCCCCCGTCAAATGAGTGTTACCTAAGCGGCTAATCCGGTGAGCTAATCCGCCGAGTTGTACTATAATCAGGGGCTCACAAGTAATTATGGTTATGTGGGCCTCTTATGTGGGCCTCTGATAAACTCCCTCTGCAGAGGGGTGGGTGCTCCAGGTGCAACAGCCTCTGTCTGGTTAGGAGGAAGAAAGGGTGGGGGCAGGAGTGGCTGAGGCCAGGTGCTTGAGTGTGAGGCCCTGGAGGAGCTGAGTGAAAACAAAAAACACTTTAGCTATGAGATTCTGGGGTCAAAGACAGCTGACTGCGCCTACCCAGATGCCGGCCATCTCTTCCTTACATTCATGGAGCTTGTTCTGGCTGGAGCAAGCTGAAGCTCAGTCTCTGTTCAATGTTCCTGTGTGCAGTGCACACACAAGGCTGCTGTTGTGTATGTACATACTTGTGCAAGTGAACACAAGCCTGTGTTGTGCACAGCCCAAGGACTGTCAGCATAGGTGTGTTCTTCCCTTGGAGGCAGGGATCCTGGATTGGCCTTGGTTCCATCCCCTCTCCTTTTCCTCTCCTCCCTGCTGAGGTACTTGGTCCTCACATACCTCTGCAGTACACGGGGCTTGCCTTGTAGTGACAGCCTAGAGATAAGTGGCCCTTTAACACCATCATAAGTAATCAGTGCCCTCAGACTTGAGGTATGCCTCCAAGTTCTGTAAGGCCGGTCAGAACCTCAGACCCACATCTTTCTCACATTGTGCCTGAAGAGTAAGCAGTGGTCTTGTGTAACAGGCCTTGCTGTATCCTGTGGGGCTCCTGCGTTCTGGGTGCCCTCCCATCCTGGAGGTAGTTCCGTCTGGTCATGGCTGGAAGGCCCAGCTTGTCTGGTCTGCTGTCTCCACAGGCCTCAGCACAGTGTGTGCCTTGGGACTGGGCAAAGTGAAACTGTTTTGCTCCTCCTGTCCCCAAGGGTCTTGAGAAGGCTTAGGATCGACAGTTGTCTTACCGAACCAGCAGGGATTGTGAGACACCCCCCCCCCCCTTCCTCCAGGCCAGGGGGATGATAGGAATTCAGAAGCCCTTCCAGTTCACCAGTTGGACACTTCCCTGGAACATCTACAAACCTTGCCCAGTTCCTGGGAGTCATGGGCCTGGCCAGAGTGGAAAGCCTGACTGTGAGACTAGGCAGGGCTAGACCCTCTGTGGGTTAGGCGGCTCCTCAATCTTTGCTCTTAGACTCCCCACCTGGATGCTGTGCTGTTTCTTCAAGTAGGTCTGCTGTTCTTGGAGGAACCTATTTAGGGCCCCAGGGTTTTAGCTTGTTTGTAGGACTGGACCCTCTCTTTCCCTTACAAGAAGCCCTGAGCCACCGTTTGCACAGCAGTTGGAAATGGCTTCACAGGGGTAGTTACCCAGTGGGGTGTGGTGGGGCTGCTCAGAGTAGCTCCTCAGATAAAAAGCTCTCTTCTAGTGGTGGTGGGGGGGGGTAGCTACTGAGAGTGTCATAAAATGATAGCCTACCCAGTTACACACAGAGGGGCCTCTGGGGGAATTGTACCACTGCTATACCCTTGAGAAAGGCAGAGCTGAAGTTGTAGAATTAGTCACCTGTAAACACAGAGGCGCTGGGCTGTAGGAGAGGGGGTGGCAGTGTCCATTTTCCCTTCAAAGCAGAGAAAACAGAGTTGGAATAACCCCTCCCGTCTCCACCGTCCTGGGTGGGAGGAATTGAGTCTACGTCAGACCCTCTTCCTGGTTAGTGTCCACAGCAAACTGAAATGCAGCAGTCATGTCTTCCGTGATTTGCCCTAAGTCCCCTGCTCCACTCACTGCTCTGCATCTGCAGCTCTGTGCTCTCAGAGTGGTGCTGCAGTGGGTTTGACCAGGCCCACTGCCCCCACCCCAGTGTGTCCACTGAGCTGGAGGCTCCTTGGCTTGTTGCTGGGCATACCTAGGGCAGAGGTATGAGGCCCATAGATCCTATGTGGCTCAGTGATTTCCTTCTTTTCATCTCTCAAGTCCACCATTTAAATCTTTAATGTATTCATTTGGGAAGAAAACATCATGCCCTATCCAACAGTGGAAAATGGTGGGCGGTCGGGCTCCAGGATCAGATCAGAATTTCTGTGCCTTCCCTGGGCTTCAGCTGGTTTTCCAGAGAGATACCGAGTGTTTCCGCGCTGCAGGCACCACCCCCATCCCGCTTGGCATGGTTGGCTGCCACAGACCGCGTTCTCTTTGCCGCCCTGGTCCTCCCAAGCGTGCTGAGCGCACCGGTCCTGGTGCTACCGGGTACTGCAGTTTTCCTCTCTACCTCTCCTCCAGCTCGCCACCCCACCCCCACCCCGCGCGTGGACGCTCACCCAGGCACTCACCAGCCGCTGCTGCCTCACCCTCCAAGCGCACGCGCTCCGCCTCCTCTAGCAGGAGGCTTGGAGCGATGGAGTCGCTACGGGCTGCCTGCCGTGAAAGGGCCCTTGTGCGGCCCTGAGGGGGCTGCGCCTAGTCTGGCTGCAGCCAGCCCCAGCTGGAAGGCTCAGGCCGGTCTGCAGGGGATGGCCGACTTTCCTATGCTTCGCCTCAGTGACTTGCCTCTTCTCCAGATTAGGGTCCTTTAACAGCACTACCTCCAAGGCAGCAGAGAAGGACTGAGGGCAAAAGACTTCTGCCTAGGTTTCCTGGTCCTGGGAGGCCCCTGGAGGCAAATCGATGGTCTGGCATCAGGAATCTGACAGGGTCAAAAGACACTCAAGGCCACGCAGGGTCAGTTTGGGGACATCTCTAATGTGAAAGACTGGCCCAGAGCATTGATGACCCTGTTGCGGAGGAGGCTTGCTCCCATGAAGTGTGCAGACAGGGAGCTGCTGACAGCTTCTGCCCCCAACTTGGGACTTTGGAACAAGCATTTAATCTTTATCCAAATGCTTGTTAGGTTTTATTTATTTGCAGCCGTTCTTGAGTGTTGGATGGGAAGGGAAAGAGCCAAGCAGGTCTGTTTTGTAGCTCTGGGCAGAAGCTCCAGTCCAAAAGCACGGAGAGTGGGCTGGGAGAAGCAGGACCTGGACTGGGGGCAGTAGCCGATGTGGCCATGTTCAGTGAGGGCTGATGTGCCTCGAGGTCCTCCTTCTTACAGAGGTGGATCTACCCACCACAGCGGAGGCTGTCTGCAACCCACTCCAGACAAACCCCTGAGCTGTCTTACATGTCTTCTGGGGCAACTTGTCTTTTTTTTGGGGGGGGGTGTTGTTGTTTTTTGTTTGTTTTTTTCAAGACACTCAGGAGGCAGAGGCAGCCGGATTGCTGTGAGTTGGAGGCCAATGTGGTCTACAAAGCAAGTTCAGGACAGCCAAGGCTACACAGAGAAACCCTGTCTAAAAAAAAAAAAAAAAAGTGTAGAGGATGAGGGTAGTGCCTATCAAGTTCGTTCTGCCTGGCTCTGTCCCCATAGCTCTGTTCCCATGACAAAGCCTCATCACCCATCTTGTATCTTTCTTAAAAGACTTGCCTGCCCTTCCCACCCCAGTGTGATGACTGACCTGAGCCTTTGAATTTCTTGAAGGTCTCTCTCTCTCTCTCTCTCTCTCTCACACACACACACACACACACACACACACACACACGTACTTACTCACAGTCCACTTTGAGTGACAGAAGCTTTCATTTTCCCATGTTTCCAGGCTCTCTGAGGCTTACTGTAGGGCTTTCTGCACACATATTTGTACATACTCAACTGTGGCAGACTTTCACAGTACCAGTCTTTCCCAAAGGGCAAGCCCATCTGGAAGTGTGGGTCTCCCTGGGAACTTGGGGCCCCCCACATGCTTGAATGTGGCCCTAGTTGCAATCCAGAGTGTGGAGAAATACTGCTGCTCCTCAGTGCTGACCTTCCCCACAGCAGGAAGTCATCTGGGCAGGGACTGATATACAACTTTACCCACTTGGATGCATTCCTGGACCTCCTCACGGCGAACCAACTTCTTCCTGGTGAGCAGTGGCCCTGCTTTCTCCCACCACCTGCCCTTCTGTGTCCTGGTGGGTGGTGGTTTCTCAGCACTTACAGAGGTGCAGGGGAGGTGTAACCCCGCTGGGCTTAGCTGGGCATGGTGGTACACGCCTTCAGTCCCACACTCAGGAGGCAGAGGCAGGCGGATTGCTGAGAGTTCAAGGCCAACCTGGTCTGCAAAGCAACTCCAGGTTAGTCAAGACTACACAGAGAAACCCTGTCTGAAAAAAACCAAAACCAACCAACCAAACAAACAAAACAGAAACCCAGCTGGGCTAGGCCTGACGGGCAATGGAGCAACTACCCTTTTGTGTTTCAGGATTTGAGCTAATGGGCAGTCCTTCTGGGCACTTCACGGACTTTGAAGACAAGCAGCAGGTGTTTGAATGGAAGGACCTGGTTTCTGTCTTGGCCAGGAGATACATCGGTACATAGAACGGGGTCTGGGGGGGGGGGGATCCTGGGGCCTGAAGTGGGGTTCTCTTGGGGAGCTTCTCCTCCCTGATGACCCAGGACACCTCATGGTCTTCTCTGCCACAGACATCCCTATACCCTAGCCAGAGATGCCTGATGGGTGAGGGGTTCACCCGATGTCAGTGGGGTACCTGCCTGGAGCCAGATATTCCCTGTCAAATGGAACCTCACTCATGGGTCCCTGTCCCTAGGGGACACCAGGTAGGCTCCATCCCCAAACCTGAGGACCTCCCAGTGTGTAACAGCAGACACTCCGCAGACAGGTATGGACTGACACATGTTTCCAAGTGGAACTTTGAGACTTGGAACGAACCGGACCACCACGACTTTGACAACGTGTCCATGACCATACAAGGTTGGCACCATTTTTTTCAGGCCCTGTTGGGTGGGCTATATTGAGAGGGAAACCCAAAAACCTCAGGCCCTTAGGACGGTCCTGTTCTAGGCTTCCTGAATTACTATGATGCCTGCTCTGAGGGGCTGCGCACTGCCAGCCCCACTCTGCGGTTGGGTGGCCCTGGGGATTCCTTCCACCCCCCGCCGAGGTCACCACTGTGCTGGAGCCTCCTGGGTCACTGTGCCAATGGGACCAACTTCTTCACCGGTGAGGTGGGAGTGCGCCTGGATTACATCTCCCTGCACAGGAAGGTGCGTGGTGCCCCCCCACCCTGCCCTGCCCCCTTTGTGCCGAGGGAGCTTGCACTGAGGTTTGTGCCTCCGGGCTGTAGGGCGCAGGCTGCTCCATCTCCGTCCTGGAGCAGGAGGTGGCGGTTGTGGAGCAGATCCAGCGCCTCTTCCCTGAGTTCAAGGACACCCCTATTTACAACGATGAGGCCGACCCTCTGGTGGGATGGTCACTGCCACAACCCTGGAGAGCGGATGTGACTTATGCAGCTCTGGTGGTGAAGGTGAGCCCTCGCCATCAAGCCTCCACGGACCTTGGGAAGCCTTCCTCTGGTGGTGGTGGGGGGGGGGGGACGATGCAGGTCCCAACTGCCCTGTTGTCCACAGGTCATTGCACAGCACCAGAACCTGCTGTTCGCCAATAGCAGTTCCTCTATGCGCTATGTGCTCCTAAGCAACGACAATGCCTTCTTGAGCTATCACCCACACCCTTTCTCCCAGCGTACGCTGACTGCCCGCTTCCAGATCAACAATACTCGCCCACCCCATGTGCAGATGCTGCGAAAGCCAGTCCTCACAGCCATGGGGTTGATGGCCCTGCTGGGTGAGTAATGACCCTGCGTCTGCGTGTGCTGGGTCAGAGTAAAAAAATACCATGTTAGCCTGGCATGTCCTGAGCTGGGTGAGGGTCAGCACATAAGGACCTGGGTCAAGGGAACAGGGGCAAGCAAACTGCCTCCAGCTGCTGGGCGGGTTCCTTAGGCTTATTTCCCCCAATTTCCACATCATCCCCTCTTCCCATTCTATGGGTTAAACAGTATGACAGGACCTCCCAGTATACATAGAGTGGGAGCCAGGCACTAAGGGTAGGAAGCCAGGTGCTGGCTATGAGGCCAACAGCCCCCATCCTCTGCCTACCTGCAGATGGAGAACAACTCTGGGCAGAGGTGTCCCAGGCGGGGGCTGTGTTGGACAGCAACCACACAGTGGGTGTCCTGGCCAGCACCCATCACCCTGAAGGCTCCTCAGAGGCCTGGCGTGCCACAGTCCTGATCTACACTAGTGACGACACTCAAACACACCCCAACCACAGTATCCCTGTGACTCTTCACCTGCGTGGGGTACCCCCTGGCTTGGGTAAGTGGGGTTCTGAAGGAAGGTGGGAACCCAGCAGCAGTGGGGCCCAGGGAAGGCAAACCATGTGTCTGGCTCCACAGGGCCTGTCTATGTAGTACTGTACCTAGACAATCAACTCTGCAGCCCCTACAGTGAGTGGCAGCACATGGGCCAGCCAGTCTTCCCCTCTGCAGAGCAATTCAGACATATGCGCACGGTGGAGGTTTGTGGGCAAGTAGGGAGGGAGGAAGAAGGGGTTCGGGGTTCCTTCGGTGCTGGGGAGGTTTGCCAACCACATGCCCCTCCCCTGTCCCCAGGACCCAGTGGCTGAGGCACCACGTCCCTTCCCTGCAGGGGGCCGCCTGACCCTACACCGGAAGCTTCCATTGCCGTCACTCCTGCTGGTGCATGTGTGCACACGCCCTCTGAAGCCACCAGGGCAGGCAAGTGGCAGCCTTCTTCCCCTACCTTTGAGGCTGCCAAGCTTGCCCCTTCACAACTACTTCCTCCTCACAGGTCAGCCAGCTCCGTGCGCTGCCCCTGACGCGTGGACAGCTGGTTCTGGTCTGGTCGGATGAGGAAGTGGGCTCCAAGTACGTGAGTGGCGTGGCTGTCCTTCCCTGTGTCATTACCCTTGTAATCATTCATCTCCCTCCTCCACCGACACATACTTCTGTGCTCTGTACACACTGCATACAAGACTAACTTGTATGCCAGGCGTGGTGGCGCACGCCTTTAATCCCAGCACTCGGGAGCCCGAGGCAGGTGGATCGCTGTGCGTTCAAGGCCAGCCTGGTCTACAAAGGGAGTCCAGGACAGACAAGCCTACACAGAGAGACCCTGTCTCGAAAAACAAACAAACAAACAAACAAACAAAAGACTAACTTGTGTCTGAGTTGGAGATCACCTACCGTGACAGTCTCCAGTGCTCTCCCCTCTCTGTGGCCTGTCACAATGTTGAGAGTACCCAGGGACCCTATAGGTGCCAGGAAGGGACCTGAAGAGTATAGGGTTGTGGATCCACCCTACCCCACACATCCAGGCCTTCAGAGTTTACCTGCCCACAGCTTCAGCACTGACCCGTTCCTTCCCAGGTGCCTGTGGACATACGAGATCCAATTCTCTCAGAAGGGTGAAGTATATGCCCCAATCAGCAGAAGGCCTTCTACTTTTAATCTTTTTGTGTTCAGCCCAGGTATGCCTAAAACCCTGGGCTTGGCAGTTGTACTGCTGGACCTCAGCACGGTTTGGTGTAGGGTGGGTCTGTGGTTTAAAAACACTTCAGAAAACACGTGCTTTTGTGTCCGCAGATACAGGTGTGGTCTCAGGCTCCTACCGAGTAAGAGCAGTGGACTACTGGGCCCGGACAGGCCCCTTCTCAGACCCTGTGACTTACCTGGATGTTCCTGCCTCGTGAGAGCCACTGGCTCCTAGGGACTGGTGAGCCTGTGCTGACTGGTGAATGGAGAAACCAGGATGAGCTGGACTGCCATTAGCCAGTTGACTACCGGCTTCTTTTGTTGTTCTCCTACTTCCTTTTAAAGTATCTTTCTCTACCTCAGGCTTGAGGGTCGGCCTCCTTCCCAGCTGTTCAGAAGCTTAAATGTGGGGCTGGAGTGATGGCTCAATGTGTAAAAGTTCTTATGCACAAGCGTGAAGACGTGGGTTCGCATATCTAGCACTCTCGTAAAGGCTGGGCATAGCAATATATGCCTATAACCCTAGTGCTGGTGAGAGAGACAGGCAGGCCAGGGCACACTGGCCTTCCAGTCTATCTAAAACTGCAAGTTCCACACTCAATAAGAAACCCTGTTTTAGAGTAGAGAGTTAGTTATAGAGGAGGCACACAATATTGACCATTAGTCCACACACACACACACACACACACACACACACACACACACACACACACTCACCCTTCACAGATACACACACGTACACTCACCTCTCACATACACAAACACACATACTTTCACACACAGACACACAGTCATCCCTCACATACACAAACACACACACTTTTCTCTATCTCACACACACTCACCACACACACACAACACACACTTTTCTCTATCTCACACACAGACACTCACCACACACACACACACACCACATCATGCACACATAGTTTAAATTCTGTTTCTTGAGCTTCTGTACCATCTGAAATACAATTGCACAGCGTAAACGTCTTCATTCCAACAGGAAAACAGATGACAAGGAAGGGTTTAACTGAAGCAAGTCCAAAGCATAACAATACAAACATTGAGTCCTGCAGGTCCATTCCAGCATTGGGGCACATGTTACTGTGATATGAGCTCTCTGTGGCATTGTCATTAACAGCCCCCAAGACCTTTTTCCTAGGCTGGTGTCATAGGATCTCTATTGCTCTGATAAAACACAGTGAGTTTAGGTTTAATCACAGCAATCGGGCGGCAGAGGCAGGCAGATCTCTATGAGTTCGAGGCCAGCCTGGTCTACAAAGCGAGTCCAGGGCAGCCAGGGGTACACAGAAAACCCTGTCTCGAGAAAACAAACAAACAAACAAACAAAAAAAAAACAAAAATCACACAGTGAGCTTAAGCGACTTGAGTAGGAAAGGATTTATTTCACTTCCATTTTCACATTGTAGTGTATCACCGAAGGAAGTCAGGTCAGGAACCTGGAAGCAGAAACTGATGCAGAGGCCATAGAGAAACGCTGCTCACTGGCTTTCTCTCTAAGGCTTGTTCAGACTGCTCTTGTACACCCCAGGATCACCAGTCAAAGGGTAGCACCACCTAGAATGGTCCGGGCCCTCCCACATAAATCACTAATTAATAAAACACAACACAGGCTTACCCAAAGGTCGATCCTGTTGGGGCATTTTTCTTAATTGAGGTTCCTTCCCAAATGACTCTAGTTTGTGACAAATTGATATAAAACTATTATATTACCTGGCCTCCCAAGTCTTTCTTTGAAATCTGGGTGGACGCCTACATAACCCTGTAATTGTAACTCTTGTATTCTACCTTCTAAGTCAGCATCTTGTGGGTCACACAGTCTACTGTCAGTTCGAGTGGTAGCTGAGGGCTCCCATCCATGGCTGCAGTGAACATGGAGTGCCTTGTTGGTTAGTCCCATCTGCTTGGACAGAACCTCGTGACGATGATGGCTTATAGAGGGAGATGCTATTTACCGCATAGGGAACAAGAAGCCAAGCGAGGACAGAATTAAGTGAAACACTTCTTCACTGACCTGTTTTGTCCAACTAAGCCCTACCTCCTAAAGTTTCCAGAATCTCTCAAAACAGAGCCACTACCTGGAAACTAGTTGTTTAACATGTAAGCCTTGGGGTGGGTTATAATTAATATTTAAAACAGGCTGGATATATCACCTTGGTTCTGACCATTGGTAGAGCCCTCTCTCTTTCAGTACAATGCCCCCGGTGTACCTTTCCGGGTGGCCTGCTGGACTCATGTCCTTAATTCATTCTGCATATTTCTTGCCTCTCCAGCAGTGCACAGAAGCCCAGCATGCAGAAGTTTGTGCTGTAGTCTAGGCCTACTGCCAAGCTCTTCCAAGTTAGTATTACCTACTGTCTAGGAAATGAGTCTGAATGGAATGCTCAAACTCAGTGCGTGGCTACATCCAAATTTAGAGTTCCTCTGGCCTTGCGCCTTTTAGAAGTAGGCAGAGTAAATGCTCTTCCGTAGGTTTTTTTTTTTTTTTTTTTTAACCTTTTCTGGACCCTAAGCTGGCCTTGAAATTGTGACCCTCCTGTCCCAGCCTCCCTAGTACTAGGATAATAGGTGTGTAACATCATGCCTGTCCATGACTCCTCACTTTAAATAAAAATATGACACTTCCTACTGCCATGAGATCACCCACAACAGGTTTCCCTGGAGGACCCTAAGCTTTTCAGGGCTTGTCTCCTACATCTTGGAAATGTGTTTTACTAAGTCCTCTGGGGCATGTAACTTCTTGCCTACCAAGCCCAGTGAGTATGACCAGCAGGTTGCATTTTGGGAGAGTGATGTCACCGAGGCAAACTTGAGGTGTGCTGACATCCATTATGGGAAAGTAGACTGCTCTTGATGAGACACAGAGCACTTTCCAGTGGAGAAGCTGGTATATCAGGCAGCCAGCTCTCAGGTATAGTGGGTGTTGCAGTGACCCACAGTATGTGCAGGCAGGGTGTAGTCCAGGTCTCTTGCTGTTACTTTTGAATCAGGTAGGTACTTGGTTTCACATCACAGACCTCAGACCCTTGATAGTCTAGACAGTCAAGACAGGAACTGTTGAGGAAAGCGGCTTACCGGTTTGCTCTTCATGGCTTGCTCAGCTTGTTCTCATACTAGACAGGTCCTTGCCTAGAGGTGGTGCTGTCCACAGTGGGGTAGGTCCTAATGTATCAACCGTGAATCAAGAAAATGCTCTTCAGAGCTGCCTACAGGCCAGTCTGGTGGAGGCAGCTCCTCAGGTGAGGTTTCCTCTTCATAGATGACTCTAGCATGTGTCAAGTTGACGAAACCCAACCATGACAGGAAGTCATGTCATAAGGCCACTTCTGGCCCCGATGACTGGGGCCATAGTTGTGGCACTTAGGCCAGAAGGCCACCATATTGGATTTGAGTTCTCAGCATGCAAATCTTGGCTAGCACTGGACTCCCTGTATAGATGGTGACTCACCAGGACTTGGGACTGTGGGGATGTCTGATTGTGGCATGGTAGTCCTTCAGGGGTCTAGGACATGTCTTCCTCAAAGCTGGTGTCAGTTCATATAAATGAACTAATCGACTGAATTGGTTCATGTGGCACATCCCCTGGAACGTCCCCCCCGCCCTCAGCTCTCTGCCTAGGTATTACCATGCTGAGTGATACCTGTCTGCCCTGCCCTTCTGTGATGGCTTCAGCTCCAGGTCAGGATCCTTCCTGTAGCCCCCAGACAGGGAATCTACATGGTCTCATATAGGAGGGGGACAATGTAGGATCTCAGTGACCAAAGATCCTTCCTCACTTAGGCTAAGGCTGAGTCATGGATTCTGCCCCAGCAACTTTGTGTCACCAGGTCCCATTGGTTAGTCCTTTATGACCCCCCAGAACCCTTGTTGCTGGAGCCTTGGTATGCAGATTGTTGGACAGAAATTCCTCCAGATCAAATGCTATCTGGGGCTGGGCACAAGGGTTGCACACTACTGCTCACGCCGAGACCACTGCCAGATGAGCAGAAAAACCACTTTAGGAAGTTCCCCGGCCAGTGGCTCTGGCAGAGCTGGGTCTGGGTGGACCAGACATCTCCAACCGGAAGACTTGAGAAAACCCTCCCACCCATCAATATACAAACTAAGGTGAGGCGCACTCAGTACCCATGGCTCCTCCCAGCACTTCGCCCACTACCCTAAACTGCTCCATCCCAGAGTCTGAGTTTTACTTCCCTTCCCCCAGCTTCTCTTTCCTATAAAAAACCTGTTGTGTTGACCATATGCTCTCTTGGCCTCTTGGTCCTTGGCTCCTTTCTTGGTCCGATGGCCATATCCCCTCTTACTCTTTTGTCCCCCTCCTCCAACCCTCCTCTTGCGGTCCTGTTCGGTTCAGACCCCTCTAGATGCCACTTGTTGAACTCTCTCTCCTATCTACAATAAAACCCTTCTCCTCAAACATACCTTGGAGTGGTCATGTCCTCATTTTTATTCAGGGTGCTGCACTAGTTCCGTTTCTGTCGCTATGATAATACACCATGACCAAGGCATCTATGGAGGAGTTTATTGGGATAAAAGTTCACTATGGCAGGATAGTTTAGCAGTAAGAGGCGGGCATAGTCTCAGGAGCAGGAGAAAGAGATTACATCATCAACCACATACTCAAAGCAGAGAGAGTGAGCTGGAAGTAGAGTGAGGGCAGACACTCTCAGAACCCTGCGTCCAGTGGAACATTTACTGGCTGCACATCTTTCTGATCCTCCCCAGATAGCTCCACCCAGTGGGGACCAAGTATTCAAATGCCTGAGCTTATGGAGAACGTTCTTACTCAGGCCATTCCACTCTCTGGCCCCCATAGGCCCGTGGCCATATTGTAATGCAAATGCTTTGAACCCAACTCTCCAAAGTCTAATATTTGCTAACCCATATGTATGTATGTCCCAATGTCAAGGACATAGAGTATACATTACTACTCCAAAGGGTAGGAATAGGGGTACAGTGGGGAAATACTGGAGGAAAACCCTAAATCCTGTAGCTGTATCTCTGGTACCTAGGACTTTAGTTTTAAAGGGCTTAGATGGGTCAGCTCCTCCAGCTTTGCTGCCTGCAACTTACATCTCTCTTTTGGGGATGGTTCCGGTCCTTGCCTGCAACTCTCTTGAGAGATGTCTCATAGCTTAGCATCTCCAACATTCTGGGGTGTTCATTGTAACCAACTTCACTGTCTTTTTTTTTTTTTTTTTTTTTTTTGGTTTTTCATTTTTGAGACAGGTTCTCTCTGTGTAGCCTTGACTGTCCTGGAGTAGCACAGCAATCCTCCTGCCTCTGCCTCCCAAGTGCTGGGATTAAAGGCATGTGCCACTAAGCCCGGCTTCCACTGTGACTTTTATGCAATGGCCTCTTCCAGCCTCTTGCCCTCTTAGGGCCTTCATATGGGAATTTCCCCTTCCAAACACTACATGGCCTCAGTCTCAAATAAAGCTGCTGCAAACATCTGTGCATATATCTTTTGTGGGCCTGGAAGTATAATGCCCAGAGTTTATGTTAGATACTGTCTCAATTCTTTAAGAGCCTGTGAAATGCTTAACAAAATGGTGGCGCCACATTGCATACTCAGGCAACATGTGGTGCCAGTTTGTCATAGTTCCTGCTGCGGTGGATCTTTACCATTGTGATATTCTCTCTTGCCACCTTGCCAAGAACATGCAAGTCACAGTGGACACAGGAGTGTCCGTACAGTTGGCCTTGTCCTTTACAATACAGATCTCTTACTTTTTTCCTTTTTGTGAGATAAGGCCTCACTATGTAGCACAAGTTGGCCTCAAACTCATAACCCTCTTCTCTCAGCAAGAGATTGCAGGCCCCTGCAGGCGTGCACCACCACACCTCCCCTGCAGGCCTGGACCACCACACCTCCCCTGAGTATTTCCTGTACTTGCTGCACTAAGGACCACAGGTGAGAGACTAAACAGGAGTAAAGACTGAACACGAGTATCTAGTTCCTTATTTTAGGAGAACGTAGTAGTCTTTCACTGTGTGAGGCTGATTATAGGTTTTGGTGTTTTGTTTACATTTTATTTACTCTGGTAGCTGCACTTTGCCAAGCCAAGTAAATTCCTTTCTGTCCCTAGTCTGGGGACAGTCCATTCTGGGTGTCAAAGGGGAGCTGAGTCTGTCTTGCGCTTTTCTGTGTCCTGTGGACATCACCTTGGCTTTCCTGAGTTGGTTGATTTTTAGAGGCAAAGCCAGTTTTGCATCTGTAGAGAAGAAGGGTCCCCAAATCTGGACATTCTCTTCATTTTATTGCAGATGTTTAGACATTTACATTTAATGCCCTCATAGATAACCCTGAGTGTATATCTGTCATCTGGCCTTTTATTTTCTCTCTCTCTCTCTTTTTTTTTTTTTTTTTTTTTGTATTTTGGGACAGGGTTTCTCTGTGTAGCCTTGGCTGTCCTGGACTCGATGTGTAGACCAGGCTGGCCTTGAACTAACATCGATCGACCTGCCTCTGCCTCCTGAGTGCTGGGATTAAAGGCGTGCGCCACCGCCCGGCCTTGTCCTTTGTTCTTTTGGATGATTTTTCCCCTTTGTCTCCTGTGAAACTTTTTTTTTTTTTTTTTTAACTATTATTATGTATACAGTGCTCTGCCTACATAAACACCTACAGGCCAGAAAAGGGTATCAGATCACATTATAGATGGTTGTGAGCCACAATGTGGTTGCTGGGAATTGAACTCAGGACTCTGGAGGAGCAGTCAGTGCCCTTAACCTGTGAGCCATCTCTCCAGCCCCTGAACTTACGTTTTAGGATGGGATCTTTCTCTATTGCCTAGGCCTCAGTTTGAACTCTGAGGCTCAAACCATTCACTAGCCATAGACACTGGAGTAGTTAGGACTACAGAGTGTCATCACGCTGTTTCCTGTTAAACATTTCAGCCTGTGGCTGTCTAGCTTCCAGTAGCGTCCTATTACCATGTAAGCAGAAAATAATTACATTATATTCACATTTTTCTTTGCAGAGTTTGTGTTATTATGATTACATATTTTACGCTTTCATATAAGTGGGGTATGGTCACCCCAACCAGCCATCTTTCTCTGTTTTCTTTGCCCTCAAGTTCTGTTGCATTCAAACCCAGTAGTCCTTGCCTTGCAACTATCCATTATCTTAACTCCAGGCACATAATTTCATATTTTGAAATTATATTTGTGGCTGCAAGGGTTTCCCAACTATACATATATATATATAAAATCGTCACTGTTACTTGTTTCAGGTGAGAATGCAAATCTAATCCTTACTACATCTCAGTTCTCTGCAAATCTCTTTTGGGGGCACGTGTGCTTTTCAGTCTCTGCAGCTGATAAGAGGCTATCCTCACAGTGAGCTTGGCTGTCTACTTTGTTAGCCACACTTCTAGGCCATCACAGAGCCTTACCAGGTCTTTCCAGGGCTCAGAGAATGAGAATCACAGAAAGAGAGAATTAGGGACTGCAGGGTGGAGGAGTGGGTGTGGGTGTTGGAGGGGTGGGGGAGTAGGGGTGGGGGAGTAGGGGTGGGGGTGGGGCTTACCTGGGCTGGCAGATGCTGCAAACTCGTGATGTTCTGGCGTGGGATTGTTGACTGGACGCGGAGTAGCCAACCGCCTAGGTTTCACTTTTAAAGGGGGCAGGGCTTGCACTCAAGACACTCCCTCCGGTTTTGGGTTCCAAAGTGCAGCGAGGCGCAGCGAGCCAGGTTCCAGAGCAGTGCAGTGGTTTCCGGACAGCAGGAGTGGGCACCCTGTGGGCTCCGGCAGGACGTGGCGGGGCGGGGCTAAGTTTCTTCGGGACCTGCTGGACCTCTCACCTCCGCCAGGGGGCAGCATATTCTTGAGCCCGGCAGGGGTAAAGACTTGGAGAGCCTGGGCGGGCAACTGGGAACAGGTGCAGCAGGGGGGGCAGTCGCCCCAGCAGGGAGCAGAAATGGTGAAAGAGGGCTGGAGGCGGTAACCAGGGGATTAGGGCCCAGTGGCCTGGAAGCGGGAGGGAAGCAAAGGGCAGTGCTTCCCTTTCTGACACACCTGCGTTGACACCTCTGTCTTTGAACAAGCCTCACCCACCTGTGGTCTCTGCACCTTCCGGTAACTCTTACCCATTGTCCCCTTTCCCCCCTTTTCTATTGGGCTCACCTCCTGTTTTAACTTCCCCACCTTCACACACACCTGCCCTCGGCAACGCCACACCTGTTGGAGCTGTTCATGCTTCAATGGCATCTCCTCACAGAACTTTCTGTGGAGCCAGGGCCTACTCAGACTAGCCACGTTCACTCTATAGATCTGTTTTGAATGCTTTCTGTGACACCCTGCCCCCAGTACCAGCCCAAGGCCTCTGGTGGCCCAGCAAAGGTTCTGTAGGATAGTATTGGAGGTCAGATGACTACTGTGTAGGGGGCACAGAAAGCATAGAAGGCAGGTTAGGCTCACCTCCACTTGCCCACAAGGAGCTCACACTGGCCCAGAAACAGAATTTGGGGCTAGGAACACTAAGAGCTTCTCCAGTTTCGTTTTTTTCTCTGGAAGGCTTCCTGGAAGAGGAAGGCTTCTTAGCTCAGAGAAGAGAAGCTGTTTGGATTAGGGTCCTTGGAAGCAGAGCATAGCAGTGGTCCTTTGGGAATGGCGTGCTCCTGGGACCCGTTGGGTAGCTCCCGTATTACGGGTTTTGTGTTGAGGAAACTGTAAAGATCCATGTTTTGATGGATTCCGGCTCTGTGCATGAGGGTAGGCAGAGAGCTTGTGGGGTGGCTGAGCCAGAGAACTGCTGCTGGAGGGAACTGAGGTGAAGTGGAACCAGGTGGTTCGTCTTATACTGTAATACGATCACGGGTAACTCACCAGTTTGTCTGTTTTTGTTTTGTTTTGTTTTTTTGGTTTTTCGAGACAAGGTTTCTCTGTATGGCCCTGGCTGTCCTGGAACTCTCTCTGTAGACCAGGCTGGCATGGAACTCACAGAGATCCGCCTGCCTCTGCCTCCCGAGAGTGTTGGGATTAAAGGCGTGCGCCACTATGCCCTGCTCTGTTTTACTTTTGTTCTGTTGAGTTTAATGGGTGTAGGGGACAGCATGACACCTGCAAAGTAGTAATGACAGAATGATGTGCTGACTTATTACCCGTGTTCCGTGATTACTATCACAAAGCAGGTGAGGTGCGGAGAAGCCTCCAGATGGGGCCTTAAGACCCAACCTGCCCTCCTAAAGTCACTTCGGTATAGCTAAATGCTCAGGTCAGGACCTTTTTGGACAAACTGCACTGGAGACCTGCCTCTGTCTCAAACCAGAGCAGCACAGCGGTCCTCTCTACTCAAAAAAAGCTCCAAGGGTTCGCGGACTTAAAGTCCAGTAGTCCTTTTGGGTCGTTCAGTTCCCTTCCTTCTGGGCCCGCTAGAGCCAGGACTGGAGACAAGGGGGTGGCGGCCAGTTCTCGGCGCGCCAGGGGCCTGGCTGGTGTGGGTATGCAGTGGGCTCCGCGGCCATCAGCTGGTCTGGGGGCTAGCGGGACCGCGCGTTCCCAGCGCTGCGAGCATGGGGGTGGTGGGGGTGGAGGGGACTGGGCGCGCTCCGGGGAGTCGCCGGCCCGAAGGGCTGAAGCACAGCGAGGGTTAAGCCGCGAGCTTGGCGGGCACGCGCGCGGATTGGAGCAAAGTTTCGGAGAGGGGCGGGGCACAGGGCGGACTAGGGCTCGCAGATTGGCCGGAAGTTGTGCGGGGCGGAGCTCACGGCTGCTCCGCGCTAGCTCCGGGAGAGTTGACAAAGCCCCGCAGGGAAGGACGCCTCGCGGCGCGGCGCCCCGGGCCCCTCGCCCTGCCGCCCGCCCCTCGCCCCGGCCCGCGCCTAGCCCCGCTGTTTGTCCGCGCGGACAGCGCGCCCCGCGCCCCAAGCCCGGCCTCAGCCGCCAGCGCCCAGGTAGCGCCGCCCCGCCCAGGCCGGGCCCGGGGGGGCGCGGGGGCTGGATGCGGCGCCCGGGGCAGCGATGACCGCGGCGCGCTGCTCGCGGGCCCAGCTCTGACCCTGTCGCCTGCTGGCGCCCGAGCGCCGATCCCTGTCGAGGTGAGCCGGACTGTACGTCCGCGACCCCTTGGAGGGACGGCTGGAGTGGGTTGGAGCGCGGGGGCGAAGGGCAGGGCCGCGATCGCCGTGCGGGGCGGGAGCCGGGCTCGCGCCGAGGCTGCTCCTGTGGGGCCCGCGGCCCTGCCCCGTGCCCCGCCCCCGCCCGCGCCCCACGTGGGCCCCCCCCTCCCAGCGCAAATTTGTCCGCTAATGGCGCAGGCGATTATCTGCGGGGCCGCTCGGGTGTTGTGTGTCCCGCGGGCAGGGCCCGAGTTACAAGCGCCAGGAATCCAGACGGTGTTTGGAGAGGGGGCGGCGGGGGCGGCTGGTAATTAGTGTAAACCCTTTGTCTGCCTTTGATACGCTCAGCGTCTACGCGCCTCGCTTCCTTTGCCTGGAGCTCGGCGCCGAGGGGGGCTGAACCCTGGCTGTGCCGCAGTGACCGGGGTCTTGAGGGCCCCGAGCCCTGAGCCCTGAGCGGCGTCCAGTCCGGCTCCCAGTGACCGCGCCCCTACTCCAGGTCTGACTGGCGAGATGACGCGGAGCCCTGCGCTGCTTCTGCTGCTGCCACCGTTGCTACTGGGGGCCCTCCCGTCGGCTGAGGCGGCGCGAGGTGAGTCCTGGCGCCCAGTCTGGCGCTCTGGCCTCTGCAGCGCCGCCCCTTTCCCGCCAGCCCTGAACCCTGCCACAGTGCACGGCTGGCACACACTCCTCCCGTCTGTGTCTGCCCCATCGCAGCCGGCCGTCAACCCCCACCCCCCCCCCCCCCCTTTTCCATCCTTAACCTGAAGTTACTGCTGGCTTCACATGCCTCCACCTCACTCCTTGGGGTTCACACTCTGGTACCCTCAGCTCACACTCCTTGTCTGAAACCTCACCTAAAGGGCCCCAGAATCACTTGACTTTGCCCTTGCCTAGGTCCCTTCCAGGACACGCTCATAACCTTCACACACACACACACACACACACACACACACACACACACACACACACACTTACAAGTGCATATCTAGGTGGTCACCTCTCTCCCAGATTCTTGGGGGGTGTGGACTCTTTGTGGCCACAGAGGACCTTATTGGGTTCCTGGGAACTTGTAGAGGCTCTGACAGTGGCTAGCTGAATATAGAGAGCGTCGGTGACATCTTGGTGGTTAGCGCTAACCCTGATCCAGCCTTCCCCTGACCCAGCTCTGGACCCTTGGCTTGCTTATCTGTTACAGGTAGTGAGCGTGTAGTGTAGAGGCTGGGAGTTCCCAGAGCACAAGGCGTCAGCAGCATCTCTACACAGTGAGTTTTGGTCTCTGAGGGAAGACACGTGAAGAGTGTAGACCACAGAGCCACACACACAGCATTTTGTTGCAGCATACACCACAGTATGGCTTGGATACAGCCTCACCCATCTGATGCCCTGTGGGGATCTCTGCCCTAAACCCAGCCCAGGCAAAGGGCATCCATCCAGAGCTGATGGGGTGATACGTGCCCGTGGATTTTTGCCCACGTGTTCCAGTGTCACGGGGCACTGGGCTGATCTCCCCTATGGTTAGGCAGGACTCATGGCCAGGCGGGCCCTTTGAGTGTGTTGGCCACTCAGGATTGTCCTTGCTCTGTCCACCAGTCCTCTGAGGCTTCGCATCTCCTCCCCCCAGCGCGGGCGCAGTGAGTTCAACCTGGCCTTATATGGCCACGTTTGGTGTTGGGCGGCGGGCGGCGGCCCAGGTGGGCCTTATGCCACTATAACCCCCCCTTCTGCTTGGGGACTGGCTGGCTGGAGGGTGGGGGCTGTCCAGGCACAGCTGGGCTGGACAGTGTCCTGGGCGTGTAGGCACTTGGGCCATGCTGGGTGAGTTGTCTTCAATCCCCCAACTGGTGACCCAGTCTTTAGTTTCTCTTTTATTTGTTTGGATACCCCCATCCTTTCACCTGCCTCTTCTTTGGCTGCTCAGACAGGGAGGTTCTAAAGGCCTCTGCCCTGCCACGATCATGGCTGGACTTTCAGGTTGACTGATGGGTGGCAGTGGGCCGCAGCACCCTCTACCTTTTTACTGCCACCTTTGTCTCCTTTGGCCAAAGCCTTGGGACTGCACCTCATATCTGGGCCCTTGGCTGTGTCAGGGAAGGCCCCTGGCCAGCACTAGGGAGCTGGAAAGAGCTACCTTCCAAGGGCAGGGGTGCTGCGGCGGTAGTGGAAGAAGGGCGTTTCCTGAATTATGCTGACTTCTCCCTTCAGGCACAATCTGGACTGGAGGGGGGCATAGCTATTCCAAATGCATTCCTTCTCCAGTGGCTCTTCCGTGAGTAGGCCCAATTTTGACCTTAAGCCGGGCCAGAGAACTGCATGTAGAGTTTGGGCTGTTTTGAAAGCTATTTCCCTGGGGTGTCACAGACTCTGGAATCTGTACGTCTCTAGATTCGGATCGTATTTTAAAAGTTCCCCTTTGCCCCAAGTTTCACAATGTTGGTGAATTTGCCTCAAGATATTCCCCCACCACCCCCAGTTTGAAAAAAAGATACGTTTTGGTTCACTCCGTTCTGTTTCTCACGGTGAGAATTAAGTGTCAGAGCGGAATACCATTCTCAAAGATAAGTCTAAAAGTGTAGGGCTTTCTGAGAAGTGCGGCCTCTGACCTTTTGTAAGGATGGCTCTGGGATCAGTCTCTGAGCAGCTCACACAGGTTTCTCTTGTCTTTTGGACCCAACTTTTAGGATTGGAGCGAGCAGGCCCTGGTGGATGGTTAGAGGGCCTGTCATGGCTGCCCACTGCAGCAGTTGGCCTGGAGTGCTGTGCTATAGAGAAGGATGTGTGAGGCTGTGGAGACGATGGCGGGCCGTGTGTGTGGAGCTGACCCTGGCTTTTGACCAGGCTGTAGAAGGCCTCTGTTCTTCACAGGCTGTGAGTGATCAGAGTGTGGCTGGAGAGCGGTGGATGTTCAGGAGCCAGGCCTAGCTAGCCCCTGCGAGGTAGGGATATGGGCCAGCCTCCCATTCACATCTGGGGCCCTATTCCTGGAAGGGAAAATAAATCACTGTCCCCATGGGGGTGGGGAGGGAGCTACGAACAAAGTCGCCTTTGGCTAGGCCTGGAAATACCGACCACAGGCTCCTTTATCCTTTGTGCAGGATCAATGGGCCTCTGGGCTCTCAGAGTTGCCTTTCAGTCTGCCTGCCCTGTGCTGTGGCCCTTACTAGGGAAATGTTGGTTTTTCCCCAGCTGAGGCCTCTAGTCTCTGCCTTTCCTGGCCTTGGCTCAGTCTTTGCTGGTAGTGCTGGGGGCAATTGGCTGTGGCCCAACAGCCTCATTCCCCTCCTGGCCACCTGCCCTCTGTATCGCCAGGGCCTGATGCTTCGCCACGGTGGCCTTGTGTCCCTCTTTTTGCCTTAATATGGCAGCTCCAGAATACATAGGCAGTAAGGCGTGTCTGCGTCTCTGTTTCCATGCTTCGTAGGTGCTCTCCTCACCCTGCTACCTGCTCTTCTGACCAGTCCTCTTGCCTACACCTCAAGGTGAAGGGGAGTAGGGGGTTCCTCAGAGTGGAGCTGGAGCCTCAGGCTATGGTACAGACAGAGTAGCCTCATGGCAGGTGTAGGCAGCATAGGCCTAGGAGAGGTGGACAGAAGGAGCACGCCACCGGGCGGCTGTTAAAAGCAAGCGCTTCCCACTGAGCAGGAAGTACATCCCCTCTTTCCACCAGGAGTCTATTTCCTGAGAGAATCGTGTGAGCTGCCAAGGACCTGCAGAGCTAGGTGTAGTGGTGTCACCAGCAGTGGGTGGCAAGGGAGCCGTCTGCTGTTCTGACTCAGGTGTGGGGCTGAACAGCAGGAGAACGTTTCAGCCCTTGACAACAGTGCTGGTTGCCCTCCAGGAACTTGGGACACCAGACCAGAGACTTCTACTGAGCTGCCCCTACACTCCTCGCAGCCTACATTCCAGCTTCCGGTGGTGGCAGTGTGACTTGGACTGAGGTTATGTGCCACACATGTTGCAGACAACTAGGCCCCTTGGGAAGCCCACACATCCTCACTCTGTCCCTAAGAAATCTCTGTGTTGGCAGTAGTGTGGGCTTTGGGTGGGTTTGCCTGGACTGGTTGGTTTAGGCGGTCCAAACATCCCTTCAGTCTTTGTAGGGGCTAGGTGGCATGTTGCCTTAGCAACTGAACTCTGCCTCAGGAACTTTGGGTTCAGGAAATAATCTTATTTTGACAGTTTTTGAGGTAGTAGGGGTCAGAGTTTGGCCTTGTTTAGGGGCAGAAGCCTGCTGGTTGCCCTGACTTGAAGCTAGCCCGTGGCCCGACAAGCTGGCATTTGTGAGAAGAGGGGTCAGGGGCTGGATGTCCAGATGAGTCCCCTTCAGTAGGCCTGAGGCAGTCCCTTTATATGTGTCTCCTATAGGGCTGTGGCCTTATCTAATACCTATGCTACGATATGTGGTCTTGGCGGGTCAGTGAGTGTCTAGGAGCTAGCAGTGTACAGCTGTGGTAGCTGAGGTATTCCGGAGAGAGGAACAGACCTAGAGAACTAGGTATTGCTTCCAGAGAACCCTTTCCCCAGGTCCTTCCAGCTTGCCTCATTGCTACTGCTGGGCAACAGGCAAGCTGGCTCTAAGAACCATCTTGTTGGAGCATGATGCCTTTTTGGGATGCCTGGATGGCCTTGGTTTATAGAATAGCCACCTGCCTGGGACCTTTCAATCCGGCTGCAGAGCCTGTGGGTCTGGCCCTTGGGCACCTTCAGTTTGCTGCCAAGCCTTAGCCCTCTGACGGCGCTGGGCTTGTGCATTACTGTCCACAGTGAGTGAGTGAGTGTGTGCATGCCTTAAGACAACAGAGCCTAATCCTGCACACCTAATGGGCAGCTGGGCCTTGCGACTATCACCTGTGCTCTTTCTCTTGTGGGCCATCTCTGCTATTTATTTCATGGGCTTGGGCCTCCTAGCTGGTGCTGGCCTTAGAAGACTTGTCTCCCCTGTGCTGGGGCCCCAGCTGTGTGTATTGTGGGATATAAACCCTCACAGGCAGGGGGCCAGGGCAGCGCCGTGGTAGGGGGTGTCACATCAGTCATAGAAAGACCATTACAGGGCCGGGCGTGGTGGTGCACGCCTTTAATCCCAGCACTTGGGAGGCAGAGGTAGGTGGATCACTGTGAGTTCGAGGCCAGCCTGGTCTACAAAGTGAGTCCAGGATAGTTAAGGCTACACAGAGAAACCCTGTCTCAAAAAAAAAAAAAAAAAAAAAAAAAAGAAAGACCATTACCTGGTAGGCCCGTCACTATCGTCAGGTGCCTTGGGACACTAGCTGGGTTGGCTTCTGTTGTAGACCCTGCAGGGGTGTCCAGAGAGCTTATCCTGTGTGGCTGAAGCTCATCTCACTATCCCCTGAGTCCCCTACTCAGTCACTGCATCTTCAGGAGGAGATTCTCTGTGAGCTAGCTGACCCAACCCCATAGCCAAGCTCATTGACTAGCCAGAGAATTCCTTTCAGGCCAGAAATTCCTAGGGATGTGCAGGCCTCACCAGGGCCAAGCTGGGCCTGAGCTGGCCAGGTGGGTTTTCTCACGTCACATTCTTGCTTTGTTCAGGGTCAGTTGCCAGCCAGTGCCTAGACCACTGGCTGTTTGAGGAGGGGAGTTCAGGTGAACAGGCCTGGAACCCCAGCTTTCAGCTGTGCCTGTCCTACCAGTTCTCAGGCTCTAACCCGACCCTTTGGGCATTTCCCCCTGTAGTCCCCAGCCTGGCATCTAAGACCTGACACTGACCACATCCTTCAGGTGAAGAACTTCTACACAGACGATGCCTCCTGCAGAAGGTCCCCAATGCTGTCCCCTCCTGTATGAATGTTTAGTCTGGTCTGGCTGGGGCTGCATGGGTTTTCAGAGGTATGGACATGGCTGACCTGGCTGTAGAAGTTATGGAGAGGACAGAAGCTGGTATAGCTCCCTTCGTGGCCTGGGGCCTTCAGGACGTGAACACCCCAGTGTCTGCTCTCCATGTTACCCATCCGAGGAGCAAGAATACACCCACTTTCGTTGTACCTGTGTTCACCTGCCCCAGCCTTCTGGATCCAGTCTGTGTTGGGCTTTCTCAGGTCCCCAGGATTCCTGAAGGAGGAGCTAGCCTGGGTGGGCTAGTCAGACAAGCCCTGTTGGAAGTTCAGGTATGGCCATTGGGCCCCAGCCTCTGCGGAGAGCTCTCCTGTCTGCAGAGTGTGGGGGCAGTAATGTCCCTGGTGCCCTTGAGCTGCAAGTCCTTAGTTTCCTCACTGCTTGGGTAGAGTGGATGGCTGTCCAGGTAGAACAAAGGGGGCTGTGTTTCCTGAGTTAAATATAGATCCAAGGTGGCCATATTATGGCCCAAATTCTCAGAATTCTAGGGGCTGGGCTTTTTGTGCACAGGGGTGGAAGGGTTCCTTAAGTGGCTCTCTGTAACAAGCCTGAGGCCCAACCCTACGGTGGGGTACAGTAGAGCTCAGTTGGGGGCAGGGCAGGCAGGGTACTGTTTGCTTTAGGATAAGGCTGGCTCCTCTGGCCAGCCTGTCGCCAGCTTGTCCCCCAGCAGTGTGTGTGTGCAGGCAGGCCCCAAGGTCCACGCTTCCGGTCATCTGGCGCTCACTTAGCCCTATCCCTCGGCAGTGGTCATGGCAGGCCTCCTGTATCTTTGTGTTCTCTCCTGGGCCCCTTTCCCTCTGTCTGAGGCCAGGCGGGATGGTGCTTCCTGTAGGCATGGTGATGCTAGGTTTCTCTAAGGATCTCCCTGTGTGGTGTAGGGTGATAGGGTTAGTCTGGCTTTGGGGCCTTCCCAGGCATGCCCACAGAACATCTCCAGGCCACTGAATGAATGTATGTGTGTATGTGTGAATGTGTGGGTCAGTCCGTGAGGCCAGGTGCCAGATTGGTTGGGAGCCGCGGGGCCAGGCAGGGCTTTTGCCAGTTTCTCTTTCACCTGAAGCCTGGGAGGGGCACTGTGAGTGGGGGGGGGGGGGGTTTCAGGCAGTGGCAGGTGGTAGGCAGGGGTTGATTGGGAGTGGGGCTGAGACTTGGCAAGGCGTAGGGAAGGGATCTTAGGAGCCTGTGTGCTAAGCGCCCAGCAGCCTTTCACACTGTAAGCTGGATGCAGGAGGGAACATTTGGGGCAGCTGTGCTTAGATCGCTGCCTTAGGTGGTCTATTAGGGGGGAGGGTAGGGGAGAGGTGGGCTTATGACAGCCCTCTTCCTGCCTCTGCTCTTTCCCTTCCCAGAGGGCGCCAGGAAGGAAAGTGAGGAAGAGAGCTGTTGTTGAGACCTTGGTAGCAGCTTCGGGCCCAGGTCAGGGATGAAGGGAACTGAGTGGAAGCAGAGATGTGACTTGGAGGAAAGGGTCTCAGAAAAAAATGGGAAAGGGTCTGGGCCTGTGGATACAAGTGAAAGAAGATGTTTGGGAGGATTCTCTTGCTCCGTGGCTCCCTGCCCCACTGAGCAGGAGTAGTTAATGCCCTTGGGTTTTCACTGGGAGACATGGCCCCCTCCCCTTGGACTGACTTCTTCTGCCTCCTTAGAGCCACCGTAGTACTTTAGAGTGGGTCCTGGGAGGGAGGTGTACCATAGGGCCTTGGGAAGCAGTCTCTGGGAGTCTGAAGATATCCATGGGGGTATGCCTGAGCCGAAGGTGGCCACATTAACTAGGGTAACTGCATGCTGAGGAAGTGCCAGCTGATTACAAAGCACATGTGCCCCCAGGCCCTGTGCAGCACTAACCACTGAGTCTGCACAGACGCCCTGTTGGCACACTTCTGCTCAGCTAACTGTGCATCCTCTGCCCAAGACCATCAAGGCTAGAATTATCTGATGTGCTGAGTAGATGCCTCTCACTGACAGATTAGAAATGCGACATGTGGGTGGTCTGTAGGACTGTGGGTGCCTCTGATTGTTCAGAGGTGACCCTGTGACAGGCTCGTGCAGTGGCTACAGTTCGCATCCTTTTCCCCTCAGCCCTACACCTTGCTGACATCTGCAGGCTCTGTGCACTCTGTGCTCACTCTCCTAGCCAAGCGCTCACTTGCTGCCTGAGGCACCTGGTCACACTCCTGTCCTTGCCCTTCAGCCCAGAGATACCTTTTTTCTTTCTTTCTTTCTTTCTTAGATATATTTGTTTATAACATATACAGCATTCTGCCTTCATGTATGTCTGTATACCAGAAGAGGGCACCAGATCTCATTATAGATGATTGTGAGCTGTCATGTGGTTGCTGGGAATTGAACTCAGGACCTCTGGAAGAGCAGACAGTGCTCTTAACCACTGAGCCATCTCTCCAGCCCCGCCCCCCCCCCCATACATTTTTTTCTTGATGGCTGGAGCTAAGGAGAAGGGTGTGTGGTGTGGGTCAGTGGTGTTAGGAGTGTATTTCTGATGGCTAGAGTTGTGGGTTCAAGGAATTGGCTGTTTCTAAGATGGTCTTGACTTGTGGGACTTGAGCCTCTGCTATGGCCCCTTCTATGAACATCTTGTTGGGGGGCTGTCACCCCCCCCCCCCAAGACCCAGTGCGTCCTTCCTTGTGACACAGGTTCCCTGAGTGGAATCTATGTTAGGAACCGAGTGCCTGTGCCCAGCCACAGCTCATCCTGTGGACCCCAGTAACCCTCTTGATTCCTCTGACCCCTTGGATTTGGGATTGTGACCCTGTGAGGTCTAGCCACTTGACAGGCTAGGACCCCTGGGACTGGCTGACAGCTCAGAGCAAATTCTGTCCATGAACTCAGACACAGAGCACACAGACAGAACAACCAGTTCATACACGGGTGTACACACATTTGTGCCTATAGGTGTCCTCACTGATGGGTGTATATGGCAGTGAGTGAGTGCTGGCAGACACTGGCTCTTTATCCTGGTGATTGCTCTTGCTGACCCGTTTCCATGCTGTCCCTTCCCTGGGCCTGACTGATCAGCGATGAGGAAACGTCAGGTGCCAGAGGTAGCACAATGTGTAGCCAGAACGTAAGATACGCTACGAGGCTATGTGTGTAGAAATGAGACCAGCCGAAGCCCATCCGGTTTGTCCTGTTCCTGTGGCCCCTCCTTCCTTCCTTCCTTCCTTCCTTCCTTCCTTCCTTCCTTCCTTTCTTTCTTTCTTTCTTTTTTTGGTTTTTTGAGACAGAGTTTCTCTATGTAGCCTTGGCTGTCCTGAACTCACTTTGTAGACCAGGCTGGCCTTGAACTCACAGCGATCCACCTGCCTCTGCCTCCCGAGTGCTGGGATTAAAGGTGTGCACCACCACCGCCCGGCCTGGCCCCCTCCTTTCTGACCAGGGAACAAGTAGTTCTCTCTGGTGAGACAAAGGCATGGCCCTGTTTTCTTGGTTTGAATTTTTAAACATATTATCAAGTTGAGCTGCACCCTGCCTGCTGTGGTGACACAGCAGCAGCAAGGTTGAGGCTGACATGGGGGGGGATAGGCTGCTGTCGTTGGGAAGCAGGGGGTTCCAAGCAGACTGCCTTAGTGGAGTCTGTGGGGGGGGTTCCCAGCACCGGTGTCAAGCTTTTGTCCCCCACCCCCGCATGCGTTTCCCCCCAACCGAGTCCTCTAACTCCTGCAGGACCCCCAAGAATGGCAGACAAGGTGGTCTCACGGCAGGTGGCCCGCCTGGGCCGCACTGTGCGGCTACAGTGCCCGGTAGAGGGGGACCCACCACCGTTGACCATGTGGACCAAAGATGGCCGCACAATCCACAGTGGCTGGAGCCGCTTCCGTGTGCTACCCCAGGGGCTGAAGGTGAAGGAGGTGGAGGCCGAGGACGCAGGTGTTTATGTGTGCAAGGCCACCAACGGCTTTGGCAGCCTCAGCGTCAACTACACTCTCATCGTTATGGGTCAGTTTGGTTCGCAAGTCAGAGATTATGGTTGGGCTAAGATTGCCTGGGCACAACATGTATGGCAGACACCCCGGATCCTCCCATCCTCCCACCCTGTTTGTTCAGCCTGCATCAAATCTGCCTGGACACAGACAGGTCCAGGAGGTCTTCCGTGTCCCCATTCCCAGCCTGGGCCTTAAGACAGCCTAGGCGCCCCCTGCCACTGGGTCAGCCTTGGGCCTTTGTTTCCAGGTGACAGAAATGGATGGTGGGTGGTGCCCAGGCAGTGTGATTCCACTGAAGAGCTGCTGGGTAGGGTAGGGTGGAGTGGGCTGAGGACTTGGCAGTGTAAGCTTTGGCAGCCATGACTTTGAGGCTCAGGTTTCAGAGTTCAGAGAGGCCGCAAGAAGTGAATGGCCTCTGTTCTCTTCTGTCCCTGGGGCCTGGTCGATAGGGAATGGGCGGTGTCTTTGATGACACGCCCTCCACACATTGGGAGCTGGCGTGGCCCACCTTCCTTGCTGGGCTCCCTGGTGTGGGGCCCTGGGCCTAGCTGACTCTCTTTGCAGTGGAGGTCTAAGGTAGTGGCCTGGGACAGCCTGGCCCTTAGTCCCAGGCTGGGTGGAAGAGGCGGCTGTCCTAGGGCAGCAAGGGGGCATTCCTTATTACGCCCTTCCCCCCTGCCCCCCCCCCTACTGCCCAGTATAGGCCTCAAGGCCTTCTCTGGGTTTGGGATGGGAATATTACTGCTGTCCACCCTCCCCACCCCCATCCTTTCAAAGAGGATGATGACCAGGCGGTATGTAAGCCACGTCTCTGCACCAAGCACTCGGCCCCTTGATGTGGGCTAGGGTTACTGCAGCTGCTGGCTGGGCATGGCCCCCTCCTCCCAGGCCCTGCAGACCCCCCGGAGCCAGGGTGGGGGGCAGTTCTCCAGTCCTACCAAGCCTATCAGGGTCACCTGCACCCAGGGAGGGGGGCTGGCAGGCCGCCCTTGCCCAGCTGTCCCTGAATCCTGACATGTGGGTGTGTCCATGGCCTTTGCTTGGGTTCTAGGGCTGTCTAAGCCAAGCCGTGCTGGGTACTGAGGAGGGGCTCCCCTTTACCTCTCACCTGGCCTCCGTATGACCTATTTCTCTACAGACGATGTCAGTCCAGGGAAGGAGAGCCCCGGGCCTGGTGGCTCTTCTGGGGGCCAGGAGGACCCAGCCAGCCAGCAGTGGGGTAAGCGTGGGGTAGGGAGATTCTGTGTGCTTGGAATGGGGCAGTGCCATTATCCTGGCGTCCTCATGCACCCCTCCCCACTGACCTTGATGCCGCCCTGCCCCACAGCACGGCCTCGCTTCACACAGCCCTCCAAGATGAGGCGCCGAGTGATTGCACGGCCTGTGGGTAGCTCTGTGCGGCTCAAATGTGTGGCCAGCGGGCACCCGCGGCCAGATATCACATGGATGAAGGATGACCAGACCTTGACACGTCCAGAGGGCAGTGAGCACAGGAAGAAGAAGTGGACGCTGAGCTTGAAGAACCTGAAGCCCGAAGACGGTGGCAAGTACACGTGTCGCGTATCCAACCGGGCGGGTGCCATCAACGCCACCTACAAAGTGGACGTGATCCGTGAGTGGCAGGTCTGGGGTAGGACAGGGTCCCGTGGTGCCTGAAGCTGTGCTGACACACGTTCATTTGCCCCTGGCACAGAGCGCACCCGCTCCAAGCCTGTGCTCACGGGGACTCACCCTGTGAATACAACAGTGGACTTCGGTGGGACAACATCCTTCCAGTGCAAGGTGCGCAGCGACGTGAAGCCGGTGATCCAGTGGCTAAAGCGGGTGGAGTACGGCTCTGAGGGTCGCCACAACTCCACCATTGACGTGGGCGGCCAGAAGTTTGTGGTGTTGCCCACTGGTGATGTGTGGTCACGGCCTGACGGCTCCTACCTCAACAAGCTGCTCATCTCTCGGGCCCGCCAGGATGACGCTGGCATGTACATCTGCCTGGGTGCAAACACCATGGGCTACAGTTTCCGTAGTGCCTTCCTCACTGTATTACCAGGTGTGTGTGTGGGCTGCCCACCCATGTTTGCTCTCAGTCCCTACCACTGGTCTTGACTGTCCTGGGTGGGTCCCCAGTGTCCACCTGGCAGGTGGGGGCCTCCCTATCCTTTCCCCTTCCTTATGGGTCATCCTTGCCTCATAGGGAGTCCAGGGGTACTGTGTATGTGGTTCACACTTGGGCTGGTTGTCCCACTAGTGTAGGGACAACCTCTTGTTCTCTCTTGCAGACCCCAAACCTCCAGGGCCTCCTGTGTCTCCTTCATCCTCAACCACAAGCCTGCCGTGGCCTGTGGTGATCGGCATCCCGGCTGGTGCTGTCTTCATCCTGGGCACCGTACTGCTCTGGCTTTGCCAGACCAAGAAGAAGCCTTGTGTCCCTGTGTCTACCCTTCCTGTGCCCGGGCATCGGCCTCCAGGGACATCCCGAGACCGCAGTGGTGACAAGGAACTGCCGTCATTGGCTGTGGGCCTATGTGAGGAGCAAGGGTCCACCATGGTCCCCCAGCACATCCTGGCCTCGGGCTCAACTGCCGGCCCCAAGTTGTACCCCAAACTGTACACAGATGTGCACACGCACACACACACGCACACATGCACACACACACTCTCATGTGGAGGGCAAGCTTCACCAGCACCAGCGTGTCCACTATCAGTGCTAACTGCAGCCAATCTTCAAGCGCTGTGCCCTGAGGTAGGCATATGGGGACCAAGGCAGCAGGCTGGAAGGATTGAGAACAGTGGAGGCAGAGTGGCTTAGGGTGGCCTGTGGTAGGCACTCACAAATTTGGCCATATAGACATGTGTTCTACCAGATGAACTGACAGCCAGACCCCAACACAACACATTTAAAAACACAAATGTGTGCGCAAGTGCACGCACAACTTGAGAAGCCTTCAGGAGGATTTGTGGTGTGACTTTTGCAGTGACATGTAGCAATGGCTAGTTGAAGGAATCTCCCTCAAGTCTTAGTGGCCATGGCCACTTCCCCACCCCTGCCCACCTGTGTCCCTGCCTGGCCTTGGTGGCTACTTTTGCCTACATGTGCCCTGGGTGTCCAGGAGCCCACCAGCAACCTGGCTGGGGTGAGTAGGGCAATCATCCTGGAGATTTGAGCCACCCTCCCCTTGCTAGAGAGAACGGCCTCAATATTTATATTTAAGAAGTGAAATAATATTAATAATGATGTAAGGAGGGCTTTGACACAGAAACTCTGACCTGCCCTGGGGCCTGGGACTTGCCTGGCCTTGTGGTTACATTGGGTACCCTCACTGTCCATGGCTATCTGGCCTTGTGGTTACATCATTGGGTACCCTCACTGTCCATGGCTGCCTGGGCTCTGTAATTTTATATAGAGTTTGAGCTGAAGCCTCGTATATTTAATTTATTTTGTTAAACAAAAATGTGCCTCCTTTTTCTCATTCTGGTGTTTTTACCTGGGGTTGCTCTCTGTGTGTGTATTTGCCAGTGAGCACGCACACACACACACATGTCCACTTTTTGTCTACTCACATACTTGTAGTGGTGTGCATGTGTGCATACATGTGCCAGCATACATGTATACACATGTACTGATACTATGCCTGTGTCTCTCCTCTAGGGAAGCGCTTGCCTTGCCTTTCCTAAGCCTCAGGCCTGGGGTTTGCCAGGCTTTGTCCTCTGTGGCACCTCAGGTGTCTGAGCTTCATGGTGTACCAGGAGTAGCTGCAGCTAGCTAGTTGTATGAGGTGTTTGGGCATCACGCTGGGGCCTGTTTGCAGTGCTGCTCTGCACACCTGGCTGAGTACTATGCCTCTGTTTGGTGCATGATCTTGTCCTAGGCTGGAAACCTACATTTTCTTGTTCCATTTTGTGTGGCCTTAGCTTAGAGTTGGGGTAGGGCCAGCCCCAGGTCACAGTAACCTCTGCCCTCAGGGCTTCCAGCTGTACATGCTCCCAGGTGCTCCTATGGTGATGTGGCAGCTCTTTTTTATCAGGGAAACTGAGGCTCTGATTCACCTAGCCTTTTTGAAGGCTGAGATGTCTGTCCCAGGTTCAGAGCTCCCTAAGACACAGGGCTGGGCGTATATCTGAGTAGCAGAGTGCTTGTGTAATAGGTGGCAAGTTAGTTCAATCTAAGATCCCACGTGTACAACCCACCAAGGGTCCTGCCATAGTTTTGAGAGCATCTCCCGGAGAGTAGTTGCCTTTCTTAGCATTTACAGTTAACAAGCGGTCAGATGGTTTCACCAGCATCTCTCCATGTGGACCCCTTAGGAGTAGGGTTAGTTTCTTACAGGTCTCCATCACATAGGACAGCTCCTAGCCCTTGGCCTTTTGGGGTAGCCACATTGGGGTGATCCTGGCTGTTAGTGACAGGGCCATCTCTGGCTGCCAGGCGCTGGGGGTGCCCAGGTGCATGTTCAAGGCATAGTGGGTCTTCATGCCCATAGCTGGTGGTAGACGGATGTTCCTCAGACAGGGATGGCTAAGCACTAGGCCAAGTTTTTCTGAGGTAGGAGGAGTTGGGAAGAGGGGGGGCCCTTAGGCAGTAGGCTACTTGTGTCGTACAAACGCACCGTTCCAGGGAGCAGGCAGAGAGGAGCCGCTCTGAGGGAGAGGAGACCCAGCCTTGAGCCCTTATCTTTGGCCTAAGGCCAGGAACCAACCAATGAGTGAGAGCAACCCCTCATCCTCGCCTTTCATCTGCTGCCTTATAAGCAAGATCTTCCTGGGGAGAGCAGCAGGTGGTGAGCGACTGGGAAAAGGGTTGCAAGGTAGGTAAGGCAACCCGCCCTGGAGCTTAGAGCTCTGTGTCTGTCTCAGACCACCGTGGCTGTCCCCGCTCACTTGCAGGAGCTGTGAGCCCATGTCTCAAGCTCAGCTCTGGAAAGGCCTCATGTGGATGTGCTCGGTTCATCCCTGTAAAGGTACATGCTGGTTACCCCACCCTGTTTCCTGGTTGCTTTAACACATTTTCAAAGCTGAATTCACCGTCTTCCCCATGTGTCCAGAGGGCTGCTGTGTCACATGGGTAGAAATAAATGACCTGTGTGCTTTGAGCTTGGGTAGAAGAGGACAGTGCCTCTGAGGACAGCCTGGCAGTGTCCAAAAGGTGGGCATGGAGTGGAGACACCTAGCCTTACTGATAGGAGGCACCTGTCTATCCACCTAAGCGCCCCCTCTTCCCAGGCCTGTGTCATCCAGATGCTTCCTGCTGCCCGGGCTTAATATGTGCTGAGTGTGGTAGCCTGCTGAAAGCTGGGGGCAAATTGTTGGGGAGATGAGGGACTGTGGGTCCAGGACAGAAGAAGGGGCCTGAAATAGCTCTCCCCTGCCTGCCGAAACCCTCTCACATGGGCAAGTACATATGTCCCTAGCTTTCCCTACTTAGAGGTCAGGAGGGAATACTGCTGTCCTTGGTGTGGCCCATGGGCCCGCCAGGCATAGTGTCCTCTAATTGGATGTCATGTAGGAGGAGATTCAGGAGTGGGTGCATTAGTGATGCAGTAGGGAGCCATGCCTGAGCCTCCATCTGACCCATCTAGGCAGTGATAAGCTGATTCACTGGAAAAGCCGGCAAACTTGAAAGGTTGGCGCAGGCTCTGACACCCTTGGGTGTGACACCCCTCCCTCCTCCAGCTTCAAAGGATGTCCATGCGCTGTCCTGCAGCTGTCCCTGGGGGCAGGGAAGGGCCAAGGCTAATGCCCAGGGAAGGGTGATAGTACAAAGATGAGTTGGGAAGGACACAGGCTGCTGCCCCACCCTGCAGTCAGAGGACCTGGCTAGAGATCAGAGCCTTGTTCCAGGACCAGGACATAGCCACAGAGGAACTGTGACACAGAAGAGGAGCTTGGGGTGGAGACACCTTAAAAGCCACAGACTTGGCCAGAACACCAGGCACAGCGAAGAAGAGCTGCCCTGATCTCCCAGACATCACAAAGCTGGGCCCTATGTAGCCAGGCTGAACCTCCAGCATCAGGGACAGAGTGTGGCGATATGCTCTTCAGTGTGGAGGGCAGTTCCTCCCACAGTTGGTGGTAGCGCACCACGCAAAGAACTTCTTGTGTCCTAGTAGAAGAAGGAGCTCCGTCTAGCTTTGTGGTGCCGGAGCTGCAGTATTCATTCTAGACCGCTTTGGCAGAGCCCTTCTGAGAGTTGTGTGTCTGCAGATGCAGGTGGTAGCCAGGGCGCCTCTCAGCCATATGAAGACCCAGGCGTATTTCTGCAGCACCCTAGAGTCTCAGAGCTGACGCTTTATTATGGCCTCACAAGTCTCTTAATGAGGTGAGGGATAATGTGAAGGGTATGCTTGCCTCAGGCCATGGCTGGCCTGACCAAGTTTCTAGGTGATCATTTGATTCCACTGTTAACTGAGTCAGCCACCCAGGAACCCCGTGGTGAGCTTGGACAGGATCGCCATCTTTGGTGGTGATGGTTCCTCAGAGGAGGAGTGGGAAGTTCTAAGAGGGACCTCTGCGATGGCAACTCCAGCCTGGATTGGAGCCACCTGGATCTGAAGAGGAGGGGATGCCAATATAGCTGGAGCCAGGGTCTGTTTGTAGCAGAAACGGATGCTAATCTGGTTCCAGTTCTGGGCCCTCTGATTAGCCTAGGACCTAGGCCTGGCACTGTACAACTCCCACTTGGAGACAGGTAACCCTTCCCAGGGGTGGGGGTCTTGGTAAGTCTGAAGATCACCCTGAGGCCCCTCAAGAACTATTGCAACGTAGAAAGACTGATACATAATAATGGAACCTTGTATGATCTCACCTCATGGTCGGCCAGGGCACCCTTCCTGTTGCAGATCTGGGCCAAACCCCAGTTCTTAATCCTTCCAAGCCAGCCTTATCCAAGCAAGATCACTGCCTGGTCAGATTTGGATCCTCAGTTGTCCTGTCTCAGCCTTCCCTGGTTGCTATACATCACTGGCTCTTCATGGTCCCACCCACCAGAGTTCTGGTAGCTGTCCATGCTGTCTTCCCATCATGCCCCACCTGAGGCATCAAAAGCCTCCATGAGCTTTCATCCTCATTTGGGCTCAGAACCTCTCAGGTCAGCCAATGAGGAGAGGAGAAGGTTGGTATTCATGACATCCACCAAAACGAGCAGAAAATTGCCTCCAAGGCAATAAGCAGTGGGCTTGCCATGTAGTGCGCCGTACCTGAATGGGAGACCGCCTGTGCTTGCTGTCCAGGCTTGTTTCTCTGACCCCATAATCTTGAACCTCCAACTAGGACCAGGCCCAGCTAAGACAGGGGAAAGAGCAATCTGTGCTCACTAGGAGTTGGGGTTCCAGAGGGCGTCTGCGGACTGATCTGCAGGACCCTGGCTCCATTCTGGTACCTTGCTGATAGCAGGGTTGAGCAGGTCCTGGCGTGGTGTCTGATGTAGATGGAAGGCCAGCAGGAGGGTCCTCACCAGACTACCCCCTCGCTCCTCATAGCGGACAGGGAAGTTGGCCAGTTAATGTCATTTTCCTGAGGAAGTTCTCATGGTCAGTGCTTGCCTCCAGGGAAGGTCATGATTCTCTACTGTGTGCAGCGGGACTTGGAACAAAAGGGTGAGACAAAGACAGAGTCCCTTGTCTTTGAAGAGAGAAGAGTTAAAGGTGCTCAGTGGGGTGACCCTGAATGTGACCTGTTGAGCACAGGCAGCTCTACTCTGTGGCTTCTACTCATCCTTTCAGACTGCCCACAATCCTACTGTTGGCTGGGTTTGGATACTGGATCGTGTTGGCCTAACTCAGGGTCTCCTTCCACAAAAACCATACTCCTTCCAGACCTTGCCTGGCTCTCTAACATGCCTAGATGATGGGAGAGGGACCTCAGAGACCCTGGCTGCCCAGGAATGTAGGGTAGGCATAAGGAGAAGCATGGGCAGGTGACCCTGCAGGGTGATACAACTGATTTCTTCAGGCAACCCCTTTCCTTTAGAGACCTCAACTCTGGAATCTGTGTGGTGTGCAACTAGGCTCAATGGCCTGAGAAGTGTAGCCCTGGGAGATCCAGGGCTGGGTCTGGGTAAGAACACTCTGACCTGTATTTGAAGCCCTGTCCCCTTGTAGTTTCTCTCCCTGGTGCTCATCTTAGGAGAGACAGATGAATGGCCCCATCAGCTGCCTTGATCTGCCAGAGTGAACACTGGGTGGGAAAAGTAAAATGACCACCCACACCCACATACCTCTTGCCTAGGGAGGCCTCGTATTCAGACATGAGATCTCAGCCCACGTCTGCAGTAGCCTAAGTAGTAGTAGAGGTAAGAGAGAGGCTGTGGCTCTTATGCTTTGAGGCAGCTGCACCCGCCTCTCCACGCCCCCCCCTCCGCCCTGCCCCACCACCTCTCATTACAACAGCTGTCAGACATCTGGCCCTGGGCCATCAGGTGGTGACAGCTGGCAACAGCTGGCAGGAGAAGCAGTAGGACATCTGACTGGGCTGGAGCTCCCTGTGAGTCTCATGCAGTGAATGAGCAGCCCTGTATTGAAGAAGTACGTCTCTCTCCCCATAGAAGGTAAGTATGGAGAGATGCTGCTAACAGGGCCCAGAAGGAATATCAGCAGCAGTGCTGGGACTGGAGACTTCCTGAGGCTCATCTGTCTTCAGGGACTAAGGATCTTAAGACTGTGTTATCAGAGAGCCAGTTAAAGGGTCAGGGACAGAAAGCAGCAGCCCTGTCCTCCAGAGAAGCAGCTAGGTAGCCTTTTGCTAGGCAGTGTGCCTGCTCCAGCCGATCTGGAACATTGCAGGATTCCCAGGCAAGTCTATGCCTAGGTTCTCCCACCTTCCACACTGAGACTGGGGAGGTGGAGACAGTAGACCTGGCTGCTTGCCTAAGAAACTCATCCTTCTGGGAACAAAGACTCCTGTCTCTCTGTTCCCACCTACCACTCTCCAGGCTATCTTAGCAACCAGTCCAAGGAGTCCTCAGTCCCCTCCTTACCACGGCCCTCCAGCCTTGACACAGAGTGGAGGGCTATATGTCCAGGGGGTGACCTTGCCTTAGTGGGGGGCGGGATCTAGTGATCCTGCTGGGCAGGATTCCTCAAGGATAGAGGGGCTGCTGCCAGCCTTCAGTAAGACCTATACATATACAGCCCAGTACCTGACTCTTTAATGAGGCTAGGGCCAGCTGTTCTGAAGCCTGGGGGGGGGGGTTGTCTCAGCTCTGACCCCCCAACAGCTGGCTTCAGGAAACATGACCTCTAGAACCGTGTTGTTCCTGGTCTGGATTTTCTAGAATCTAGAGCAAACAAACCTGGCTGGGTGCACAGGTCAGGTGCTCTGGGGCTTGGAAGACCCTCTACTGTGAAACCACAGATTAAATGTCTTTTTTTCTATTTTGGATTTTTGAGACAGGGTTTCTCTGAGTAGCCTTGGCTGTCCTGGACTTGCTTTGTAGACTAGGCTGGCCGCGAACTCACAGCGATCCGCCTGCCTCTGCCTCCCGAGTGCTGGGATGAAAGGCGTGCGCCACCATGCCTGGCTTGTGTGGCCGTTCTTATCCCCTATTTAAGTATACTCCAGGTTGTTCTTTGGACAGTCAGTGACTGGGTTTGAGTCCTCTTTGGGAGCGTTTGCATAGCTATGGGTACTCTGCCCCACTGGGAGGAGAGACTTGGCCCCATTTAACTCTCTGGAGCCAACACTGAGCACAGAGCACTCCCAAATCTGCTTGCCAGGGATGTCTGACTGAATGGTCAAGCAGAGGTTTTTGCCCATGACTCACCAGGGCAGAAGGGCTGGGGGCATGCTGCAGAACACAGAGGGTCCTAGTGGGGTGGGCTCTAGGCTAATTGTTCTCGGGCTTAGCTGAGGGTAGGAGGTTGCTGCTCAGGGATAGGTACTGGACAGGCACAGCAAGGCAGCCCAGCCACTCTCTCGGACTTCTTCTGGAGGTGCCTGGGGCTGGTATCCCCTGAAGCCCCTGTTCTTGCCAGGGGAACCCGGGTTGGCTGGAAGTACGCTGTCACCCTCAAGCCCCTGTAGAGGCAGTTGCTGTACTGGGGAGCCTTTAAGGCCCAGGGCCAGTGTACAGGCACAATTCACCCTTTGTTTCCAAGGCAGCCGAGCCTTCGGGCCAAGAGGAAATGAGAGGAGCCGCAGCCAGAAGTCTTCGCCAGCCTGCCTGGATCTGGCCGCCAGAGCCTGGCCCAGCCCAGGAGCTGCAGGGCCCTGCTATGGGGAGGGTAAACCATCACCCACATCTCCACTCAGCTCAGCCCTAGCTGGCATACCTGTGAGGCAGCAGAACCCAAGAGAGCCCCCAAGGCCTCTGAGACATGCGTATGAAGGCTTAGAGAACCTGGCAAGACAGTGGCCTGAGGTAGGTGTGCCACCAAAGCCTCTTTCTCCAGGCCCAGGCGATGCTCCTGAGGAGCCCTTTATTGAAAAACCCAGGGAGAGGGTCCCAACTACATAGTTCTAGCTCCTTACCAGCCTGTAAACCATCCTCTCAGCCCAGGGCCCAGCGTGGGTCCTGCAGAGGGGACACTCGTGGGGGCTTGGTCATCTGAACCTGAAGGGCATATGATCTGGACTCCTGCTTTGCATATTCCATGTGTGGTATGACCAGGTCTGGTATACGTGTCCTTTTAAATCCTGTTCTCTATTGAAGACATCCCTCTCACTAGGACCTCTAGCCATCCGTCCATCCTGTGTTCTTGCCTCTTTGGCCCTGGATGGCCCTTGGGTCAGTCTTGTTAGTTAATGGGTAGAAACCAGCTAAGGGTCTGTGGGATTAGGTGCCCTACCCAGCTGTGGAGAAAGGTTTTCCTCCCTGCCATGAGGAACTGAGGTGAAGCTTCCACAGGGCAGCTTTTGCCTGTTGCTCTTTTTTTTTTTTTTTTTTTTTTTTTGGTTTTTCGAGACAGGGTTTCTCTGTGTAGCCTTGGCCATCCTGGACTCACTTTGTAGACCAGGCTGGCCTCGAACTCACAGCGATCCGCCTGCCTCTGCCTCCCGAGTGCTGGGATTAAAGGCGTGTGCCACCACGCCCGGCTTTGCCTGTTGCTCTTGTCCACGGTGCTTCAGTCAGGATAAAGGGACATTGCCACATTGTCTGGGAGCTTCAAGGCAGGTTAGACCAGGCTGTGAAGAATAGCTGGCTCTCCCGGAGGGCCTTATGTGACAGGAAATACTCGGCTTTCTTTCTAAGAGCAGCCATAAAACTTTCTGAAAATAATACACTGGATGGCTTGGGTAGCTTCCTCACACAAGCCAACTTTCCAGTCCCTATAGATGTTTCTATATACATAGTGATTCCAAAGTGGACTAGCTGCCTACTGGGTGGGTGGTTCTAGGTTCTGAATTATTTGTGGATGCTGCATCCACAGCATCCAAGCATGGCTGATCTTGGGAAGAGAAAAGTTCTCAAGGATGTGACTCTAGGGATTCAGAGACCTCATGCTTGCAGTGACCAGTGGACATGCCAGTCCTGAAGGACACAGTTTATACCGGTAACAGTATCACGAGCTAGGCAGGGCCCATGTCTAGGCGTAAAAACAGACCCTTGCTCTGGGTTTCTGGGAGCCCTTGACTGTGATGGGGATTGCCTCTACTTTCTTTGGAGCATAAGTTTCTAAGGTGAATATTGATCAGATGAGTGGCCCTAAGTCAGGATAGGGCTTAGGTGGGAAAGCTGGGAGCCAAGAAAGCTGACCCCACCCAAAGATCTCTGATATTGTGGATGCCAGCAGCTGCAGCTTCAAAGGGCTCCCACTCAGGTCCCTCTACAGACATGGCAAGCACCTTCTGTTTTCTGTAGGCCTTCTGTTTTCCAAAAGTTTGGCTGGTGTGTGTGTGTGTGTGTGTGTGTGTGTGTGTGTGTTGCAGAATCAACAGCTTTATTTCGCCAATGGCAAGGTACCTAGTGGGGGTGGGGTGGGCAGAAGTCTGCCCCCACGGAGATCTCAGAGGGCCAGGGAGTGTATGCAGGACAAAAGCATGTCCCTACCAAGTTGTAGCATTGCCGGGGCATTTGGGGCTACACTGCTCCTGGGGTTAGTCTCAACAGGGGCCTTCAGAGTCTTCTTGGCAGGCACTCCATTTCCCACTTCCCCCTCTGAAGATGAACTCTGTGTGCCTGTTAGGTTGGAAGAAGCTAACTTATCCTGGTCCCTGTAAGGGTCACCAGCCTCAGGTGTTGGGCTTTGGATGAATCAGCAAAAAATCCCTCTGGGCTGTTGTTTCAGTTTCCACTGGAAAACAGACCCAGGGAGTGCTGGCTCCGAGCTATGCAGCAGTTGCCACTGAACTGGCCTCTCACTGAGTACTCACCAGGCAGACATAGCGTCCATGCTGGACCTGGTAGGGAGGGGAGATGTGGAGGCGGGAGGCGCGTGTGTGTCTGCCTGCCAACCTGGTAAGAGTGCCTTGGCTTGTGAGGGGCTAGAAAGTCACCCTTGTGTCCTAGAGTAGGCAGCAATGGGAGCATCAGCCCCATAGTTCCATAGGCTGACCCTCAAATAAACCTTACCAGGCCCAAATCTCCCAAGTATCATTCTGTGTGCCCTGGTAGCCAATATGTCCATGCACACGAGTCTGTGTATAAATGGGTGTGTGCAGTAGTGTGCATCTACATAGCTTAGTGTGCTCAAAGTGAACCAGCTCTGTAATGCTAGGTTAGGGGAGAGCTCAGGGTCTCCCAGTACTTCTCCAACCATGGGGAGACCTAGTTTCTGGAGAGAATGTACCATGAGGTAACAAAGGGCAGGTCCCTTGTTTGTCCTAGTGTCCTTGGCAAGGAGGAGCCTGCTGGGCTGAGGCTTCCAGGCACTTATATGCTGAGCCAGGATCCTCTTATGCCAGGGCCCAGTGCCTGTGCCCACTCACCTGGCACAAGCCTCTCACCCCTGGCCTGCTTTCTTGGAAGGCAGAGGATGGTTTTTGGTGTAGTATAGTCAAGACACCAAGTTACAAAGAACTCACCAGGCAAACTGGAGCCCCCAGTCGCCTGAGTAGGCTGGGTCCTCAGGTATATACTCAAGGCACCTAGAAGTTTCAGTGACCAGAGAGTCCTGTTCTTCCTACTCAAAAGTATTGCTACCTGTGGAGGACCACAGGCTGAAAGCTCCAGAGAGCTGAGGTGACAAGAGTTTCTTTTCTTTTTCTTTTGTGTATGTAAGTATATATTTTGTATTTGTAAATACATATTGTATATATAATGGTATTTGTAAGTATATATCAGGAGCGTGGGGCTGCAACATTTATACATGTGCACCAGAAGAGGGCACCAGATCTCATTAAAGATGGTTGTGAGCCATCATGTGGTTGCTGGGAATTGAACTCAGTACTTTTAGAAGAGCAGCCAGTGCTCTTAACCTCGGAACCATCTCTCCAGCTTGACAAGAGTTTCTTGAGCAGCACCTGGTAAAATGCTTGCTCCACAAGAATGAAGAGTTGAGTTTGACCTCAACGGCTGCATAAAACAAGCTGGGCATAGAGCTTGTAACCTCAGTGCTGGGGAGGCACAGAGGGGTCCCCAGGGCTCCCTGGCCAGGCAGCCAAGCCAACTTGGTGAATTCTAGGCCAGTGAGAGACTCTGTTCCCCCCTCCCATAATCGATAGCATCTGAGGAATGACACCTGCGGCCTTTTGGCCTCCATGTACTCATGTACATGTACCCGTCCGTGTGTACCTCCACCAACATATACTCCTGCATACAAATGAGTGCGCATGAACACACACACGCACACACACACACCTCCACACATACCCACCCCCCTACTTACAGACACACATGAACACAAGTAAGACTTGAGTAGCTCAGAACCAGGCATAGAGGTGCCTGCCTACTACCCAGTGGTCAGACAGATGACCAGCAGGGCTTTCGGTTCATGTGAGGTAACTCAGGGCAAACCAATCCTCTGGGGGCTGGAGCTGGACACAGGTAAAGATGGTGATGCAGAGAATTCTAGAAGTCAAAATGTATCCTGCTCTATCCTAGGGTACGAGGACTTCTGCTCTACCAGAGTGGGCAGGGGGAAATAAGGGGCCTCTTGGATGGCCTGCCCCAGGGGTCGTGTGAACAGGGCTGCCTGTGGGCAAAGCCTTTGTGCTTCCTCACAACGGGAGAATTCGATGCCTCTTCTCGTATTTCCTGCAGTGAATGTGTGCAGATGCACACCAGGGCTACCTCCACTGCTGCCCCCACTACAGATAAGAAAGGCCTGGGTAGATTCTACAGCTCAACTTTGCAGAGAAAACAAACTTTTAATAAGAGGGCCTTCTCCAGTGCTCCAGGGCCGTGTACTCAAATCATTAGCCAGTCTGTCCTCACGGAAGTCTTGGCTCAGAAAAGCCTCGCTGCGAATCAGTTTTCTGCCAAGTGTCAGTCTGAAATGTAGAAACAGAGAAATTAGAAGCATTAAAACTAAGCAGGACGGGAGGGTCGTCTCAGCAGGAAACAGGTCTGAGCTGCCTCTGTGGCCAGGCTGGCAGCAGCCTTCTCACATGCACCTCACTGGAAGCACTTAGCCAGTCCCTAGGGGAACTGCAGTGTCTTCACTTCCTGTAGCCTAGGACCTGGTGTCAGGACCAAGTTTCCCAGGGCCAGGAAGAGACAAGCAGCGAAAACTATGGCTTCTTTGTCTGAGGCCCATTACTTTTCCCACATCCTCTTGGTTTCTCGAATGCTGGGTTTGAAAAGTGACCCCTAAAATAGAGCCTATTTTTTGTTACACGCCACTGAATGTTGAATGCCAGGAGTCACAGTGTACAGGCTGTTCCCATGGGGCCTCAGGTCCTAGTGTAGGTAATATGGTGTAAGGAGATTCCAGGACACATTCTGTGGGGTCAGCCCACGAACAGCAAAGAGAGCCAAAGGGACCCTCCTTGGGAGAGAAAGGTCATGGGGTTCAGTTTCTGTAACTGGAGCCCCAACCCAGACACATTTATGTCCCTGGGTCACCAGCTCTGACACCTTCAAGTCTGGATTTGGGTTCCTAAGGTTTTACTTGTCCCCACATCAGCTCAGGAGCAACAGAGTCTGGCCATCTTAGCCCCTCACAAAGGAGTGAGGGTTATGGGATGATGCAAACCTATGTGGACAGTGTGCTGTCTCATTCCACCCTATCCAGACCTTGGCCCCAGAGCCCGAGCTATAGTTAGGTAAGACAGCACAGCCCATGGGAGGGGATACAGGAGGGACAGAGCTAGAGATGGTGAGCAGTCTACCTAGGTGCCAGAGTCTTGCCCCTGTGTTCTCTGGGTCTTCCCAGCCCTCACCCTATGTCACCTCCTCTGCTGTCCCCTCTTGGCTAAACCTAGACCTCCCCTTCCTGGCGTCTGGCAGTCTCCTTGGGCACCCCTGATAGCCCTCACACCCTGGATATTCTCCCAATACCTCACCTCAACAGGGCCCTGAGGCCTAGGCCCTCCCCATGTTCAGCTTAGGAAGAGCTACAGAAGGCTCAGAGGAGTTCAGGGTCTCACTTCTCAGTGTTTCTGTGGCAGGAGAAAAGACATTTCCTGAAAACGGATTCCTGAGGTTTCTAAAGGGCCCTGACTCCAAATACCAAATTCTTTCCTCTTCTGCTATGAGCCGTACACTGTCTCAGGCAGCAGACACAGGGACAGCACTGGGGTCCTGGGTCCCCTGACCATTCTCCTGGGATGCTGGGGTCCCTTCCAGGTGTTCTGAAGTTCCCTTGGGGGAGGAAAGTTTGGGTTCCTGGCCAGACACATGGGCTCCGAGGCCCCAGTGTGCTCTGTAGGCTGCTTTGCTTTGCTCGGATGGCACCCTTTGAAGGAGAGAGGATCTGTTTCACGATGTTCTATGCTGCGTGGCCACAGGAGCCCTTCTGGAGGGAGCTTTATGAATAAAAGTAAGAAAACATGACCTATTGCTTCTGGAAAATGAGGTGACACTACCCCACAGATGAGACATTTTATCAGCAGCTTTTTAGGAACTCTTTGGACTCACCACATCCTCTCCATAGGTGCTCACCAATTCATGCCCACCCTGACCGTGCCAACCCTGCAGCTCCTGCCCCATGTGGTGGTGATGTGAGCAGCTACCCAAAGCTTTATGTTCCCCACACAGTGTTGATGTGGGTTGAAACTCACTTAGCCAGGCACCCCCCAAAACCTGCACAGACCAGAGTGGCCTCTGCTTCCCCTCCACAAAGTTCTATTTCCTTTCTGTTGGTCTAATCTGTTGTTACACTCCAGACTGTCAGAAACTTCTGGTATCTGGCCTGGTGCAGGTAACCCTGTCTGCTCAAGAAGCCCTCTGCCTGTCTATCAGTCTCCCTGAGGTTGAACTGCATGGCAGGGCCCAACTGCCTCTGGGTGAGAAGAAAAGGCAAGGATTGGTAGATCCTCGTCTCATGACTAATGCTCATGTCCTCACAATAGCAAACAGAGGCTGACATGCCCACAGTCAGGCCAGGGACAGGAGAGATCTTAGGAATAAGGGCCCTGCAACACTGCCCTAAGTTGCTCACTATTGTGCCTACTTAAAAAAATTTTTTTTTGGATTTAAAAATTTGAGGGCCTGCAAAATTGTTCAGTAGGTGAAAGTGCTTGCTGCCAAGCCTGGTGGCTTGAATTTTACCCGAGACTCACTTCATGGAAGGAAAGAGATCACGTCTGCAAGCTGCTCTCTAACCTCTGTACGCCCAGTGGCACATGCACTCACAGATCCATACAGTGAATGAAAACAGTAACACAAAATTAAAAAGAAACCTGAATGTGGTGCTGAGCACTGGACCCAAGTTTTTGTTCATGCTTTATCACTGAGCCACACTCCAGCCCCAATAGATTAGTTTTGTGTGTATAAGTGTGTGGTGCATGTGCACATGTGCATACAGGTGCACATAAATGTGCACACACTGTGTGGAAGTCAGAGGTCAATGTTAGGGGTCTTATCACCGTAATTCTCCACTTTATTTTATTTTATTTTTTTAAGGGAAAGAGAAGAACATACTTTTATTTTATTTTATTTAAGACAGAGATTCACTACTCATAATCTTGGCTGGCCTGGAACTCAAAGGGATCCACCTGCTTCTGCATCATGAGTGCTGGGATTACAGGACTGTGCCACCATGTCTGAACTGACATACTTTTTTGTTACATAATATTTTTATTGGTTATTTGGGAATTTCATATCATGTACCCCGATCACACTCACCTCCAGGCCTCCTGGGTCCATTCCTCACCTTCTAGTCCTTCCATGCTCCCCCGCCAAAAATAGAAGAAAAAAACAAGTCCAATTTGTGTTGCTTACCAGAGCATGGTCAAACTCCCAGTGGCCAGCCCCTTAAAGAAAACCGGGTCCTTCCCCACCCATATCCCATCAATTGTGGAGAGCTACACTTCAGCATCATTACAATTTTTTTGTTTTTTTTTTGGGGGGGGGGGAGGTATGAGGCCAAGACGGATTCCGATCAAGGCTTCATTACAAGTTTTTGGTTTGTTTGTTTGGTTGGTTGGTTTTTGGTTTTTTCGAGACAGGGTTTTTCTGTGTAGCCTTGGCTGTCATAGACTCACTTTGTAGACCAGGCTGGCCTCGAACTCATAGTGATCCACCTGCCTCTGCCTCCCAAGTGCCGAGATTACAAGTTTTAAGAGTTCTCTTTGATGTCTTTCTGTCTAGGCTGTTACTTTTTCGGGGGTGGGGCTAGAGTTGTCACAGAAACCTTCCACATCCGTCTTTCCCAACTGTCAGTCACTGACACCACTGCAAAAGCAGCTTCCTTGCTTCCTCCCCTGGCCCAGACAGGGTTTCTCTGTGTAGCTTTGGCAGTCCTAGGATTTCCTCTGTAGACTAGGCTGGACTTGAACGCAGAGATTCATTTCGCTCTGCCTCCAGAGTGCTGGGATTAGCTGCCTTACCCTTTAGAGTCAGTGGGGACACAGATCATGGACCCCCCACATGGCCTCTGGTGAAAGCACAGACCACAAGCATCAGCGCGTGCCACAGACCCCAGCTTGGTCTCCCACAGCAGCGCAAACCACAGACATCAACATGGACACCTGCTGCTTCACAGGCCAAGGATACCACAATAGCCGGTGACAGCAGAATAGGCCAAGGACATCAACAAAGCCTGACGTGGCAGTGAAGGCCACTCATGGCAACATGGCCCCTGGCTGCAGTAGGACTACAAACCCAGACAGCATGGATTACAGACACCAACATGGCCTCATCCATCTTTATTTTTCAAAATACAGTTTTTCAGGCTGAGTGGTAGTAGCACACAACTTTAATCTCAGAATTTGGGAGGCAGAGGCAGGCAGATCTCTGAGTTTGAGGCCAGCCTGGTCTAGAGAGTGAGCTCTAGGATAGCCAGGGCTACACTGAAGAACCACAGCTCAAAATCTACTAGCAAAAAAGGACAGGGTTTTTCACTGAACCTGAAACTCACCAATTCAGCCATTCTGGCTGCCCAATGGGTTGCCCTACATCTCTAGAGCCAGGGTTACAGGTGTGCATAGTGACAATTTTGGAATTTTCGTTTCTTTAAAAACACAGAAATATAAGAATGTGTTTTTGCATTAACCTTAGGTGTGGGGTGTGGGGCTGCTTCGGATCGTCCACAGCCGCTGACTGTGATTTGCCCCATACTCTACCAGAGGTGTGGTTTTGCCAGCTGCAGATAGTTGCTGTGGCTGTGTGACATTTGGAATTCTGGGAACTTTTCAGAGGGTATAAAAGTGCTAGGACCCCCCCCCAGGAGGAGTGGGTGGTTGTTGGTCATTTAGGGGGGTTGGCTGCAGTTTGTTAGTAGCCATGGTCAAAGAAGTAACAAAAGTAACAAAATATAGCCAGGCATGATGGCACATGCCTTTAATGGCAGCATTGGTGGTGGGGCATGGGGGGGGGGGTGGGAAGAGAGGAGGGGGGCAGGGCACAGAGGCAGGTGAATCTTTGTGAATATTTTATTTTGGTTTTTGTTTTTCGAGACAGGGTTTCTCTGTGTAGCCTTGGTTGTCCTAGACTCGCTTTGTAGACCAGGCTGGCCTTGAACTCACAGAGATCCTCCTGCCCCTGTCTTCCGAGTGCTGGGATTAAAGGCATGCGCCACCACACCCTCTATCCTTGTTTCTCTCCTATCTAGTGATCTAGTGTTAGAGGGTGAAATGGGGCGGGTTATAAAGGGTGGGAAAAGGAAGAACCCACAACGTAGCAAAGGTCAGCTACAGGTGTGCACCAGCATTTCTACCTTTTAGGGGTGCTGGGAATCTCAACTTAGATCCTCCTGCTTATATGGCAGGTACTTTACCCTGAGCCATCTCCCTAGCTCTCCCCAGATAGTTTAATTTTTGAAAAGGGAAACATAGAATTATGGGAAAATGCTTCAAAGCAGGCAGTAGTGGCACTCTCTTCTGACTGCAGACCTACTCCAAGACAGTTCACCCTGTGTTTCCCATAAGTGACTGCACAGGGGCACACCCAATATCAATGACAATGTATTGTTATGATTAAGATCATAGGTCCTGGCATCAGTGCCTGGGGTTGAGTTAATGCCACACTCCTGAGAGGCTCAAAAACATCATGTATTTCTGCGTTTCTTGTGTAGCCTCAACACCATCCCCGGGAGCCCACAGGACCATGGCTGTCCACAGCTGTCCCATATTGGGTCTTGTAGCTGGGTGGCTGGTAGGCCAGTCAAACAGAAGCTCTGTACAGTGGGTTTTCTGGGCTCACCTGACAGCAGAGTTGGCATTTTTCCTGAAGACATTAGAATTTTAGGTGCAGCAAGGACTTCCCAGTACATGTCCACTGATGGGGAGCTGTGCATGTGCCTAGTGACAGGGACCAGTTGTGGTACTTGAGGGGAAGCCAATTGTCCCCACAGAAGAGGGACTACATATGTGCCAAATAAAGGGACCACATATGTGCCCACAGACAGGGAACTACATGTGTTCACCGAAGGCAACTATGTGAGTGCCAACTGATAACGAAATACTTGTTGGCCAACTGAGATGAACAATGAGAGTAATCCTGACAGCAGAAGCTGGACCAGGCTGATGGGATTTCATATACCTACTGCTGACTTGTCTTTTTCCTCAGCACTACCTGTGAGGCTTGGTCTTGGTGCATTTACATCTAACTCAAGGATGTTTATAACTTTGGCATTTGTAAAGCCAGTCCCTGGTGTACCCATCTGTGGACACTCTGGGTTGTCCCTGTGATATCTCTGTCTTTGGTGCAGATGCTACCTTCTGCATTCCCAGATCTTATGTTGCCAGTCCCCAAGATACTTGCACATCTAGACTCACCAACTAGCATGGTAGGGAGAGGTTTTGCTGACAGCTTCAGATGAAGGGCTATCCTGTAGCACATAGCCCAAGAGGGCCAACGTGCAGTGGATACTTGGCCCAATCCCCACAAGGAGATTTTCTTGTAGCCCTGGTTGGGTATGGTATAAGTAGGGATGCTGAGCCAGGTTTGGTGGCGCACGCCTTTAATCCCAGTGCTCGGGAGGCAGAGGCAGGCGGATGGCTGTGAGTTCGAGGCCAGCCTGGTCTATAAAGCGAGTCCAGGACAGCCAAGGCTACACAGAAAAACCCTGTCTCAAAAAAAAAAAAAAAAAAAAAAAAGTAGGGATGCTGATGCAAAGTACTGAGATGGAGAAAGAGTCATTAGGCCCTGAAGCCAGACTAAGGTTTTTCAAGACTGTCTCTTGGCACATAGCCCAGCTGCTGCTCAGCTTTGCACAGCAGGTGACTATTCCCAGAAGAAGCATGCACAGCATAGGCATGCATTTTAGAAACTTCTATGGCTCCAGTCTGTCCATAGTTTTACATTAATTGAATCTAGACACTGTGAAATAAGCACTTATTAGAAAGAAACAAGCTTGTACTTTGTATCTTAAAAGATTTGTTTAGTGACGTTTTCAACTACATATTATCTTAAGTATCACTTTGTGACAAGTTGAAAAGTATAGAGCAAAAACCTTTGTTAGAGTGAAGGCTGGGGCGCCCTCAGCTGGGGCTAGCAAGTGTGTATTACCTTGAGACTAATGGACCTCAGAGCCCTGGGCATTCTTCCTGGGGCTGCTGTGGGTCCTGGGGCATGTTCTAGGTTAACTGATTAACACACAAGAGAATTCACCACATTAAAGCTAAAGCCTAGCAACTAGCTTAAAGAAACAGAATTGGGCCCGCATTCGGAGGCAGAGGTAGGAAGATCACTGTGACTTTGGGCCAATGTGAGTCTAGGACAGCCATGGCTACACAGAGAAACCTTGTCTCGGGGGGAAAATAAGGCAATGTCATAAAACAAAGGCAAATTGTGGAAATGTTCCAGGACTCAGGATAGCAGTGACGAATGGCTTGTGGTGTGTGTGTGTGTGTGTGTGTGTGTGTGTGTGTGTGTGTGTGTGTCCGTGTGTCCAGTACATTCTCTGCCCAGCTCCCCAGTGGGCATCCCTCTGTGGGGATGTGGGGTCTCTTGGGCTTTGTAAACCGATTAGCACTGATACAGGAAGAGACCTGGAGCGGGGCTTGGTAGCATATCAGATTACGGTCACGCTTACTCCCAGGCTCTCCTTCTGCTGGTGCCATCCCTACCCAACAGAAATGTTCAGTACCAGTGAAGTCAGTGTGAAGGTTTGAATTTACCACATAAGAATTTTAGGAATTTCCTCTTAGTCTGAAAACTTGTTCAAAACATCCCTTAGTATTTATAATTGCTTGTGTTTGAAAGAACCTTTGTCCTGCTCAGACAAACCATGGCTTCTTAAGTGCTTGAGGGGGGACAGGTTTGACACTTGGGGCTGTCTACCTGCTCCATCCCATCTGGTGTTCAGGCTGGGTCAGTTCTCACGGTGCGGGCCTACGAGGCTGGCTAGGGGCCCAGGAGGAACACCATTGCTTCCAGGGCCAACTAAGAGTGACTCAGGCTCAAGTGGGAGTGTCTTCTGGTGATAGGTCAGCAGAGGTGGCTGGAGCAGAGGGCTTTGGGACATTTGCCTAGACCCATCTCCTGTATGTTGGCCCACTTCCTGAGCCTGAGTCCCAGGTCTTCCTGTCTGTTTTGGGGCTTCTGGATTGTTCTTTTAATAAAGTTCCGTGCCGGGACTGGTGAATGGGAGTATGCAGGGTCCCCACACTTATGATTTCTAGGTTCCCGATGATAGGCCTACACCAGCAGCTGCCTGAATGCTTTGGTCAGGAAAGGTTTAGCTGAGGCTAAGCACTCTGGTCCCCCCGGGAAGCACGCCGTTGGTCGTAGGTTCTGTGTGCCACTGGGACACAGTGCTCAGATCTACCACTCATTTTCGAAAAGCACATTGTAAGGTAATACCTAAATTTACATTCTTTATCCATGGAAAAATTAAAGCTGAAAGTGTAACCTCTGCCAAATGGCTGGCAATTCTGACTCTTAAGAGATGGAAAGCCAAGAAGGGGGGAGGTTGAGGTTGGACTCAGAATCTGGTCAGCTCAGCTAGGGCACAAGAGAAGGGACATGCTGGCACCATTGGAAAACAGAGATTCTGGTGTGGGAGCAGAGAGGTTCAGCTGAGAGCCAAGGAGTGTCTAGGATGCCCAGGAGATACATTTGAGGAAGAAAGTGTGGAAGGGCAGAGGAGAGAAAGCACTAAGGAGGCTCAGAATTATTTACTGCTCAGGGAAATGTGAATGAGGCACAGAACTCACTGTTTGCAAGGGACATACTTGGGTGCTGGTAATGGTCATTGTGGGCAAGTGCTGCATCCTTTCAAGAACCTTCTACTGATACACAGCTGAGATGTGAACAGGAAACTGGTGAAGGTGGAAAAACAAACCATAGAGAACCAGTTAGGTCCAGAGATGGAGAGAGAGCCAATGAGGCCCAAAGTAGAGATTAGAAGTTTTTAGTAGGTAGATCTGACTTCAAAACCATGCATATGTATGGAATTGTGAGCAGACTTATATGGAAAAACAGTTCCTAAAATGAGCAAAAGGCACATTGCTCCCTGCATATTCACCTGGAGGTATGTCTACACAAGGTCTCCTACAAGGGTGCCTAGAGAAAGCTGCTGATGTGGGAAGGGACGAAGAGGTGACCAGTCATCTACCCACTGGACTTAGGTCCTAAGCTGACTTGTAAATTTAGGTGTGGACTGTTTAACAGTAGCGGTTTTCTTCACTAAGCCTGGCCACAGCTCTCAACAGATGGTCTCCCCTGCCATTGGAGAAGCCAGCAGGCTGCTATCACGTCAATGCCTACCACCCTTCCCTCTGAGCCCTCCTTAGAGCCATGTGCTCAGCCCACAGTTCTACAGCCACCTTTGCCCTCCTGAGCCATTCTCGGCTGGGTGATCATTCTCCCTGTGGGGTTCCACATCACAGCCTCCTGGCCTAGCCCCCTCCTCCATATTCAGGACTTTCTTGCCACTTACTGTTGACTCTGTTCCCACTCTGCAGAGAAGTGACAGAGGCCCATTTCTGTACTGGATCCCCATCTGGGTCATCCCATTCTGTCCTATGTTAGAAGGCATTATGAGAGCCCAGATAACTCTCATGTCCCCTATATTTCCTATCTTCTGGGCCTGTCTGCCATGTGACTGAGTGTCAGTGTGTGTGTGTGTGTGTGTGTGTGTGTGTGTGTGTAGATAGGATCTTACTATGTATCCTAGACATCCAAATCTCCCTGCCTCAGCTTCCCGAGTTCTGGGATTAGGGCATGTGTTACCAAGTTTGATTGGAACAGATTTTAAAAAAAGATTTACTTATTCTTATGTGTATGGGTGTTTTGCTTTCATGTACGTCTGAACCACATGCAGATAATTCCAGTGGAGGCCAGAAGAGGGGGTTGGATCCCTGAGTACTGGAGTTACAGACTGTTGTGACGCACCATATTGGTACTGGGAACCATACCTGGGTCTATGTAAGAGTGGCAAGTGCTTTTAACTGTGGCGTCATCTGTCCAGTCCCTAAGGCAGATTTTTTAAAAAAAATATTTATTTATTATGAATACAGTGCTGTCCTCCATGATAGAAGAGGGCATCAGATCACATTATAGATGGTTGTGAGCCACCATGTGGTTGCTGAGACTTGAACTCAGGACCTCTAGACAAGCAGTCAGTGCTGTCAACCTCTGGGCCATCTCTGCAGCCTGAGGCAGATTCTTAATACTATTTCTTGTGACCTGTGGGGGTCCAGCTGTGCCTCACGCGCTCTTGGTCACTTGCTCTTGTATATGCAATTTGACTCCATGTGATGTTACCTCACAGTAAAAGCTGAATAAGAAGCCATGGTGGCACACACAGCCTGGACAATACAGCAAGACTGTCTCAAACATTGAGGTGGGTGATGTGGAGTGTGCACTCAAGAAGGGGGAGGACAATGAAGAAAGGAAGATGGACAGTTATAGTGGGTAAAATATTCACTGAGTACCTATTGGGTGAGCTATGGCTAAGGAGATGATTAGATATTAAAATATATCAAAGGCTGATTACGTATTAAATAAGAACCCAGGATAGTAAGGCTGTTAAACTCTGCTCCTTCCCCAAATACTGAGTAATAGTCTTTAAGGCTCACTCTCCTGCTGTTGCACATGGAACACTCCTGAGATACCTTAGCTTTTGGGAACACACAGTTGCTCCCAGTATTTCTCCCTGGTGTCATTAATAAACTTGGCTCAATTATTCACCAGGAACCAGGGACACTCTATCTGACTTCGTCATTTATTTTTGCTTTTGTGAGTTTCTTCAGTTGCCTAAACCTTTCACAATTTAATACTAAATAGATAGCTTGTCTTTCTGCGAAATGAATCCAACAGGACACAGCAAAGCTCCAGGTTGTGTGGCCCAGCGCCCTCTAGTGCTCACACCACTCGCCACTGTCCCTTGACTGCCTCTGAATACCCTGCTCTTGTGGGCTTCTAGTGGTGACACCCAGGAGCCCCATACTGGAGTGATACCACTGTGAAAGCAGCAGGCATTGGGCAACTACCTACATGTTTCCTTAAGAGAAGATTACAGGAACAGAACAACAACTGGTGATAAGTGCTGATGAAAGTGCCAAGGGGAAACATCTCAACTCAACCAAATGTGCCCTGGAATTAAATGGCTCTCAAAAGCTCGACTGTGACAAAATAAAAATAGTGTGCAATGCTAAAAATCATGGTATTCAATTTTATGTGTACAATGTAATGTAAAGCAATGGAAGAAACTGTACAATTTAAAGATTACATCTGAATAACCAGACCTTGTGAGCAAGGGCTCCTCTGAGGGAAGAATGTGGTAAGGTGAGACAGTGGTCTCCTTGCACCTGCTGGGCTCCTCAGCATTACTTTAAACATTGTTTCCCTGAGAAACATATAGACATGAGTGTGGACTTCCATCTGCTGTGGCCTTTTGCAGTCAGTCAGCCCATGTCCACCTGCCCCATGGGCTAGGGTTAGGCTCACGGTTCATATTGAGATATCATAAATATGGGAAATCACTTACATTATATATTTATCTAACATCTTAGCATTTGGTAATCATGTATTTATTATATGACAGAAAACATTTATATCATAAATATGGATTTTATAACATTTTATAAACTTCTAGGAATTTGGGTGTAGCGATATCTCAGTCATTAAGAGTGCTTGCTAGCTGGGCATAGTGGCACATGCCTAATCCCAGCACTAGGGAGGAAGAGGCAGGCAGATCTCTGTGAATTCCAAGCCCAGCAAACCTGAGCCTCCACACCCACATTTAGGAGTGTTCTACAGTGTCAGGATAATACAACTGCCAAAAAAGTACACGAGGCTATCCAGACAGCTACTTTATCAGAAAGCTACTTTATTTAGTTACATCATCTCTCTAGAATGATCAGTGATATTTACTGATGAATGTACACATGCCAGGGGCTGGCTGCAGAGCACAGATTTGCAGGTGTGGAGGGCAAAAATGGGCTCCTCTTCTCAATGTCCATCCCCCCAGAGGATGCTGACCCTGTAGGAAGCATTAAGAGATATAAAGAGATGTGAGCTTTGAAATGACTCCCTAATTATATACTGCTGAAGAAAACAAAAAATGCAAATGTCAAATAAGAAAAATAAGCTGGAGCCAGTTGTAGTGAGGCATGCCTTTAATCCCAGCACTCAGGAGGCAGAGGTAGGTGGATCTCCCTGAGTTTGGGGCCAGCCTGGTCTACAGAGTGAGTTCCAGGAGAGCCAGGGCTATTAACACAGAGAAACCATGTCTCAAAAAACAAAAGAAAGAAGAAAAATACATTGAAAATAAAAAAGAGTTCACTGGCTTAAATATGTATTTTTGCATTTTTCATGACAGGTTAGTTGTTCAGAGTACTGCTAGCTGAGTTCACAACCAGGACGGACAGGACTGGAGGCTCTGTGCTTGCCCTTAGCACACGTATCTACATAAACATCTCATGCGCACTCTTCTGCGAGAGCCAGCTGAGCACTTGCCTGCACACTGCCTCTGCAGCAGCCCTGAGATGCTGATGGGCTGCCGAGGTGGTCCAGTCCATGAACCAATAAGGCTGGGGGAAGGACCTTGTGCTGCTCTGCTGGATAACTGTGATGCTGGAGCTGGTGAGACTTCCTTGTAGGGCGTCTGCAACGGTGGGACTCTAATAATACATTAAACAATAACAAAGTCACAAATATTCTTCATAACCCTGGTAACATGGTCATCCAAATGCTGACTATGTGTGGCCTTAATGATGAAAAGCATGTTTTGCACACACAGGGTGAACAAGGCCTGCTCTAGGCTGGGAAGATGCTGAACAGAACTTGTCAGGAGACTGTCTTTGTTCTGTCAGGCAACCTAGGGCCTTGCTGTACAGATGGTGACCAAAGTCAAGAGGCATCTCTACTTTCCCTAGAGTCCAAGACAGTGAGGAGCTGAACAGGAACTGAGGGATCCAGGGTCCTTGTAGCCTCATGATCTGTTCTGCCACCACAGCTAGCTTGTATCTATCTGTTCCTGGAAGCCACCTCACTCCACCTTCCCCAGTCCTTTCCAGTAATTCCAGGAAGTTTTTTTTCCCTTGAGACAGGGTTTCTCTGTGTGGCTCTGGTTATCCTAGACTCGCTTTGTAGACCCACTGGCCTCGAACTCAGAGCCCACCTGCATCTATCTCCTAAGTTCTGGGATTAAAGCCAGGTGCTGCCACGCCTGGCCCATCTTGCCTCTCTAGGCCACCCTGTAGCTCCTCTGCTCCTTTAGTCACCAAGCGCTCCAGGTTCTGTTCTCAGCATTCTGAAGGTTGTGGAGACTTCCTTGGCAAGCTTACGCAGACAATGTTTTCTACTATGGCCTCCAGAAAGATGAGTCTTGACTCATGTGTGCTGCCCAAACTCGGCTTACAGGCTGAACTCGGCAAGGTGCTATACCATTAGCCAACTGCCTTCTCCTTCTTTCTAATCTTTACTTTGTTTAAATTTTATGGTTTTTGGACAGCCTGGCATCTTGTAGTTCCTGGGGACACTGCTTCTGCTGGCAGCTAATTTCTGTAATTCATGAACAGCCGGCCTGTTCTCACAGGCAAACCTACTTGCCTACAGCCTTATCTTCCTTTTTCAAATTCACACACACACCAACCTTCCTTTTGCCTGTGCATTCCCGATGAGCAGAGACTCCCAGTGAGCCCGGAGGCCACGGAGTTACTCAGGGTAAACCACCACTACTTCTTGCCTTCCACAGAAAGCACAGCACAAGTTTACATTCACTTTTCCCTGCCATTTCTGCAACCATCTCTAGATAGCCACCTGTTACTGTCTTACCACAGCCGTTTCAAACATAGCCTGGATACTCAGCAACATACCTGTCCTGTGTATATAACCTTCCAGTCCAGAGCAGCCAGAAAATGGGTGCTGGGGTTGCAGTGCCAACCAGGGGACACAAGAGCCGGCAGAGAATGAGGCTGATGATTCAGGTGAATCAGCATCAAGGAAGGAGGTGGCAAGCACTCAAGGGCAGGCCCAACACCCTTGTTAGGTGCATCAGTCAGCAGACAAACGCTAACGACCCAAGAGCCAGACATGGCTACACACACCAGGCCGCGTGCTTACTGCAGCTCAGTTAGCTAGAGGTAGGCAGCAAAATGGAGACTTGATCATGGCATTGTAGGAGCTCAAGGGCCTACAAGCAGCTGAAAGATGACGGCTGGCCGTTGAGTGCTCAGAATGTATGTGAGAGACACTGGGAGTTGCCTAGCTGTCCATGGAAAAAGGTGTACTGAGTGAAAGATAAGTCTTTAGAGTTGGCACACCTCAGCCACGGCCAAGCCGGCCGTCCCTGCTTCTGTGAGGTGTTCTATGGGGACAGCCAGCCTGCTAGCTTTACTCCTCCAGCATCACTTCTCATACAAAGGCAAAGCTGGGAAACTGCAAGAAAATCAAGATTATTTACCTCTTGGCTTTTACAGGAAACATTTGTGACCCTAGCCTACTCTTTTAAGGAGCTATTGTGTAGCCATTCAATATTTCTTTTTGAGGTCTCTAAGTCAAAACTCAAACTATACAGTGCAACATACAATACAACCTTCTGCAAACATGGACATATAGGATTAAGAGGCAACCTGTTAGCTTCAACCCTGGCTGGAGGTTTTGTTTGGCTTATGTTTTGTCCTATGGGGACCAACCTGATAGCCTTCGTCATGCTGGCATGGCTGGGTGTCACGCTGAGATGCTGGGGTCCCCGGCAGGAGACACTACCTGCGGAGGGAATGAAGCACGTTGTGCCGTGTTAGCGTGCCACAGAACCAGATCATACCCTCAGCTGTTTCTCTGCAAGTGTGGCCATGTCTCCATTGTGAGACCACTATCAGTTGGCATATGCATGCACAGGAGTCTTCTAACTCTAGGCAGCTCTCTGAGTGTTACTATGGCCCATCACCCAAGTCCTTCCCGTGCCACAGGAGGGATGTGTTTTGTGCCCTATCTTCTCACTTATACCCTTTTCAACTTGGACAAAATGTGAACAATTAAAATAAACTGGCAGCTTGATGTCAGTAGTTGGGACCAGAACCAACTAAGCCAGTGGACTTTCATTCTCATAAAGTTGCTTCTGAGCCATGGTATCTGCTCTGCTGGCTAGTGGTTAGTCAGGGGGGACCAGACATGTACCCCGTGGTACAAAAGTGCTTAATGAGTACTGGATAGCTACATATGAAGGCCTGGAAAGCACCTCCAGGAGAATGCTGCATTTGCACTTAAAAAGAATGTACATTCTGCTATTGTCAGGTGATGTCTGCATATGCCCTTTTTTTTTTTTAAAGTTAATTTGGCAAAATTTCTTCAAGTCTTCTAACTTCTTAGCAATTACATAGCCAGTGGTTTATCAATTATAGGGACTAGAATATTGAAATACTATATAATTTTAGCTGTTGGATTTCTCTTTAATTCATCATATATTTGAGTTTATTGTCTATACACAGTAATTGTTTTATCTTACTATTATAGTGAGCATTTGGCATCATAAATATCCCTTTGTTACTAGCAATATTGTTATTTTAAAATTTACATTGTTTAACTGTGAATAAAAACCACTTTAGTTCCTTTCTGGCTGGTGTTTGTATGGTGTCTGCTCTGTAGGTTTTCCTTCATCTCTCTGTGCCTTTGAATTGAGTATATTTCTTATAGACAGAATATCCGAAGAATTTTTATGCCAGTCTGACAATCTCTGCTTTTTTCTTTCTGGAGCATTTAGTCCATTCCACTTGTAGCAACCAGAAGCCCAGGTAGGACACTAGCCTATGGGCTGTTCCCAGTCAGCGCCTGCCCAGCCTAGCCCCAATCACCCACACTTCTCCATCACCATGTCCTGCCCCAACTCAAGCAGAGGATCTCCAGCTGGACCAGAGGCCACACCTGTCAGCTGCCAGAACTCCAGCCCCCATGTTAGGTTTAGACCTTCTACTCAACCACAGGCCACTCAGACAGAAACCAAGAGCAAAACACTCATTCAACAAAGACAAGCTCAGAAATCCGCACCTAGACCTATAATCACCCCAAACCCAGATGCTTAGAGGCCGGTACAAGAATACAACCAACAACAGCCAAGGCAGTATGTCACCTCCAGATCCTGGCTCTTCTACTACAGCAAGCCCTGAATATTGCAAGAAAAACACCTCAATATCAAAGATAGACATTACCTCATAGTAAAGGTTTGGAAAAAGATTTTTACAAGCAAATATATCTAAAATAAAAGCTGGTATAGTCATTTAATATCTAACAAAATAGACTTCAAACCAAAATTAATCAAAAAAGATGGGGAAGGACACTTCATATTCATCAAAGGAAAAACCCAGCAAGATGACCTTTCAATTTTCAACATCTATGCCCCTTGTGAAGGAAACACCACTAAATCCCACGCCAGCCTCACACATTGACAGTGGGATACTTCAACACCCCAGTCACAAATGGACTAGTCATTCAGACAGAAGCTAAGCAGAGAAATATTGGAGCTAACAGATATTATGAACCAAATGAACCTAAAAGATATCTACAGAACATTTTACCTAAACACAAAAGAATACATCTTCTCAGCACCTCACTCAACATTCTCCAAAGTTGATCATACATTCAATGAAAAAGCAAGTCTCATCAGATAGAAGAAAACTGAAATAACCTCCTGCACCCTATCAGAGCATCATGGATTAAAGCTGGACTTTCACAACAGAGGAAACAACAGAAAGCCTATAAACTCATGGAAACAGAACAGCTCCCTACTGAATGACTACTGGTTCAGGGCAGAAATAAAGAGAGAAATTAAAGACTTCCTAGAATTCCATGAAAATTAATGCACAACTTACCCTAATTTTTTTCAAGACAGGGTTTCTCTGTGTAACAGCTCTGGCTGTCCTGGAACTGGTTCTGTAGACCAGGCTGGCCTTGAACTCACAGAGATCTGCCTGCCTCTGCTGGGATTAAAGGCGTGTGCCACCACCGCTTGGCTAACATACCCAAGTTTCATGGGACACCATGAAAGCTGTGTTAAGAGGAAAAGTCATAGCACTAAGTGCCTTCATAATGAAATTGGAGAGATCTCATAGTAGCAACTTAACAGCACACTTGAACGCTCTAGAACAAAAAGCAGGGGGCAGGATTTCATCAAATTGAGTGCTAAAGTCAACAAAATAGGAAAAAAAAAAAAAAAAAAAAAAAAAAAAAAAAAAGAGAGAATACAAGATAGACAAGCCCTTATCCAAACTAACTAAATATCCAAATCAACAAAATCAGAAATAAAAAGGGGGGTGAGTCATAACAACAGACACCAAGGAATCTTTAAGTCATACTTAAAAAAACACCTGTACTCCACAAATTTGGAAAAATCTAAAAGAAATGGCTAGTTTTCTTGATAGATACCACTTACAAAGTTAAATTGATGTCAGACAGTGGCTATAACCCCTAAGGAAATAAAATCAGTTATTAAAAGTCTCCCAACTAAAAAAATCCCTGTTTTAGCACAGAATTCTATCAGACCTTCTAAGAAGAGCTAACACCAATCAATAGTCCTCAAATTACTACACAAAGCAAAATCAGAAGGAACATTGTCAAATTCATTTTATGAGGTCACAGTCACCCTAATACTCAAATCACACTAAGATTCAACAAAGAAAGAGAATTATAGACCAATTTCTCTCATGAACATGAATACAAAAATACTCAACAAAATACTTGCAACCCAAATCCAAGAACACATCAAAAAGACCATCTACTGTGACGACGTAGGCTTCATCCCAGAGACCCCTGGAGGGTTCAACATGTGAAAACCAATCAGTGTAATCCACCATATAAACATGTGAAAACCAATCAGTGTAATCCACCATATCAACAACATGTGAAAACCAATCAGTGTAATCCACCATATAAACATGTGAAAACCAATCAGTGTAATCCACCATACAAACATGTGAAAACCAATCAGTGTAATCCACCATATAAACATGTGAAAACCAATCAGTGTAATCCACCATATAAACATGTGAAAACCAATCAGTGTAATCCACCATATAAACATGTGAAAACCAATCAGTGTAATCCACCATATAAACAAACGGAAAGAAAAAAAACCCCAATCATCTCATTAGATGCTGAAAAAGACTTTGACAAAATGTAGCACCCCTTCATTATAAAAGTCTTGAAGAGATTAGGGATAAAAGGGACATACCTAAACATAATCAAGGCAACTTATAGCAAGCTGATAACCAACATAAATTAAATGGAGAAAAGTTCAAAGTGATTTCACTAAAATCAGGAATAAGAAAAGGCTGTTCTCTATTTTCATATCTATTCAATATAGTACTTGAAGTTCTAGCTAAAGCAATAACACAACTGAGGGCGATAAGGGGATACAAATTGGAAAGGAAGAAGTCAAAGTATTATTATTTGCAGATGATATGATAGTATACATAAGCGAGCCAGAAAATTCTATCAGAGAACTCCTACGTCTGACACACACCTTCAGTGAAGTGGCTGGACACAAGATTAACTCAAAATAAATCAATAGACCTTCTATACACAAATGACAAATGGGCTGAGAAAAAATTGGGGGAAATTGCCCTTTACAATTGAAAGGCAAAGTATCGGCTCAGGACCCCCAAGACTAATTTCTCAGCACAAAAGAGATTTACTTAACCCAGAGTGACAGAGTGCGGGAATAAGAGACAAAGACAGGAGACAGGGAATGAGAAAGAAGGGGAGGAGAACAAAAGAGAGCAGGGGAGGTGTTTGTTTTGGAGTGGGACAAAGGACTGCCTCTGGATAGAGAGGGGTGGCACATAGGAAAATGGCAGTGTATAAAAGTACAGGAAAGCACCACATTAGGATGAGGTGTTTAATTTTAAATGGGCATGCTTATTAGGTGAGCCAAAGAGGGCTTTGATTGCTGGACTTCAATACTTTGATAGCTGGACCTTGGTAGTCAGCCTCAGGAAGAGAGAGTGGCTACTTTAGGGATGTCATCTAATGGCTTTTAGCGAGGCAGAGGGGATGGGAGAAGGGCCAGGCCTGCAGAGCCATGCTCACCAGGCCTAGAAGACTGCCAAGGGCTGGGGAGTCCTAACTGCTAGGCGCACACAAGCACTATCATATTTGTTACCTAACCCTGAGAGGGCCAGTACCTGAGGCCTGCACATAAATCGTAGTACTACAGAATGTTAGCTGCTCCTGCCTGCAGCTTGGCGGAAGAAAAGGGCTATGAAAGCTGCTAAGATCACCCGTGGCAGAGCTTCTCACTTATTCACCATTCCCCAAGCAAGTAGAGCACAAAACAAAGGAACACAAAACAGTGGCTGCTAACAATTTATGAGCCATGTTAATTGTTTTCTCTGTGTGTGCTTGGAGCCCACAGGTTAATATTAGGTTTCTTCTTCTATCTTTCTCTTCTATAGTCTTTGAGATATGAATCTTGCCAATTTGCCAAAAGTGAAACTTGCCAATTGAGCTGGCCCGGCTAGCTAGTGGGCACCTGGGGAGTGGAGCTCAGGCCCTCCTGCTTCTGCAGCACGCACTTTATTAACCAAACCTCTCTCTACCCCTGTAAGTTACCCGTATTTTTATACTGTTCCATCTGTACAGGGATAGAGCAGGGGAGGATTGTGAGGAAAGACCTTAAGTTTTGAAAGTTGATGCATTAATGAGAGCTCCCATATGAGAAGAGGCAGGGCCTGGGAGGATTACTGGACAAGAGTCATGGGGACAATGTACCAGTCGATTACCAGCAAATAAAGAGGCAAAACAACCTTTGACTAGGAAAACAATACCAGTTTTATCCATGGTGCATGATCCCAGGAGTTTCTCCTAAAATGGTTCACAGTATCTCTGCTGAGGTGAACCCAGTTTCCCTGCCAACTAGTGGAGGGCAACCCTTAAGTAGTTAAGTACAGACAGCTTTGGTGAAATAGGACTTTCATGGAACATATCCTAGTTTGAAGCAAGGTTACAGGAACTTTTACTTACCCATGCGTCCACCCTGAGGAGGGCTAATCAGAGAGATTCTTGAAGGGCCTGCTGCCATCTCAGGCTACATACGCAAAAGAAAATAGCCAGTGAAATTTCCAAACTGCCATTTGTGAGAGTCCAATTCATGTCCTGGAGCTCTAGCTCTGCAGTCCTGTCACCTCTAACCAAACCACCTGCTCCCTGGGTGACAGCCCTTCAGGCAGGGCAGGACAGAGGATCCGTCACCTCTGCTCTCCCAGGCCCTGAAACAGTAAATGATTCATGACTGCACTAAGTTCCTTTAGGAATACCAGGAAAGGACAAGAAGTGTATTGAATGATCTTGGTTGGGGCTGCCTGGCTGGACCCTGCTTAGGTCCCGTCTCCCCAGAGACACTAGGAGCACAGGTGATGCCACTAGTTTGCTTGACTCAGAAAAGACCTTCTGTCTTGCGAAGTTTAAAATGTCAATGTGTAGCCTGACACCAAAATTTAGAGTTTCACTCACTGAATTCTGATTTCCCCAGCTGCAAGGTGTCAACTGTGCCTGTTATCTTCACTATCTCTAGCTCACTCCAGCTGCTTGGGTGCAAAGGAAACCTGACGCTGAATAACTGAGAAAAAACTAGAGTCCTTCTTCACCATTAATTTGGGGATGTGGAGAACCACAAATCCATGCACAACCCTGAAACAAGGCCCAAGGTAGAGAAGCAGAAGCAAGTGTCTAGCCTTCAAGAAGCTGACATGCAGCAGGGATCCGGGGTCTCTGTGAGGCCTGAAGTAAAGGGCAGGGCTGGGGAGATGCCCAGGGTAGGGAGGTATACACTGAAGGAAGTGAACACGCACAAGAAGGAAGCTGAGCAGAGAGAGGCTCAGTGTATCTTTGTGCCAATGTATCTCTGAAGTACCCCTGCTCACTCCCTGCTGAAGTCCCACCTATGTACTCTGGAATCTAGATTGCATCACAAGCAGGTTCAGGAGACTCCCTTGGAAGTGAACGTGACTTCTGATTAACAAGTGCACACACCAACACCTACCTTGGATGGCTATCAGCATGGCCCTCATCTACAGAGCACTTAGTCAGTGCTACCTGAGAGGCAGCTCTATTAAAACCCTTGAAGCAACACACAAGAACGAACTCACACCAGAGAAACAGAGTCATCGCGTGCACGCAGTGTCCTTCCTCTGTTCCGCCCTACTGGTTACAGCCCACTTGGTAATGCCCCAGCCTTGTGAAACATCTCTGGGGGCCTCATGTTTAAACAATATAGCATGCACAGAATTCAGTTCTGCCTGAACTGGGACGGTGACCCTCACAGTCCATTCCTAGGCTTTGGTTTCGTTTCCTCTCTTCTTGTTTCTCTCCAGTTCACAGTATGGTTTTGTGTCTCAGGCCTCTCATTTCTGGCCCACTTATTTTTATGGGCCGATAGGGTTCAGTTTATAATAAGCAGTTTGTTCTTTCTTTTTAGAGTATGGTCGGGGCAGGTAAAGCATAGGGCTATGAGCTCTGCCACTTTTGCTCAGCAATGCTGCCTGCCCCATAGGCCTGGCCATGAGGACAGAGGGAGTGTTCTTGTTTCTAATCACAACCCACCCGTTCACTCTGGTCTCAACACAGTAGCAAACTCCTTTAGAGACCACCATGTGCCTTGCACAATGTGGTAGCCCAGGCATGCTTACCTTTCTTGCTGGAGGAGTCAGGTCAATTTCCATTGACTCTATTCTATAAAACAATAAAACATACTAATGATACTGAAAGTTTATTATAATTTAAAACACCAGTTTAAAGATCCTTGCATGTAGTAAGTCAAAGAATGACTTTCCAAGCCCTTCCATGGAGTTGTTAGGTAGTGGTTAGTTATAGGTCTGCTACCTCTTGTGTCCTCTACTGGCTGCTTTCCAACTGTAAGTTAGGCATGGCTTCTCTAGAGCAGAGCTCCAGTCTGCTTCTTAGCTCTTCAACTCCTACCTAGCCCCATTGACTAGACCCCTAAGAACAGGGACACTCATTTACTGCTGCTAACATGTATCACTAGCCCACACATTATAGCATCCATTAACCAAAAAACAGACAGGGAAACATCACCTGGATTTGGTGGCTACCCTGGCTACCTGATGGTAGTGACCTCAGAACCAAGAAACGCCCTTTCTTGACTCTTCTAGCAGGAGTTGCAGGATGGCTCAATAGTTTAGCCTACATATTGCTCCAACATCTATGTTAAATTTACTTTTCCTGGACAGGGCTGTCACCCCAAAAGTTTCTAGATTCTTACCTTCCTCCTGGTCTTCAGTGTCTTCAATCCAGACATCCACTCTACATAATACTCTCCTGGTGACAACTCCCTATGTGGCAGCTAGAGTCAGTGTGGGTGACTGGCCTGATGACTCCACACCCCACAAGAGAGCACACATGTGCTAGAGTGACCACTTCCCAAACACACTCACGCCTGCCTGCTGCAGACTCATCTACTAAACTCCCAGAAGAACCCGTTCAGAGAACACCCTGGGCCCATTAAAGGCATGAGCCCATGAGGATTTCCTCCTTATGTCTAACTCGTCATTTCTGACTCATGGAGACTGTCTTCCCAAATCAGGTCTTAGGATCATAATGGTATGGTGAATGTGCACCTTCCAAGGGACAGCCAGAGCTTCCCAAGGCTGAATTGTCCCAAAGGCACCCAGGGACACAATTAGGGCTCTCAGAGTAGAGTGGTACATGAGGTGGAAGGACCATATCACTACACCCAGACACTAGCTTTCACTTTGGGGTAGGGCAGAGCTTTCTGGGAGGCTTATAGACACACGATCATACTCAACTAATTACTGTGGCTGCAGGTATGGAGTACCATGACTTTCCAGTGAGGATCTAAGTCCTGACTCGGGGACCGGAGCTTTACACTAGTGTAAGCTAAGTACCCAGGGCAGCTGGACACTCTGTAGACTACTCTTAGTTAATGAGTGTGATTTGGCGATTTGGAAGGAGAACCTGATAGGAAGAGAAATGCAGATACATCCATGGATATGAGTGTGGGTTACTCAATTTTCACAAATACTTGCACCATCCCACCAGGCCCACATACCTGTCAGGGAGTGAAGAGTTGGGTGGCAGCAAGAGATAGCCATTTGGCTTTGCTAAAGGAAAAATGATAAAAATAAAGTCTTTATGTTGGTGCCTACTTCCTGTGGCTCAGCAGCCAGGTGTCTTTATATTCTCCTTTATGACATTACTTCACTTACTTGCAACTGAATGTTTGATTGTGTTGAAAGTTGCTTGTTGTGATGACCTCATACTAAATAGACAGAATAAAGGTATTAGATTAATAATGAAATTGATTTCTCCCTTATTCACCCCAAAGTATATAAAGGCTTGAAAATAGTTAACTGCATGAATCTCTACCTGTCCTCTGGCCCACTGCTTTGTTCCTTCCCAACTGGAAAGCAATGTAACACCAACACTGGCCACCATGTACATGCCTGATACTTTTGTTTAAAACTATTATAATAAAGGACCACTGGCAGGTTATGTTTTAATTGTGTGAAATTCAAATGTGACAATAAGAGACACTAACCCATTCAGTTTTAACAGCTAACAGGAGAAATGGAGACAAGTAACTGAAAGTTGTGTTTTCCCTTCAGAAAAGCGAGCCATGAATCTCTGAGACAGAAGGCAGCAGAGACAACCTTGCCTGAGGTCTTATGCTTGGTAACAGTGCTCAGTGTCTGCTGCATACTAAGATGTCTGTTCATAGTAGGGTGCACCCTGGGCCCCGCCTGCCTGGCCTAACCTGGCAGATATGGGATGTTTATGTGCATACAGGGCAAAGCATGTCCGTTTCCGCAGACTCACAAGGCACGTATAAACAAAGCAGATGAGCTATTGCAGCCTAGGCATTGGTCTGAATGTGAAGACAGTCTGTGTTTGCAACCAATTCAGTCAGACCAAATAAGCTAAGAATCGGTACTCATCAACAACTGCAACTTGGACTTCTGACCTAAGGGCACTTCCTGGGTCCCTCCCCAGTGCTCGTTCTCTCATACCACCACATGTCCCTGTCTGATCTATAAGTTCATTTACTGTCCTCCCTTAAACAGAAGCTTCTGAGCACAAACAGTTGACATATTTGGCTCACAGGAACTTCTGAAGTCAAGAGTGGTGCCTCTTAAGTGCCCACGGAGGACTAGAGAGGGCACTGGATTTCCCACAACAAGAGTTTCAGGCACTTGTAAGCTGCCTGATACGTGTGTTGGGAACCAAACTATGGCCCATGGAAACCACAGCAAATGTTCTTAACTGCTGAGCCATCTCTCTAGCTCCTCAGTTTTTGAAAATAAGGATGGAGGAAAGAGGTCTTTTTCTTCAAGACGGAGGCAAAGAAGAGCTTAGTTAGGAGCTCTGACAGGTACTAACCCTGTCTCCCAGTCACGTTCCCAGGCCCAATATGGCTATGCCTTCAGGACACCTTCATGTGCTTGGTTGGTCAGGCCAGCAGGTGCCTATACTCAGGTAACCCGTGAGAAACATCTAAGTGATCATTCCACATATAAAAGCTTCACAGGAAATTGAACCATTATCTAAGAAAAACACAACCACACCTGAGCAAAATGTGTATCATGTCTTGTATCACTGTGTTGGTTAAATAATGGTGTGTTATAAATTCCATATTTTATGGATATTAAGTGCTAACAGACAGTTTGACAACTGCAGTATCATTGAGGCATTGACTAAAACAGACAAGAAATGAGAAATGTTTGTTTTAATGTTTGTTATTTTCCAAATAATTATACACTTACAGAGTGTTGTGTATTTTTGGTCAGTTGCAGCACTTTGGGATGTGCTCTGATGCATGGCTGTACGGTCCATCTTAATTGCCAACTTGATAGGACTTATCATCACCTAAACCTTTGGTATGTAAGCGAGCAAGTTTCCAGACTGGGTTAACTGAGTTGGGAAAGTTTATTCTGCATGTGGGTGTGGTACCATCCAATGGGCTAAGGGAGTCTTAGACTGAACAAAAAGGAGAAAGCAAGCTGGCCACCAGGGCTTACCTGTTTCCTGACTGCAGAAGCACTATGACCCGGTACCTCATCGCTACTATCTCCATGCTCTAGCTACCATGAAGGACTGCCACTTCAAAATGTGGGTAAAAATAAACTTATTTCTTTAAGTAGTATATGCTTTTGTCATGAGAAAAATAATATAGAAAATTGGTACTGAGCACTGGGACTGCTGCTGTGATAAAGATGACCATGTGGTTTGTAGGGAGAATGTGGAAGAGTCTGGAATTTAGGGTTAGAAAATTCTTAGAATACCATAAACAGAACTGAATGGGTGAGTCTGGTGGAGGGGATGGTTGGAAGAATAAAATGTTCATAGAAATGTAGATGGTGGAAGCTCAGCTCATGAGATTTCAGAGAAGGGTTAGAGGCCATTTGTGTTCTGGCAAAAAAAAAAAAAAAAAAAGGCTATATTCTACTCATGTTCTGAGAACTTCGTGAGGCTGAATAATAATAATAATAATAATAATAATAATAATAATAATACCAAACCAAACAAAACAAAACAGAAAATGCTATGTTTAAGTATGAAGGTGACAAAGGATAGACTGGTGATGACTAATACTATCAACTTGACAGAATCTATAATCTCACAGGAAACAAACCTCTGGGCATGTCTATGAGAGAATTTATAGGTTCAGTAGAAAGAGGTAGGAAAACCCACCATAAATTTAGGAAGTACTATTTCATGGGCTAAGGTCCTAGACTGAATAAAAAGAAAATGGGCTGGGCATCAGCACTCATCTTTCACTGATATGAGCAGCTGCCTCAAGCTACTGCTGTCATGCCTCTCCCATGACAGTATACTACTATACCCTCAGACTGTGAGATAAAGTGAACCCTTTCTTCCTCAAGATGCCTTTGTCACAGGAATGAGAGAAACAACTAATACAATGGACTCACTCAATGGAAGTGCCTTGAAGAACACATGGCATGCCAAGCCCACCCCCCATAGCTGGCTGCCATGTCATGCACAAGAGACTGCAGGCAGCCACCACCTGCATTATAGTCACTGTCACTCCTGGTCCCTTACCAGTGCCTCATGGATCATTTGTAAGCCTCCATTAGGACACTCTATCTCTTTTATCTGTTTTTGTCTATCTTAGAGACATGGAGCTAGCTGACTCTTACCTTTGTAGTTGCTTGATTTGTAGCACTGACTTTCTGAGGGACTCCTCCAACTGAGCAATCTGTATATAAATATGACTCCATTATTAGATGACTATTCCATGAGGCAGTTCAGAGAACATACTGGGCTTGTTTACATTTCTGAAATGTGACTGCAGCAAGCCTGGCTTTAGAACCTCTGTACAGAGCTCAGCCAGGTTAGAGCTCTAGAGACACCCAGCTCAGTCTCCATGAGGCAGTGGATCTGAGCTAGCCAGTAGCAGCCCAGAGCAGTAAGCCTGCTCAGGGTACTACCTAGAGATTCTGATGTCAAGTCTGAGGACATATGTCCTCTTCTACACAGGAGATTTTATAATGCAGTCTACAACATGTCAGGGTTTAGATCAGGCTTTGTCACAGGGAACTAGGAAACCTCAAGGGGTTAGGGTTAAAATTTCCAATTTTAGAGTGGTATATGTAAAATCTGTCATTTGCTGAGAGGTAAGAAGACTCTAGGCTGGATTCCAAGCAGCTGTTAGGGTGACGCAGGAGTGCAGGAGGTAGAGCAGTGGTTAGGGTGACGCAGGAGGTAGAGCAGTGGTTAGGGAGATGCAGGAGTGCAGGAGGTAGAGCAGTGGTTAGGGTGACGCAGGAATGCAGGAGGTAGAGCAGTGGTTAGGGTGACGCAGGAGTGCAGGAGGTAGAGCAGTGGTTAGGGTGACGCAGGAGGTAGAGCAGTGGTTAGGGAGATGCAGGAGTGCAGGAGGTAGAGCAGGGTTAGGGTGACGCAGGAGTGCAGGAGGTAGAGCAGTGGTTAGGGTGACACAGGTAGAGCAACAGTTAGTTAGGGAGATGCAGGAGGTAGAGCAGGGTTAGGGTGACGCAGGAGGTAGAGCAGTGGTTAGGGTGACGCAGGAGTGCAGGAGGTAGAGCAGTGGTTAGGGAGATGCAGGAGTGCAGGAGGTAGAGCAGGGTTAGGGTGATGCAGGTAGAGCAACAGTTAGTTAGGGTGATGCAGGAGGTAGAGCAGTGGTTAGGGAGATGCAGGAAGAGCAACAGTTAGTTAGGGTGATGCAGGAGGTAGAGCAGTGGTTAGGGTGATGCAGGAATGCAGGAGGTAGAGCAGTGGTTAGGGTGACGCAGGAGGTAGAGCAGTGTGTAACAGAGTGAGGCCAGACAACTGTGCACAGAGCCTGGGGACCCTGCCAACTGTACCATCGATGTACTAAGGCCATGGGCTGGAAATGCCTTCTAAACATGGTAACAGATTCTCAGAACTCTATGGCTTTATAACTAGCTTCTCATTTCACTTTTTAAAGGACTATTATGTTAAAACAACAACAACAACAAAAACCAAAATAAAACAAAACAAAAAACCCCAAAACTCCAAAACCAAACCAAACCAACCAACCAAACAAACAAAAAACCCCAAGAGAAATGAGCAGAGAGGCTTCTGTACTGCTCTCATGCTCCTGAGGGCCTGGTGTGCGCTAGTCTAGCTGAAGGAGCCCAAGCGGCCAGAGTAGGCAGCTCTGGGTAGGCTGTCCAGAGCAAAGGGGCTCCTTGGCAGGTCAGGCAAACAAATGATGGTCATGAGAAGTAACCACCTTCTCAACTGGAAATGCAAAGGAAAACAAACCTCACTGGTGCTAGTGAACCCTATTCACCCTGGACTAAGTTGGGTGTAGTGGCACATGCCTTTAATCTCAGAACTCAGGAGACAGAGTGATGTGGGTCTCTATGCATTTGAGGCCAGGCAGGGAGAGGGAGAGGGAGGAGGAGGGGAGAGGGAGAGAATATGGGAGAATGAATTATGATACTGAAATTACAAGGTAAAAAACTCAAGAAGTGAGCAAGAGTTGGCTTTTATTTACCTTGTCTCGATAGAAGGCCACTAATCTTCTCCTGTGTTTTTCTTGGAATTCTGAAATCTAAGAAGACAGCACATTTCAGCTGCTGAGGGCACAGGGTCATGGCACATCTCTTGTGGAAGTAGAAGACTGGAAGGAACTTTAAGTGTGGGTTTCAGCATATTCCAGTTTACATGAACTCCCCCAGTAGACCTGAATCTCCTCCCACAGGGATACTCACAGATTGCCTGGGTTTGCTGGTGGTTAAACTCTGACCAGAGTGACACACAGCCTAGATGTTCCAAAGGACAGGATGCTAGAAGGCTGTCAAATGCAAGGGCAGGTGGGCTTATCCAATATGAACTTAGGGTCAGGGTTAGGTTCTTCGCCTTCCTAGGTGCCTTTCTGTTTAAGATGTTCCAGTGGTGTGCTTATCTTGTGGTAAGATAAAACATGTAGTCCCATTTTGATGGTAATGGCTATCTGAAGGCCTCCTGTCCAGTGAGTGACTCTAATACATGGACTAGGACAGGGTTAGAGAGGTGGAAGAGTTGAAATAAGGAAGCCAGCATGGTAGCTACAGCTGGCAGACACCAAGACTGTACAGATTCCTAGAGCCAGAGGCAGCTGTTCTTGACGCCAGCACCATCGCTGACTTCACACTCACAGGAAACCTCATGTATTCTATGTAATTTGAATTTGGCTTCTGAGAAGAGCAGTTTGAACAAGTGAAAAGTGGTCTGAGGCTCAAAGAAAGCTGGTAGATGGATTGAAAAAAATGGTGTTAACTTGGGTGAGACACTGAACTGTCACTTCTTCACCTAATTCTGCCACCACTCAGTGCTGGGTCCACAGGTACAGGATGACTATAGGTAAGTGGCATTTTAAAGTTCCATATATCCCCGTAGGTAACAGTACAGACCCAAGGGTGGTCGTCACTCACCACCCAGCCCCTATATGTCATTCCTGCTCACACAGGTAAGTATAGACTCCTTTGAGGCTATGACTGCAGGAACCATCACTGGAGTAAAAATTACGAGCCTTGAGCACCTTCCTCAATTGTGCAAGCAGCTCTTGCCCCTCAAAGCCCTTCACCAAGGGCCTGTCATGAACCCTTCCCTTGTCTGCAGTGATAGCCCTGATCTTCCAGCTTCTAACATGCACGGGAGAGACTTAGTCATAAGCCCTCCTCCCCTCACTGTGGAAGCCTGCTAGTGTCATGTTTGAACACAGCAAGGCTATATCTGGGGGATATGTTTGCTTTTTGTTCAAGCTCTCCTTCAGACGTGTGTAAGGCACATGATATTATCCGTGTTCTAGATTTGATCTAGGGGCCAGGTAGAGCTGGGAATTGTTCCGGAAGTAGACTGATGTTTCTGCCAGCTGCCTCTTCCTCAGTACACCCTGCACTGGAAACAGGAAAGAAAACTTCATGTGCTAAGCCACTCCTTCAGGGACCCACATTTCTGTAGCATGTGTCAACAGCAAGCAGGATGTGGGTTCCAATGGAGTGGACACTGGAGCCTGGCAGGCCTGTTGATGAGGAATGCTGCCCTTGCATGGTGGTTTTTATATAAGGACCTTCATAAGAGCAGCTTGCAGGCCCATGGATGACTCTGTCCAGTCTCTAGTCACTAATTTGGCAGACATAGCTGCCCCTAGGATAAAGTCAAATGGAAAGCAGACTGGAACCCAGATTTTGTCATAGTGATGAGCTAAGGCTTCTTAGAAAGACAAGCTTGCTCTATAAATAGACTAGTCCTGTCCAGAGAGCCTCTTGTGATAATGAGAGCAAGCTAGACCATGAGCATCTGTGTCACTGGGTCTTCTGTCTGCCTGGACTTTCCCAGGTTTGTAATTTTCCGGCTGTCTAGGAGTTCTTTTGGCTTGTGCTCTAGCAGGGGCTGCACTCAGGAGACTAGTAGTGATAGTAGTGACCTTACATTAGTAAAAAAAGTAAACAGGCTAGTGAACCCTGGGAATGGTGGCATACAACTGTACGCCAGCACCTCGAAGGATGAGGTAGCAGAATTAAGAGTTTAAAACAAGCCCAAGTGTTGTGCAAGTTTTGGTTCATATGTAAATATGTTTCTGTTTTAATCCCAGCTGTGGGATACGGGGGCTGCTCCAGTTTGTCCATAGCTGATAACTCCTCATGAGAGGGCACAAGATAATTGTCAGCTCGGAACTGCCTCGTGCAGGGTCGTGGTCTTTGCCAGTAGGAATAAATGCAAGACCCAGAGAGAGACTGGGGCCCTGAGAAAGGAGAAGGCTGCTGGTACTTCTCCCCCTGCTGCTCCTGGCTGTTGTTGGTGCAGCTTGACAGGAAGAAGTTGGAGACTTGCTGAGATGAGGACTGGATTTGCCCCCAGGAACCCAACAACCCTCAACAGCAGGAAGCAGCTAAGGAAAACTACGCCCCCTCTCCCCACTAACCTTCTTTCTCCCCTACCTGGTGTTGGGGTGTTGGAAGGGACTGGAGTGGAGTAGGGAGAAAGGATACAAGAAACCAAAATAAAAATAGATTAAAAATATGCAAATAGCTGGGCTATATAGCAATCTCTATGCTACAAATAATCACACACACACACATGAAAGAGAGAGACAGATAGACACACACACACACACACACACACACACACACACACACACACAGAAAGGCAGACAAAGACAGAGACCACAAAGGAATTATAAGTTTTCTGTTTTGGGTTCAGACAGCAGAAAAGAACAATATAAGTGCTGAGAAAGCCCTGTGCTGAACCAGGCCTATTCAGAGCCAAGAACACCACAGCTAAGAAACAGAGGCGGATGGGATGAGAGGCAAATGTCACAAGAACCAGGAAAAGGATCCATGGAACTACATATCACTATATCAGGGACAAAGCAGGCATGTGAATCCCTGGGTGACCATCCACAAAGGATAGTATCAAGAAGAAATCTACTTGAACCTAACAGAGCTCCTCCTGGGTAGAAAATATTTTTACAAGTAAGAGAGAGAGAGAGAGAGAAAAAAAGAGAGAGAAAGAAAAAGAAAAAAGAAAAAGCTCAGAGTCAGAAGACATTTTCATACTCACCTCTGCAAGAGACTGGCCTCCAAAACACTTACATCACAGGGTCTCTGAAGTAATGTGCTCTGGGCATCACCAATCAAGCCTCAAGGTCATAACTCACCTGAGAGGTCTCCTGGGAATACTTCTTACACAGACCATCTATGCCCAGAAAGAATGCCTGGATATTGGAGTTAGTCTGAAGAGGAAGCAAGTGAATCATGTTAAAAAGTTGTCTTTGAAGATCTACAATTAATTATACATAACACAAACAGCAATTCACCGCTGTGAAGGTGACCACAGCTCTAAGAAGCATGCAAGGCAGTGGCACCCATTGGCAGGTACCGAGCACCTTGGACCACAGAGAAAATGTACTTCAAAATGAAGGTAAAAGGATGACATTTTTTCCCCAGACAAACAAAAACCAAGAGGATTTGCCACCAATGGATCAATTTTTTTTTCAAGACAGGGTCTCTCTGTGTAGCCTTGACTGTCCTGGACTCACTTTGTAGACAAGGCTGGCCTCGAACTCACAGCGATCCGCCTGCCTCTGCCTCCTGAGTGCTGGGATTAAAGGTGTGTGCGACCACCGCCTAGCTAACAGATCAATATTAAAAACAAAAATAAAGGAATTCCCTGTGGGTAAGAAGTGATCACTGACAGGGAGGCAGCAAAGAACAAGAGAAGAGGGCCTGTGGGGAAGTCCAACCAAGCATTGGCCATGTGTGCTATGTGTTATCAATTTAGCACAAAGTAAGAACCAATACTTCATCTGAGGAGGGAAAAGATGGTGAAAAAATAGTAAAAAAAACAAAAAAAAACTGAAACCATCTGAAGTCCTTGCATTGTCAGGAAAATGTATTTTAGAGGAATCTTTTTTTTTTTTTTTTTTTTTTTTTTTTTGGTTTTTCGAGATAAGGTTTCTCTGTGATAGCTTTGGCTGTCCTAGACTCACTTTGTAGACCAGGCTGGCCTCGAACTCACAGTGATCCACCTGCCTCTGCCTCCCAAGTGCTGGGATTAAAGGCGTGCGCCACCACGCCCGGCAGATGAATCTTTTTTTAAAATTTATTTTTATTTTAATCATTCATATGTCTGTGTATAGGTATGTTCATGTAAGAAGATCAACAGAGCCAAAATTTAGCTTTCTAAAAACGCTAGTTCATATTACTCAATAAACATCTGGCAAGGTTGTTAAATTATAAAAAAACAGACAAACAAACAACTCACAATAGGCACTCTTAGGGGGAAAAAAAGCAGTGGGTGTGGTGGCACATGACTTTAATCCCAGCACTTTGGGGAACAGAAACAGGCAGATCTCCGCAACTTTTTTTAAATTTTAATTTTATTAATTTATTCAGATTACAACTAACTTGTTATCCCATCACTTGTATCCTCCCATTCCTCCCTCCCTCTCGCTTTCACGCTATTCCCCTCCCTAGGCCTAAGACTGAGGGGGACCTCCTCCCCCACTATATGGTCATAGGCTATCAAGTCTCATCTTGGTAGCCTGCTTATTCTTTCTCTGAGTGCCACCAGGGCTCCCCACCAAGGGGAGATGGTCAAATATGGGGCACCAGAGTTCATGTCAGAGTCAGTCCCTGCTCTCCACATAACTGGAGAATGTCCTGTCCATTGGGTAGATCAGAGTAGGGGTTCGGTGTTTACTACTTGTATTGTCCTTGGTTAGTGCAATAGTTTGAGCAGACACCCCTGGGCCCTGATCCACCCATATCTCTGCGGCTTTGAAGCCAGACTAAATATCAAGTTCCAGGGCAGTCAGGACTGCATAGAGACACTTTGTCTCAAAAACTCAAAGTAAGTAAACTAAACTAAACTAAAACTGAAAATGTAAAACTCTAAGTGAAGCTCCATGGTTTCAGAATTTTAACTGTACAGAAAACTCATTGAGATGTTTAGAGTTTGGAACTGGACAAGTGTTTGAGTGACTATGTTAATCTAGCTGTGTGGTGTTTATATTTGTGAGTTCATTACAATACACTTACACACACACACACACACACCCAGGCTGGCCTAGAACCGCAGCCCCTGCCCCCTGAGTGCTGGGATTAAAGGCATGTTCTACTACTCCTATAAGACTTTTTATGAAGCCATTAACTATGATTTCTCAAAGGAAACATTCAAATTCAGCTTGTATATGAACATGTGTGCAAAAAATAGCAAATCGAATCCATCTGTAAAAGCTGTAAAAAAAAAAAAAACTATAGTATGCCATCACAAGTTGACATTATTCCTGGAACCTTATGCGAGTTTTTAGTTTTAAAAGTAAACGAAGGTTTCAGAAAGTCCGTTCAGTGCCCACGTTGGGCAGTTCACAACTACCTGAAGCTCCAGCTCCAGGGAATCCAAATATCCCTGACCTCTGTGGGCACAGCACTCATGTACGTCAGACACATCATTTTTTAAAAAAATTAAATATATTCTCCACCACAGAACAAAATATGATAAGACAGAATGTTATCAAGAGTTACAGAAATGTAATCAATATAGTTACATTGATTGTATACCATTCATGATTTTAAAAACACCTTTAGCAAACTAGTATATACACACTTGGGGAAATACTAAAGCCCTGACCATGAAGTTAAGAGAGACAGGGGTGCTCGCTGTAGACAGCATTTGTACACAGCACTACACAGGAGTTCCTGCCACTGACTACAGACACTACTTGCGGAGATTTCAATAGGTTTGGCCCCATGGATTCATGTGTTTGCATGCTTGACCCATAGGGAGGTGCACTATTAGAAGGTGTGGCCTTATTGGAGTAAGTGTGATCTTGCTGGAGGATGTCACTGTGGGGGTGGAGTTTGAGGTCTCCTAAGCTCAAGCTTTGTCCAGTGTGGAATCCAGTCTCCTTCTGGCTGCTTTTGGATCAAGATGTAGACGTCTCCGGCTCTAGCACCATGTCTGCCTGCATGCTGCCATGCTTCCCACCTTGATGATAATGGACTAAATCTTTGAAACTGTAAGCCAGCAGCAATTAAATGTTTGCCTTGGTAATGGTGTCTTTTCACAGCAACAAAACCCAAACTAAGACACTACTGCATATACAAATATTTTAGAATAGGTCTTTTAGCAAAGTCAATGATGTAAGATATTTTTACATACTGGTAGCAGAGGCTGAGGAGATGGTTTCAAAGCTGCTGTAGTAGCTCTCTACAACAGCCAGCATCCAAGAACAGGGCTTTGCACTTCACTTGAACTCATTCTTCCTTGTGGTCCCTCAGGGAAGCAAATTTCAAACAACACATCCTTCTGCTTTGACCTGAGGTCACCAGAGGCCTGGTGTAGCCCCCCTGCCCCCCATCTAGCAGGCATCTGACTAATAGTGCACTGGTGTTGTATTTTATCTGTGAACTAGTAATGACAAATAAATTTAATGACAAATTAACATATAAATATATGTCTGCTCTAAGAGTGTCCAGGGGCATCTTTTAAATCATTTCGGACATTGCTGGTATGAGAAAATATGCTTATATAACAGACTTGAAGAAACAGACTAAAGCAGAAAGCATCAGAGGGCACTTCCCCGAAGCTTACGTGCTAGACTTTAAGTGCAGCTGAAATGATACATGCTGAGAGCATCGCAGAGGCCTTTCTACTACAGCCATGCAGTTGTTGATCACAAGTACACATGTCCAACCAGGAGTCGAATTGTTTAGTTTCTTGTGTATGCTCAAAAAGGAATT